>NW_011891060.1:0-375010 GCF_000151845.1 Pteropus vampyrus
CTGAACTGAAAACGGCGGGTCAGAACTGCCACGTACAACTTGGGCTCTATCAATAGCAGAACCCTTCTGGAGCAGCCACGAGTATGTCTCACCACCTCCATCTCTGCCTCAGCCCAGGGCAGACTAGAGGGACTGGCTTTCCACTCTCCACAGGCCTCAATGCTCCAGAGGCCTCAGAAGAATGAAGGCTCAGGATGCCTGCCCTGTCCTCTGCCAGGGGCTCAGCCATTAGCTACCAGCCTGCTGGGAGGCTAGCCTCCACTGACACGCACTGACCTCTTTGGCCTCCCTAATCATGGTCGCATCTGCATTCTATTTGCCCAAATGCCATAAGCTGTCCCCTTTGGGTGAGTGGCCGGACCAGCCACCGGTGTTTAGGCCAGAGGCGAGACGTTGCTGGACAGCCCTGGGAATTTTGGAGCTGCATTCCTCCTGGAACTCAGGCCAATGCCACCTAGGAGCTCTTAGCTCACCTATTCATTTTGTGACTGGACCTTTCGAGCAGTCTCCCTTCCCATCAAGGGAATGGAACTATATCAGACCACAAGGGACGGGGTTCTTGTGATTTCGCTTCCATGTGGACTTGAAAAAGAGAGCAAGACACCGACAAGCAAGAAAACAAACATACAAAGAAACAAAAGGCTAACTTAGAGGCTCATACATGAGACCGGTATGTGTCAGAGACTAATGGCAGTAGGTGGAGAACAACGTATGTGTAAAGGGGCTCAGCCTTTGGAAGACAATGACAAACCAGGCAGCAGGTGCTGAGCACCCCCTGCCGGTGACGGATGTTGGAGTAGAAGGCAGTGCCCTGACATGTGGGAAAGGGTATAAGCCAAGTATCCTCGCTAGGTTTTATTCTGTCAAATGGACAGACCGCAGCAGGTTTTGAGTTGCCAAACCTTAGTCTGGCCTTCTAGTGATGACAGATTTCTGGATACACAGGAACCCTGTTTGGCTTCAATGTGATTGTTCTCCATGCTGTCACAGAAATGCCTAGCAAAGACTATTGGAGTCATCTGAGTGTCGTTTGAAATGGAGCAGCAGTTCCTGTGCCTCAGTGTTTCCTGAGACCGTGTCTGTCAACTTCCTCCTGTGTTTTGAAAATGAAAAGGATTCCAAAGGACGTGTTCAATTCTTTTTGAGAAGTCAGCTCCTTGAGAGCCGGAAGAGGGACATTGTAATCCATTCTGGAACAGGGAAGAGAGAAATAGAAAAATAAAAAGAAGTCTGTGACACTGCTGACAGAGGGACACTCTGGCCCCTTTATCAATAGCATGTACAAGGTATAAAGTTGGAGAACAATGAACACCCCTGTTTAGAACAAAGAGTACTTGGGAACCATTTTTTCTTTTGGCCTCAGGCTATATAAGGTCTCCCGGAGACCCAGGCAGATGCCAACTTTTTCATATTCCTGCCCTGTCCAGGTGATTCCCTCTGTCTGAAACTCTATTGTTGGGATTCCTTAAGGGGCAGTATAGGCATTCCTCGAGGCAAACCATCTGATGCAAGGCATTCCTCGAGGCAAACCATCTGAAATGAATCATTGGATTAGTTCTTTTCAGACACCCAATGAGAAGGGGGATGGTTGAGGGAGAAAGGTGCCAGAGAATCAACTGGTGGCTTCTGGGTGCTGCAAAGTCTCTGGGCCCACTGCTGACTTGTCTGGAATCTTCAAAAATTAAGGCCAGCCACTGGAAAGGAGGCTCACTTCGCATACCTTTTTCATGGTCACCAGAAATTCCATATGTGAAGTAAAAAAAGAAAGGATGAAGTCAGATGTAATCTTGGAGCAAATGAAAGGTTCTTAACTCATTAGTGAGGAAACTATCTGAGAGATGCCATAGCCATGCCCCCTCTTCAGGCATTTGGGAGTATTCACTGCACATTAGTTTCAGTCACAGGGTCTAGGATGTTAGTAGTGTGAGTAGGTCTTTAGCCTACTCTATTCAAGTTTAGACAGCGTTAACCTTGGGAGCACGGACTCACGGGAATTACAACAGGATCGCGTGACCACCCATGAGAATCACTTGCCCATGAAGGGACTGGCCGTTATGAAACACAGGGAGGTTATGCGACTGTTTGGGATGGCGAGGTGCTCCCTTTGGAATGACAAGTGCATATCTCTTAATAAAATTCATATACACACTGAGAAAATGTTAGTCTGTGTGTAACAGAAGGTGGCTAGACAGCCTCCTAACTGGCCTCCAATCAAATGTTGTGTCCATATTACAAAACTTACTTGAGGTCAATGGTAAATGCAGCCATACAATAATGGTTCATTTGCCTCAGGTTTTGTCTGTTGTCAGGAAATCTGCATTTTTTCAGTGGAGGCGGTGGGAGCACATTGGCCATTGTGAAAACTGGAGGCTGAGTGTGCTGTGAGGAAGCGATTGGATAGTGGTGGAAACAACAGCTGCCGTTTTGCTGTATTGTAGGAAAAATGTTATGTCATTGCAAAGATACTTCTTCATGGCAGAAAGAATGGCTGCCTCAGAATTCCTCTCTAGCTAACCTCAGACTACAAGTTCTGAGAGGGACAGGCTTAATGATCATAGAAAGATAGTTGAGATATTGACATTGAGGCAGTCCCTTCAACATGTTCTGAAAAAGCTTGGTTTCAGCCAGCAGAGGAAAATGAGGTGAAAGTCACCTGAAAATTTTGTAGGAAGTACCAGGGAATCTTGCAGTATTCACGTGGCTGTCGCACAGGAATCATGTGACCTCAAAGAGACTGGCTTGAGTGTGTCACAGGGAGATCAATGACATTGGGGCAATCACTTTTGAGTTACCTTTCTACATTCTTTGGTAAAACTCACATAACCACTGAGAAAAGGAGAGTCCGTATGTAACAGAGTGTGGCTGAGACAGCCGCCTCACTGCCCTTCATTTGAAATTTCAAGGCACGGTGAGAAGACTCGCTTGAAGACAGCAGTGTAGGCCACCAGAAAATTGTCATTAGATAACTGGCCTGAGGTTTCGTCTGTGTTCAGGCAACCCGCTTGAAGGCAATGGGAGCAGCTCTCACACATTAACCACGTTGAAATTTGGAAGCTGCTTTAGAGTGGTGGAAACAGCAGCTGCCATTTTGCTTTATTGTAGCAAAAGTGCTTAGTCATTGTGAGCATAGCTCTTAACGGCTTCAGGTGCGACTCTACTCTTATTATTGTATGCGGACCTTAGGCCACTACTGTTGAGAAGAAATTCCTTAATGGCCGATGCATTAAAGCTGAAATATTGAAATTGAAGCAGTTTATGGGACATGCTTTGAGAACACTTGGTTGAGGATAAGGGAGGAGGAATAAGGTGGTAGTCGCCTGGAAATCACATAGCAATCACTAGGGAATCAGGCAGCGATCATGTGGACACCTCATGGTATTCACATGGGGGGTCAAAGAAGACCCTGCGGGAATCATGTGTCTACCAGGTGACTAGACTTGTTGCTGTGGGCATAGGTTTTCACTCTACTTAGAATGAATGAGGGTTGAGTTTGTGGGAAATGTTTTCCACTCAAGTTTACCTTGAAAACGAGACCGGCATGGTGTCGTGTTTTCAGACATCCACACTACATTTCCTGACCGGGCAGAAGACTGGGTCCTGAGCCATGGACTTCTATCGACTTTTTTTTCTACCAGGACAGTCTTGTTACCATGTTCCAAGTCCTCTTCCTAAGGTTCGTTAAGAAAAGTTAGGCTACATTCTGTGGGTCACAGTCTCCACTCTACTTCCTGGAAATATGAACAATGTTTGCCCCTGCTTCCAAGTTCCCCTGTTGAGTCCTGAAAGAACAATCCAGGCTTTGTGCCAAGTTTCTAAGTGACCTTCTCTTACCAAGGGAAAGACTTGGTGCTGTAGGTTATGGTCACCATTTAATAATTGGCAAAAGGGAAAATTGGTGATGTGGGACCAGGTTGTGCTGAATTGATAGGATGACATAAGGTTGGTACCAACGGCCTAAATTTCTATCATAAATACATTAAAGGGAGGACAGTGTTGGTGCCATGAACCGAGTCCTCTGTTCTTTCTCCTCCTAGGAGATGACAGCCTGGTTTTGTGGGCCAAGATCTCTCCAAGAGTTTCTGATCACAGGGGCCATGCTGGGTGTTGTGGGCCTACGTCCTCAGTCTGGACTTTGTTATCAATTGGATGGTCTTGACCTTGTGGGCCTGGGGCTGCCAAAGAGTTCCTTTTATGAGGTCTAGATTTGGTGCCAATTTTCACAGTCCATTCTAGTTTCTCTTCCATAAAGAAGGCTTAATGCTGTGGGCCTAGGACTGAAGTCGACATTCATTCAGAGACAGCAGGCTTAGAATTTTGGTCCCAGGCCACTACTTCAGACTCTGTTAGGAAAAGACAGAAGAAATGCTATGGACCAATTTCTCAGCTCTACTTCGTGGAAATAGGGGAATCAATTGGAACTGCAAACCAAGATCAGCATTCTAGTTCCCGATTAGAAATCCAGGCAGAGACAAGGTCCTAGGTCTTGAGTTAAGATTCTCTTACCTGAGGACAGGGTTGCCCTGTGGGTTAAGGTCTCCAATCTACTAGTTTTCAGACTAGACTTGCTTAGTGCCATCGTTTTCAGTCACCCTTGTAATTTTTGTTAGGAAAAGACAGGCTTTGTGCCTTTACCCGGGTCACCACTCCACATCCATTCATGGGAAGACAATGCTGCTAGTAAGAATGGAGGCCTCCATTCTTCCTTTTGTTCAGAGAAGACAGCTTTGTTTGTGGGCCATACACTCCACATGATCTTCTGTTCACATGTGCTACCTTGGGTGTAGTGTGAGAATTTGTTTCATCTAGTCTGTTTTAAATTAGATAGTCTTGACCTTGGGAGCCAGAGCCTTCACTCTAGTTCCTGTGAGGAGAGTCCAGGCTTGGTTTCACAGGCCTAAGTCTCCTTTCTAGTTTCCCTTACATAAAGACATGCTTGTTGCTTTGGGCCCAGAGTACCAGTCAACATTCATTAAGGGAATATAGGATTAGAACCATGGGCGCAGGCCACCACTTCATTCAATGTTAGGTAACAACAGAAGAAATGCTGTGGGGCAAAGTCTTAGCTCTACCTCCTGGAAGAGGTGAAAGGATTAGAATTGCAAGCCAAAGTCACCACTCTCACTCCTAACAGAAAATTTTGTCCTGGAACCAAGGTTCTAGTTCTCTAAGAAAGATCTTCTTACTAGAGGAAAGTCTGGTCTTGCGATTTAAGATCTCTAATCTACCAATTTTCAATGAGGACAGGCTTGGTGGCTTTAGATCAGGGCTCCATTGTATTAGTGTTAGGAAGAAACTGGCTTTGATTCATTGGCCAGGGTCTCCAGTCTACATTATTTGAAGGGAGAACAGTATGGTTACCAAGAATGGAGGTCTTCTTTCTTTTCCGTAAGAGTAGATATTTTTGATCTGTGGGGCATGCTCTGCACATTAGTTTCTGTCACAGGGTTTATGATGTTGGTAGTGTGAGTAGTTAGCCCAGTTTGTTCAAAATTAGGCAGTGTTAACCTCGGGAGCATAGCCCTGTGGGAGTCACAACAGGATCACATGACTGCCCTGTGGGAATCACGTGCCCATCAGGAGACTGGACTCTGTGAAACACAAGGAGATTATGTGACAGATAGGGATGACATAGTGCTCCCTTTGGAATGATGAGTGCATAAATCTTGAGAAAATTTGCAAAAACACTGAGAAAACGTTAGTCTGTGTATAATAGAAGGTGGCTGAGACAGCCTCCTAACTGACCTCCAATCGAATGTCGTGTCAATATTACAAAACTTACTTGAGGTCAATGCTATATGCAGCCAGACAATGATTGTTAATTCATCTCAGGTTTTGTCTGTTGTCCCGAAACCTGCTTTATGGTAGTAGAGGGTGCGGGCGCACATTGGCCATTGTGAAAACTGGAAGCTGAGTGTGCTGTGAGGAAGTAGCGGGATAGTGGTGGAAACAATAGCCGCCATTTTTCTGTATTGTAGGAAAAATGCTGAGTCATTGTGAGGATACCTCATCATGGCAGAAAGAACAGCTGCCTCAGAATTCCTCCATAGCAAACATCAGACTACAAATTCTGAGAGGGACTGGCTTAACGTCCATGGAAAGAAAGGTGAGATATTGACATTGAGGCAGTTCCTTCAATGTGTTCTGCAAACCCTTGTTTTAGGCCAGGAGAGGAAAATGAGTTAGAAGGCACCAGAAATTTTCGTAAGAAGAACTAGAGAATCTAGCGATATTCATATGGCTGCCCTGTGGGAATCACGTGATCACCAAGAGACTGGCCTGAGTGCATCATAAGGAGATCACGTGACATTTTGGTGATAGTGTGGAGTTCACTTTTGAATTATCCTTCTACATTCCTTGGTAAAAGTCACATTAACTGAGAAAACGATAGTCCCTGTGTAACAGAGCATGGTCGAGCAGCCACCTCACTGGCCTTCAATTGAAAGTTCATGTGTGCATGAGAAGACTTGCTTGAGGACAGCTGTGTAGGCTACCAGACAACGATCATTAAATAACTGGCTTGAGGTTTCGTCTGTGTTCAGGCAACCTGCTTGAAGGCTGTGTGTGCAAGGCCTGGCCTGCCCAAGGTCTGACCAGTCTAAGGTCTGGCTGTGATCCAGGCTCTTGGCAAGGAATATGACCCTGATTTAGAATGTTATATTAGTATAGTAGTGTGTCTGCTTTTTAACATATGTAAACATTACTCTGCTTGTTGTATCACCCATGGGAGGCCGAATGCCACTATTGTTCTTTGATATATAAAATCACCCCATATGGTCCCCTTAAGGAGTGGGAGAGACGAACAAGCAGAGGTGTGCTCCCTGCAATAAAGTTGGTGCCTGTCATTTCATTCTCATGTCAACTCCTTGCGCATTGTTTCAACTGGGTATCTCAATACCTAAGCCTTCCCTTCTTGATCAGCTTGGTGCTGACCAAGGCAATGGGAGCGACTGTTGTACATTAACCGCTTTGAAATTTGGAAGCTGAGACTGCTTGAGGAAGCTACTTTATTTAGAGTGGTGGAAACAGCAGCCTCCATTCTGCTGTATTGAAGCAAAAACGCTGAGTCATTGTGAGCATAACTCTTAACGGCTTCAGGTGGGAGTCCCGCTCTATTCTCGTATGCGGATGTTAGGCCACTAATGTCGAGAGGGAATTGCTTAGTGGCCAATGCATCGAAGATGAAATATTGAAAATGAAGAGCTTATGAGACGTGTTTTGAAAACACTTGGTTGAGGATTTGGGAAGAGGAATAAGGTGGAAGTCACCTGAAAATCACGTAGCAATCACTAGGGAATCATGTGGCGATCACTTGAACACCTCGTAGGATTCACGTGGGGATCAAAGAAGACCCTGTGGGTATAGTGTGTCCACCAGGTGACTAGTCTTGCTGCGATGGGCATAGGTTTTCACTCTACTTCTTAGAACAAATAAGGCTTGAGTGCATGGAAAATGTTTTCCCATGGAGTTTACCTTGAAAATGAAAACGGCATGGTGTCGTGTTTTCAAACATCCACTCCACTTCCCCTGATCCAGGGAGGGGACTGAGTTATAGGCCATGGATTTCTATCAGCACTTTTTTTCTACAGATGGTCTTGTTACCATGTTCCAAGTCTTCCACTGAAGGTTCCTTTAAGAAAAGTTAGGCTGAGTTCTGTGGGCCAAGGTCTTCACTCTACTTCCTGGAAATAAGAACAATGCTTGGCTGTGCTTCGAGCTCCTGAAAGAAAAGTACAGGCTTTGTACCATGTTTCTAAGTGTCCACACTACCTTCTCTTACCAGGGGAAATGCTTGGTGCTGTAAGTTTTGATCACCTTTCAATAATCGGCAAAAGGGAAAATAGGTGATGAGGGACCAGGTCGTACTGAATGTAATGTTATGATTACACGAGGTTGGTGCCTTTGGCCCAAATTTCTATCTAAAATGCTTTAAAGGGAGGACAGTCTTGGTGTCGTAAACTGAGTCCTTTGTTCTTCCTTGTCTCAGGAAATGACAACTGGTTCTGAGCCAAGTTCTCCCCAAGAGTTTCTGGTAGCAGGAGCCAGGCCGGGTGTTGTGGGCCTAGGTCTTCAGTCTGGACTTTGTTACCAATTGGATGGCCTTGACCTTGTGGGCTTAGGCTGCCAACTATTTCCTTTTAGGATGTCCATGCTTGGTGCCGATTTCTATAGTCTCTGTTGTAGTTTCTCTTCCATAAAAAAGGTCTGTTGCTGTGGGCCTAGAATTAAAGGCAGTATTCAGTCATGAAGACATGTTTAAAATAGTGGGCCCAGGCCATCCATTCAGTCTCTGTTAAGGAAAGACAGAAGAAATGCTGTTGGCCAATTTCTCACCTCTACTTCCTGAAAATAGGGGAAGAGTTTAGAACTGCAAACCCAGGTCAGCACTCTAGGTCCTGATTAGAAATCCAGGCAGGAGACAAGGTCCTAGGTCTCGAGTTAAGATTCTCTTACCTGAGGACAGGCATGTCCTGTGGGTAAAGGTCTCCTATCTACTAGTTTTCAGAGAGAACAGGCTCAGTGCTTTGGGTCCCAGTCTCCCTTGTACTTATTGTTAGGAAAAGACAGGCTTTGTGCCTTAGCCAGTGTCATCATGTCACACCTTTACAAGGGAAGACAGTGTTGCTAGTACGAATGGAGGCCTCCATTCTTCCTTTTGTTTAGAGGAGACAGCTTCATTTGTGGGCCATACACTCCATATATGTTTCTGTTCACAGGAGATACCTTGTGTGTAGTGTGAGTAGTTGTTTCATCTAGTCTGTTATAATTAGGTGGTCTTGACCTTAGGAGCCTGGGTCTGCACTCTAGTTCCAGTGAGGAGAGTTCAGGCTTGGTTTCACAGGCATAAAACTCCATTCTAGATTCCTTTGCATAAAGATAGGCTTGTTGCTGTGGACCTAAGACATCACTCGACATTTGTTCAGGGAGGACAGGCTTAGAAGTGGGGGCCCAGATCACCACTTCAGTCTCCATTTGGAAAAGACAGAAGAAATGCTGTGGGCCAAGGTCTTAGCTCTATCTCCTGGAAGAGGTGAAGGGATTGGAAATGCAAGCCAAAGTCACTACTCTCGCTTCTATCACAAAGTCCAGCCCTGGATCCAAGGTTCTAGTTCTCCAAGAAAGATATTCTTAGCAGAGGAAAGGCTGGCTTTGTGGTTTAAGGTCTCCAATCTACTAATTTCCAATGAGGACAGGCTTGGAGGTTTTAGTCCAGGTTTCCTTTGTATTAGTGTTAGGAAGAGACTGGCTTTGTGTCATGGGACCGGGTTTCAGTCTACATCATTTGAAGGGACCTTCAAATGATGGTCATCCGTTACCATGAACGGAGGTCTCCCATCTTTTCTGTAAGAGTATACAGCTTTGCTCTGTGGGCCATGCACTGTACATTAGTTTATGTCATAGGGTTTAAGTTGTTTGTATCATGTGTAGGTTTTACCCTAGTCTATTCAAAATTCTACAGTGTTAATGTTGGGAGCATGGCCCCGCAGGAGTCATGACAGAATCAAGTGACAGCCCAGTGCAAATTATGTGCCCATCAAGAGACTAGCCTGTATGAAATACAGGGAGATCATGTGACTGATGGGGATGATGTAGTGCTCCCTTTGGAATGATGAGTGCATAAATCTTGAGAAAATTCACATAAACACTGAAAACATTAGTCTGTTTGTCACAGAAGGTGGCCGGGACAGCCTCCTAACTGACCACCAATTGAAAGTTGTGTCTACATTACAAAACTTACTTGAAGTCAATGGTATATGAAGCCAGACAATGATCATTAATTCAAAAAAAGTTTTGTCTATTGACAGGAAACCTACTTTATGGCAGTGGAGGTGATGGTGGCACATTGGCTGCATTGAAAATTGGGCTGAGTGTGCTGTGAGGAAGCGAGTAGATAGCGATTGAAACAACAGCCGCCATTTTGCTGTATTGTAGGAAAAGTGCTGAGTCACTGTGAGCATAACTCTTAACGGCTTCAGGTGTGACTCAGGCACTATTCTTGGATCAAGACCTTAGGCCACTACTGTCGAGAGGGAATAGTTTAACAGCCAATACATCAAAGATGAAATATTGAAAATGAAGAGTTTATGAGACATGTTTTTAAAATGCTTGGTTTAGGATAGGGAAAGGGGAAGAAGGTGGAAGTCACCTAAAATCACATAGCAATAAATGCTTGGTTTAGGATAGGGGAAGGGGAAGAAGGTGGAAGTCACCTAAAATCACATAGCAATCACCAAGGAATCACACGGCTGTCACATGAACACTTTGTGGGATTCATGTGGGAGTCAAGGATGACCCTGCGGGAATTGTGTGTCTACCAGGCTACTAGTCTTGTTGCTGTGGGCGTAGGTTTTTGCTCTACTTAGAATGAACCAGGCTTGAGTGTGTGGGGAACATTTTTCACTCAAGTTTACCATGAAAATCAGACTGGCATGGGGTCGTGTTTTCAAACATTCTGTCTACTTCCTCTGATCCAGGCAGAGTACTAGACCTGGGCCATGGACTTCTATCAACCTTTTTTTTTTTCTCTACCAAACAGTCTTGTTGCTGTGTGGCAAGTCTTCCCCCTTAGGTTCTGTTAAGAAAAGTAAGGCTAGATTCTATGGGCCAAGGTCTTTGCTCTACTTCCTGGAAATAGGAACAATACTTGGCTGTGCTTCCAAGCTCACCAATCGAGTTCCTGAAAGAAGAGTACAGGCTTTGTGCCAAGTTTCTAAGTGCCCATATTACCTTCTTTTACCATATATAACTTACAGCACCAAGGGGAAACGCTTGGTGCTGTAAGTTATAATCATCTTTCAACAATCGGCAAAAGGGAAATTGGTGATGTGGGACCAGGTTGTATTGAATGGAATGTTATGATTACACAACGTTGGTACCTTCGGCCCAAATTTCTATCTAAAATGCTTTAAAGGGAGGACAGTCTTTGTGTCGTGAACCGAGTCCTTTGTTCTTCCTCATCTCAGGAGATGACAGCTTGATTCCAAGTTCTCCCCAAGAGTTTCTGGTAGCAGGAGCCAGGCTGGGTGTTGTGGGCCTAGGTCTTCAGTCTGGACTTTGTTACCAATTGGATGGTCTTGACCTTGGGAGCCTGTATCTGCCAACTAGTTCTTTGTAGGATGTCTAGGCTTGGTACCAATTTCCACAGTCTCCATTGTAGTTTCTCTTACATAAAGAAGGCTTGATGCTGTGGGCTTAGGATTGATGGAAACATTCATTCAGAGACGACAGGATTAGAACTTTGGTCCCAGGCCACTATTTCAGTCTCTGTTAAAAAAAGACAGAAGAAATGCTATGGGCCTATTTCTCAGTTCTACTTCCTGAAAATAGGGGAAGGGTTTAGAACTGGGACAGGCATGTCCTGTTGGTTAAGGCCTCCTAACTATTAGTTTTCAAAGAGGACAGGCTTAGTGCCATGGGTCCCAGTCGCCCTTGTACTTATTGTTAGTAAAAGACAGATTTCGTGCTTTGGCCCGGGTCACCACCCCACACCCTTTCGGGGAAGACAGTGTTACTGGTACAAACAGAGGCCTCTATTCTTCACTTTTTTCAGAGAAGACAGCTTTGTTTGTGGGCCATACCCTCCACCTATGTTTCTGATAACAGGGACTACCTTGGGTGCAATGTGAGTAGTTGTTTCATCTAGTCTGTTATAATTAGGTGGGAGCCTGGGCCTGTACTCTACTTCTTGTGAGGAGTGTCCAGGCTTGTATTCAGACCTTAGGCCACTGTTGTCGAGAGAGAATTCCCTAACATCCAATGCATCAATGCTGAAACATTGAAAATAAAGAGTTTATGAGATGTGATTTGAAAACACTTGGTTGAGAATAGGAGAAGAGGAATACAGTGAAAGTCACCTGAAAATCATGTAGCAATCACTAGGGAATCACATGGGGGTCAAGTGAACACCTCGCGTGATTCACGTGGGCGTCAAGGAAAACCCCGCTGGAATCTTTTGTGTACCAGGTGTCTAGTCTTGTTGTTATGGGCATAGGTTTACACTCTACTTCTTAAAATGAATGAGGGTTGTGTGTGTGAAACGTTTCCACTGGAGTTTGCCTTGAAAATGAGACCAGCATGATGTTGTGTTTTCAAACATCCACTCTGCTCCCCCTGATTTGTGCAGAGGATGGGGTACTGGGCCATGGACTTCTATCGACTTTTTTATTTCTAACAGCAAGATCTTGTTACTGTAAGCCAAGTCCTCCACCTAAATTCTGTTAAGAAAAGTTAGGCTAGATTTTGTGGGCCAAGGTCTCCAGTCTACTTCCTGGAAAATGGAACGATGATTGGCCATGCATCCAAGCTCACTAAGCCAAGGGAAAGGCTTGGTGCTGTAAATTATCGGTCACCTTTCAATAATTGACTAAAGGGAAAATTGATGACGTGGGATCAGGGTTTGCCGAATGGACTGTTAGCATGATGCAAGATTGGTGCCATCTGCCCAAATTTCTTTCGCTAATGTTTCAAAGGAAGGACAGTCTTGGTGCCGTGAACCGAGTCCTCCATTCTTCCTCCTCCTAGGAGATAATAGCTTGGTTCTGTGGGCCAAGGTCTCCCCAAGAGTTTCTGGTGGCAGGGGCCAGGCTGGGTGTTGTGGGCCTAGGTCTTCAGTCTGGACTTTGTTACCAATTGGATGGTCTTGACCTTGTGGGCCTGGGGCTGCCAACTAGTTCTTTTTAGGAGGTCCAGGCTTGGTTCAAATTTCCACAGTCTGTGTTCTAGTTTCTTCCATAAAGTAGGGTTTTGCTGTGAGCCTAGGACTCCAGGCGACATTTGTTCACAGAGGACAGGCTTGGAACTATGAGCTTACCTCACCCCTTCAGTCTTTGTTAGGCAAAGCCAGCAGAAATACTGTGGGCCAATTTTTCAACTCTGCTTCCTAGAAATAGGGGACAGGATTGGAACTACAAACCAAGGTCAGCACTCTTGTTCCTAATTAGAAATCCAAGAAAGAGACATGTTCTAGGTCTCAAGTTAAGATTCTCTTACCTGAAGACAAGCTTGCCCTGTGGGTTAAGTTCTTTTATCTACTAGTTTTAGAGAGGACAGGCTTAGCGCCTTGGGTCCCAGTGTCCTTGTACTTTTTGTTAGAAAAAGACAGGCATTGTGCCTTGGGCCCTTGTCAGAACTCCACATTCTCTAAAAACAATATAGTTTTGCTGGTATTAACAGAAGCCTCCATTCTTCTTTAGTTCTGAGAAGACAGCTTTTTTGTGGGCCATACACTCCATATATGTTTCTGTTCACAGGGGATACCTTGGGTGTAGTGTGAGTAGTTGTTTCATCTAGTCTGTTATAATTAGGTGATCTTGACCTTAGAAGCCTGGGTCTGCACTCTAGTTCCAGTGAGGAGAGTCCAGGCTTGGTTTCACAGGCCTAAGTCTCCATTCTAGATTCCCTTGCATAAAGATAGGCTTGTTGCTGTGGACCTAAGACATCACTCGACATTTGTTCAGGGAGGACAGGCTTAGAAGTGGGGGCCCAGGCCTCTGATTCAGTCTCTTTCAGGAAAAGACAGAAGAAGTTCTGTGGCTCGAGGTCTCAGCTCGACTTCCTGGAATAGGTGAAGGGATTGGAACTGCAAGCCAAAGTTACTACTCTCACTCCTAACAGAAAGTCCAGGTCTTGAGCCAAGGTTCTAGTTCTCCAGGAAAGGTATTCTTACCAGAGGAAAGGCTGGCCTTGCAGTTTCAGGTGTGCAATTTAGTAATTTTCAACAAGGACGGGCTTGGTGAATTTAGACCAGGGCTCCATTTTATTAGTGTTAGGAAAAGACTGGCTTTGTATCATGGGCTCGGCCTCCAGTCTATATCATTTCAAAGGAGGACAGTACTGTTACCATGATGGAAGTCTCCTTTCTTTTCTGTAAGAGTAGACAGCTTTCATGTGGGGCATGCACTGCACATTAGTTTCTGTCACAGGGTCTAGGATGTTGGTAGTGGGAGTAGGTCTTTAGCCTAGTCTTTTCAAAATTAGACAGTGTTAAACTCTAGAGCATGGCCCTGTGGGAGTCACGACAGGATCACGTGACCACCATGGGAATCACGTGCCCATTAAGAGACTGGCCTGAATGAAACACAGGGAGATCATGTGACAGATGAAGATGATGTAGTGCACCCTTTGGAATGATAGTGTATATCACTTGGTAAAATTTACATAAACACTGAGAAAATATTAGTCTGTATGTAACAGAAGGTGGCCGAGACAGTCTTCTAACAGACCTCCAATTGAATGTCGTGTCCTCATTACAAAACACTTGATGTCAGCAGTATATACGGCCAGTCAAAGATCGTTAATTCACCTCAGTTTTTGTCTGTTGTCAGGAAATCTGCTTTATGGCAGTGTAAATGTGGTTGCACAAAGTTGTGTTGAAAATTGAAGGCTGAATGTGCTGTATGGAAGGACTGGATAGCGGTAGAAACTACAGCCGTCATTTTGCTGTATTTTAGGAAAAATGCTGAGTCATTGTAAGGATAACTCTTCATGGGGCAAGAAGAGCTGCCTTAAAATTTCTCTGTAGCAAACCTCATACTACAAATTTTGAGAGGGATTGGCTTAACGACAATGGAAAGAAAGCTGATGTATTGACATTGTGGCAGTTACTTCAACGTGTTCTGAAAACCCTTGTTTACCTCAGCCTAGAAATATGAGGTGGAAGTCACCTGAAAATCTTGTAGCAAGAACTAGGGAATCTCACGGTATTCATGTGGTTTCCCCGCGGGATTCACATGACCATCAAGAAACTGGCCTGAGGGCATTACAGGGAGATCACGTCACACTGGGGTGATGGAATGGCACTCATTTTTGAGTGACCCTTCTACATTCCTTGGTAAAATTCACATGAATACTGAGAAAAGGATAGTCCGTGTGTAGCAGAGCCATGTAAAGCCCTTCAGTTGAAAGGTCATGTCTGCGTGAGAAGACTTGCTTGAGGATAACGGTGTAGGCTACCAGACAATTGTCATTAGTTAACTGGCCTGAGGTTTCCTCTGTGGTCAGTCAATCTGCTTGAAGGCAATGGGAGCGGCTGTCATACATTAACCGCGTTGAAATTTGGAGGCTGAGTCTGATTGAATTAGTTACTCTAAAGTGGTGGAAACAGCAGTTGCCATTTTACTGTATTGTAGCAAAAATGCTGAGTCATTGTGAGCATAATACTTAATGATTTCAGTGTAGGACTCCTGCACTATTCTTGAATGCAGAACTTTGGCCCCTACTGTTGAGGGGGAATTGTTTAACAGCCAAGGTATCAATGCTGAAATATTGAAAATAGAGACTTTTTGAGGCATGTTTTGAAACACTTAGTTGAGGATAGGGGAAGAGGAATAAGGTGGAAGTCACCTGAAAATCGCATAGCAATTACTAGGGAAACAGGTGGCAGTCATGTGAACACCTCGCGAGATTCACGTTGGGGTTGTTGTTGATTCCACAGTAATCGTGCTTCTATTAGGTGACTGGTCTTGTTGCTGTGGGCTTAGATTTTCACTCTACTTTTTAGAATGAACCAGGCTTGAGTGTGTGTAATGTTTCCACTTGAGTTTACCTTGAAAATGAGAATGGCATGGTCTCGTGTTTTCGACATCCATTCCACTTCCCCTCATCTGGGCAGGGTACTGGGTCCTGGGCCATGGACATCTATCAACTTTTTTATTTTCTACCAAGAAGGTCTTGTTACTGTATGCCAAGTCCTCTTACCTAAGGTTCTGTTAAGAAAAATTAGGCTAGATTCTGGGGTCCTAGGTCTCCAGTCTACTTCCTGGACATAGGAACAATGCTTGGCCATGCTTCCAAGCTCCCCAATCGAGTTCCTAAAAGAACAGTCCAGGCTTTGTACTAAGTTTCTAATTGCCCACACTATCTTTTGTTATCAGTGGAAAGGCTTGGTGCTATAAATTATGGTCACAGTTCAATAATTGACAAATGGGAAAATTGGTGATGTGTGACCATGTTGCCTGAATGTACTGTTAACATTACACAAGGTTGGTGCCATTGGCTGAAATTTCTGTTGTAAATGCTTTACAGGCAGGACAGTTTTGGTGCCGTGAACCAAGTCCTTTGTTCCTCTGCCTCCTAGGAAATGACAGCTTGGTTCTGTGGGTCAAGTTCTCCTAAAGAGTTTCTGGTAGCAGGGGCCAGACTGGGTGTTGTGGGCCTAGGTTTTCAGTCTGGACTTTGTTACCAATTGGATGGTCTTGATCTTGTGGGCCTGGGGCTCTCAACTAGTTCTTTTTAGGATGTCCAGGCTTGGTCCATATTTCCACAGTCTCTGTTTTAGTTTCTCTTCCATAAAGAAGGCTTGTTGCTGTGGGCCTAGGTCTCCAGGTGACATTCATTCTCAGAGGACAGGTTTAGAACCGTGGGTCCAGTCCATCCCTTCAGTCTCTGTTAGGTAAAGACAGAAAAAATGTTCTGGGCCAATTTCTCAGTTCTATTTCTTGGAAGTGAGAGAAAGGTTTGGAACCATAAACCTTCTAATCAGCACTCTGGTTCTTGATTAGAAATACAGGCAGGAGTCAAGGTCCTAGGTCTTGAGTCAAGATTCTCTTACCTGAGGATAGGTTTCCCTTGTGCGTTAAGTTCTCCTATCTATTAGTTTTCAGGATAGGCTTAGTGCCTTGGGTCCCAGTTTCCCTTGTACTTTTTGTTAGGAAAAGACAGGAATTGTGCCTAATACATGTCACCACTCTCCATCCTTTCAAGGCAATGCAATTTTGCTTGTATGAATGGAGGCCTCTAATCTTCTTTTGTTCAGAGAAGACAGCTGGTTTTTTTTGGTGGATCATACACTCCACATGTGTTTTTGTTCACAGAGGCTATCGTGGTGTAGTGTGGGTAGTTGTTTCATCTAGTCTGTTATAAATTGGATGGTCTTGATCTTTGGAGCCTGGGCTTACACTAATTCCTGTGAGGAGAGTCCAGGCTTGGTGTCACAGGCATAAGTCTTCATTCTAGTTTTCCTTGCATAAAGATAGGCTTGTTGCTGTGGGCCTAGGACACCATTCGACATTCGTTCACGGAGGACAGGCTTAGAAGTGGGGCCCAGGCCACCACTTGTCACTATTAGGAAGAGACAGAAGAAATGCTGTGGCTCGAGGTCTCAGTTTGACCTCTCGGAATAGGTGAAAATTGAAACTGCAAGCCAGAGTCACCAGTCTCACTCCTAACAGAAAGTCCAGGCCTGGAGCCAAGGTTCTAGTTCTCCATGAAAGATATTCTTAACAGAAGAAAGGCTGGCCTTGTGGTTTAAGGTCTCCAATCTACTAATTTTCAATGAGGACAGGCTTGGTGGCTTTAGACCAGGGCTCAGTTGTATTAGTCTTAGGAAGAGATTGGCTTTGTGTCATGGGCCTCCATCTCCAGTCTACATCATTTGAATAGAAGACAGTAGTGTTACTGAAGAGGAATTTTCTACTCAAATGGTTAACCTTGTAATCAGCTCTTTGTTCTGCTTCTGTAGACATGCTTGCTGCATAAGCTGAAAGGCAGATCTCGCAATCAACTAAAGACTCATCCTCTCTTTTTATTGTTCTTTCTAGATAACAGATGTATTGCCTTTGCTTGTTAAGAACAGATATATTGCCTTTGCTTTTTAAGCCCTATAAAAGTAAGGTTACCCCTGAGCTCAGGGCTCAGATCTTCAGAGCACTAGCTCTTCTGGGACCACTGGTGTAATAAACCTGACTTCTCCAACTCTTCGAGTGGTGCTTGTTTTCTTTGCCAGTCTTGTTTGTGCAACATTTCTGCAAGCCCCAGTGAGATTCCAACTATGCCGGCCCTTTGAGCTGCTGGACCGGTGGTTCAGCCAGGCCAGGACAGAAGAGCTCTGAGACGAATGAGGAGGTGCACCGCATGATGGTATTCTGGGTTCTTTTTCGGACTGGCACCCTGACTACCAGGACGGCCAAGCCCCCAACCGAACTCATAGGAGGGATGGACCAACTCGCCAGGAACGGCCACAGGATAAGGTAAGGCCCCGGGGCTCAGCCCCCTAGTCAGGTCTTGTCTTTGGATGGCAGAGGAGCTTGATCACCTCCTAGTCTTCAGTTAGAAGACACAGTCAAGGTCTTACCAGTGGGGGAAGACATCAGAGTCTTTCCAATGTGGAAGGAAAACATAGATCAGGGTCTTCCAAGGTGGGGAAGACATTAGGACCTCCCAAAGAGGGGGGGGGCAATGTTTTAACCTGGTGTATGAATGAATGAGTGAATGGATGGCCAGTTTGGCTTGACTCAGTCAAGTACGAATTGGTGGCTCCACGGCTGGGCACCCTTAAGGGTCCCCTAAAGGCTATGGAGTCCAATTGGGCTCATCTGCAGCTCCATAGTATAACATTGAAAAGGACTGTATTTTAACAGTGGCCCATCAGGAGGCAGATGAGGCCTTGCTAGGAACCCCCAGGACCATGCCCCTGGAACAGAGGTAGTACTGTTAGCTGATCCTGATTGGAAATATAATACCCAAGAGGGAATGGCTAGATGGGCCAAATTTCTAGAGACCCTCATGGGGGGAAAGAAAGAAAAAAAAGGAATACAAAAGCTATGAACCATGAGAAGCTTAGAACCATTACTCAAGAAAAATATGAGAACCCAGCCAGCTTTTATAGCCAGCTGGAAGAATCCTTTAGGAGGTATACTAATGTAGACCCCACTTCCCCTGCGGGGTTAGCTTTGTTAGGCCAGCATTTTATTAGCCAGTCAGCCCCTGATATCAGATGCAAGCTTCAAAAGCTGCAATGGGGCCGCAGACTACTATATATGGCCTTCATGGTCTATAACACTCGAGATCTTGAAGAGAGAAAAAAGAGAACAGAATAAAGAAAAACGACAAGCCAGTATTAAGGCTGTCACAATTGGCCAGGCCCTTGGTACCAACAAGCATCCCTTAAGAGACTGTGGAATAAGTAGACATTGAGTCCTTGCTTCAAATGCAGGAAAGTAGGACGTTGGGCAAAGGACTGTACCGAAAAGCCCCTGGACCCCTGCCACACATGCAAAGAAACTGATACTAATCCCTGGCATTTGAGAGTTGACTGTCCACACTCCCAGAAAGGAGGGTGGCCAGCAAATACCCTAGTAGCTCAGTTCTGGGAACTGTGTGACTGAGGAGGCCCAGGGCCATCCTCACTGCCCCTGTCCGGGAATGTGGTCATCACTACCAAGGAACCCTTGGTAACTCTGGACGTAATGGGTAAACAAATTCAATTTCTTTTATATACAGGGGCAACCTATTCTGTTCTCCCTGCATTTGCAGGAAAACCCTCCTCATGAACTATAATTATCATAGGATTAGAAAGGGAAGGCAAGGTCAACCATTTTACTCCACCCCCTACCTGTCAATTTGAAGATCAGATCTTTCAGCAGAAGTTTTTAATAGATCCAAGCTGCCCCACTCCCTTGTTAGGATGGGATATTTTAACTAACTTAGGAGCAATATTACAACTCGGGTGTAGACCTCCCAGACTTTTAATGTGTCAAGAATCAGCTAATATACCAGCAAACACTGACCAACAAGTTAATTGAGTGGCTTAGTATAATGGCAAGCCCAGGCAAGCCAGGGCTGCTGTAGCAGTAAAAGTTCAGCTTCTATGCTCCTTCACTAAGACCCAGACTTATTAGCTGGCCCAATGATAGGAGAGCTTTCCCAGAGATCTTGGTAATCAGGAATTTTCTCCCCTTTCACCCTTGGACTCTGAGAGGGAAACTAGTTCTCTTGGGACCCCATCTATTTCATCTCTCCCTGAGGAAATTAGTTATGCACTCTCAGGGAAGTTACAAATACTGATGATGGGTATGTGCATGACCACTGATCTACATTTGTCTGTGTTATATGTAATATGGTAGTTCAGTTAAAATTCTAATTATGATGGAAAGAAAAATGTTTTTGGTAACAGAAGATATAAAGTATGGAGATTTAATTTGAAGGGAATTGAAGGAAAGGTGTTTGTATTAAAGTTGGTTATTTCTGAATGAGTGAGGCAAACTGAAGGAATAAGGCAAGTGGTAGAAGGTTTGTGAAGAGAAATTCTGAGAGGAAATTTTATTTGATTAAGCTAAACAAGATTGAAAATTTAAATGCCAAAATTAAGCTAATGCAAAAGTAGAATTGTGTTTTAATGTTTCTTAGACTATTGGTCTGCTACTGATGTTATGGAAAAGTTTTTTGAGTAGAAAACAAGGATTCCGTGCTTAATTAAAATAATTTCTGTGTTTTATGTAGCCTTAACTAGTTTTCTGAGACTTTTAGAAAATATACTAGCATTGGCCCAAAGTCTGAGGGCCAGACACTCCTGGCTATACTTTTCAAAACTTGGTCTGTGCCCAATATTCAAAGGAAGCTCCAAAAGTTGGGGTCTAGACCCAAACCCCACAGGCTACTTTGGTGCCAGAGGTCATTAGGTGTCCAATTACTGGGAGAGGACAGAGAAGTAAGTTCCTTGTCTAAGGACTGAGGCAGCACTTCAGCAGGAAACCCAGGATCACCCTGATTAAGGCAGAAAGGAAAAGAGCTTCATGAAACCCCAGTAGGCAGGGATTATGACCCTTCTCAGCAGAAAGCAGATATGGAAGAAGAGACCTCCCATCCCTCAACATCCATACTAATAATAAGGAGGTTCGTGGCTCTTAGAAAAGAGTTAGGCAGGAAAATTAGTTAGGGGGTTTCCAGGTCTGCTGCAGAGACACTGAGGTCATCCTATCCTAGAAGGAGTACACCCGAAATCCACCAACAATTGAGTGAGTCATGGGGGTCCTGGTCCAGAATATAAAGTTGGGGATCCTGGCTTCTACCATTTGCAGGTCCTCTCATCAGACTCTTCATAGCTCTCTTATTTGGTTTCTGTATCCTGAACTGTCTCCTCACCCCTAGAATCCATAAAATTACAGATGGCTGTGACATCCGGACCGCCCTTATACCAGCCCCTAGGCCAGGAAGATAGGAGCTTGATGCTCTTTAAGTTTTTAAAGGGCATCAAAACGGGGGAATGAAGAGGAATTTTCAACTCAAAAGGCTAACATTGTAATCTGTAGACATGCTTGCTGCATAGGGTGAAGAGACGGGTGACCTCGAGATCAACTGAAGACTCACCCTCCCCTTTGCTTGTTCTATCTAGATAACAGATGTATTGCCTTTGCTTGTTAAGAAGAGATGTATTGCCTTTGCATGTTAAGCCCTATAAAATTAAGGTTACTCCTGAGCTCGGGGCCCAGCTCTTCTGGGACCACCGGCGTAATAAATCTGAGTTCTCCAACTCTCTGAGGGCTGCTTGGTTTCTCACCAGTCTCGATAGGCAATATTTCTGCAATATTGATAGGCACCTGATTCCCTCAGGCATCAGGTGATCCTGTTGTGACCCCCTCAGGGCCATGCTCCCAAGGTTAACACTGTCTAATTTTGAACAGACTAGGCTAAGGACCTACTCACACTCCCAACATACTAGACCCAGTGACATAAACTAATGTGTAATGAATGGCCCACAGATCAAAGCTGTCGACTCTTACAGAAAAGAAAGGAGACCTCCGTTCTGGTAACAGTACTGTACTCCCTTCAAATGACGTAGACTGGAGACCCGACCCATGACACAAAGCCAGTTTCTTCCTAACACTAATATAACAAAGCCCTAGTATAGAGCCAAAAAGCCTATCCTCATTAAAAATTAGTATATTGGAGACCTTAAATCATAAGGCCAGCCTTTCTTCTGGTAAGAATATCTTTCCTGAAGAATAAGAACCTTGGCTCAAGGCCTGGACTTTCCATTAGGAGTGAGAGTGGTGACTCTGGCTTGCAGTTCCAATTTTCACCTATTCCAGGAGGTTAAACTGAGATCTTGGGCCACAGCATTTCTTCTATTTTTCCTAACAGAGACTGAAGTGGTGGCTGGGGCCCCAATTGTAAGCCTGTCCTCCGTGAACAAATGTCGAGTGGTGTCCTAGGCCCACAGCAACAAGTCTATCTTTATACAAGGGAAACTAGAATGGAGACTTAGGCCTGTGACACCAAGCTTGGACTCTCCTCAAAGGAACTAGAGTGCAGGCCCAGGCTCCCAAATTCAAGACCATCCAATTCATAACAGTCTACATGAAACAACTACTCACACTACACCCAAGGTATCCCCTGTGAACAGAAACTCATGTGGAGTGTATGACTCACAAAAAAGCTGTCTTCTCAGAACTAAAGAAGAATGGAGACTTCTGTTAATACCAGCAACACCGTATTGTTCTGAAAGAATGTGGAGTTCTGACATGGACCCAAGGCACAATGCCTGTCTTTTCCTAACTAAATGTACAAGGGAGATTGGAATCCAAGGCACTAAGCCTGTCCTTTCTAAAACTAGTAGACAAGAGAACTTAACCCACAGGGCAAGCCTGTCTTCAGGTAAGAGAATCTTATCTCGAGACTAAGGACCTTGTCTCCTGCCTGGATTTCTAATCAGAACCAGTGTGCTGACCTTGGTTTTCAGTTCCAATTTCTTCCACTATTATCAGGAAGCAGAGATGAGAAATCGGCTCACAGCATTTCTTCTGTCTTTCTTTAACAGAGACAGAAGGGGTGGGGTAAGTCCACAGTTCCAAGACTGTCCTCTGTGAACAAAAGTCGCCTGGAGTCCTAGGCTCACAGCAAAAGCCTTCTTTATGGACGAGAAACTAGGTAGAGACTATGGAAATCTGTACCAAGCCTGGACCTCATAAAAGGAATCGGTTGGCAGCCCTAGGCCCACAACATCAAGACCATTGAATTGGTAAAAGCCCAGATTGAAGACCTAGGCCCACAACAGCCTACCCTGTCCTTGCTACCAGAAACTCTTGTGGAGACCTTGGCCTATGAAACCAAGCTGTCATGTCCTAGGAGGAGGAAGAATGGAGGACTCAGTTCATGGCTTCAAGACTATTCTTCCTTTAAAGCATTTACAATAGAAATTTGGGCCAATGGCACCAACTTTGTGTCATGTTAACAGTACATTCAGCACAACCTAGTCCCACACCACCAATTTTTTCTTTTGACAATTATTGAAAGGTGACTCTAACATACAGCACTGAGCCTTTCCCCTGGTAAGAGAATGTAGTGTGGGCACTAAGAAACCTGGCACGAAATTCTTTCAGGAACTTGATTGGGGAGTTTGGAAGCACGGGCAAGCATTGCACCTATTTCCAGGAAGTGGGGTGGAGAACTTGTCCCACAGAATCTATCCTAACTTACTTAACGGAACCTTAGGTGAAGGACTTGGCACACGATAACAAGATCTTCTTGGTATTAAAAAGAAGTAGATAGAATTCCGTGGCCTCGGTTCCAGCCCTCTACCCAGACTAGGGCAGTAGAGTGGAGATTTTCAAACAAGATTTCATGCTGGTCTAATGTACGAGGTAAACTGTAGTGGAAAACATTTCCCACTCTCTCAAGCCTGGTTCATTCTAAGAAGCAGAGTGAAAACCTATGCCCACAGCAACAAGGCTAGTCACTTGGTAGACACATGATTTTCATGGGGTCTTTTGTGACCCCCACGTGAATCCACAAGGTGTTCACGTGACTGCCCCGTGAATCCCCAATGATTCCTATGTGATTGTCAGGTGACTCCACCTTATTCCTGGTCACCAACCAAGTATTTTCAAAAGACGTCTCATAAACTCTTCCTTTTCAATAATTCAGCATTAATGCATTGGTCATTAAGCAATTCCCTCTCGACAGTAGTAGCTGAAGATCCGCATACAAGAATAGTGCGGGAGTCCTGCCTGAAGCCGTTAAGAGTTATGCTCACAATGACAGCATTTTTGCTACAATATAGCAAAATGGTGGCTGCTGTTTCCACCAGTCTAAAGTAGCTTCCTCAAGCAGATTCAGCCTCCAAATTTCAAAGCTGTTAACGTGTGACATTGTCTCCCATTGCCTTCAAACAGTTTGCCTGACTACAGACGAATCTTCAGGCCAGCTAACCAACAAAAATTGTCTGGTAGCCTTTGCCACTGTCCTCAATCAAGTCATCTCAGGCAGTCATGACCTTTAGATTGAAGGGCAGTTAGGCGGTTGTCTTGGCCACTCTCTGTTACACACAGATTATCTATTTCTCAGTGTTTATGTAAAGTTTGCAAAGAATGTGGAAGGTAACTCAAAAGTGAGTGCCATACCATCACCCCAATGTCATGTGACATCCTGTGATGCCCTCAGGCCCGTCTCTTGATGGTCACGTGAATCCCGCGTGAAAACCATGTGAATACTATGAGATTCTCTAGTTCTTGCTATGAGATTCCAGGTGACTTCCTCCTCTCTTTTTTTCTGTTGGCTTAAATCAAGGTTTTTCAGAACACATTGAAGAAACTGCCTCAATGTTAATACCTCAGCTTTCTTTCTATGGTCATTAAACCAATCCCTCTCAGAATTTGTAGTCTGAGGTTTGCTATAGAGAAATTCTGAGGCAGCTGTTCTTTTCGCCATGATGAGGTATCCTCACAATGACTCACCATTTTTCCTACAATACAGCAAAATGGTGGTTGTTGTTTCCACCACTATGCACTCACTTCCTAACAGACTGTTCAGCCTCAAATTTTCAAAGTGGCCAATGTGCCACAACCGCCTCCACAGCCATAAAACAGGTTTTCTGACAACAGACAAAACCAGATGCAAATTAATGATCATTGGCTGTCCACATATACCCTTGACCTCAAGTAAATTTTGTAATGTGGACATGACATTCGATTGGAGATCATTTAGCAGGCTATCTCAGCCACCTTTTATTACATACAGACTAATGTTTTCTCAGGGTTTATGTGAATTTTCTCAAGTGATATACATTCATCATTTCAAAGAGAACACTACATCATCCCCATCTGTCACATGATCTCCCTGTGTTTCATACAGGCCATTCTCCTGATGGGAACATGAGTCCCATGGATGGTTACATGATTTTGTCATGACTTGCATGAGGCCATGCTCCCGAGTTTAACACTGTCTAATATTGAAATGAGTAGGCTAAGAAACTACTCACACTACCAACATCCTGGACTTTGTGACAGAAACTAATTTGCACTGCATGGCCCACAGATCAAAGCTGGCTACTCATACCAAAAAGAAAGGAGATCTTCGTTCATGGTGAGAGTACAGTCCTCTCTTCAAAAGACATAGACTGGACACTCAGTCCCATGATACAAAGCCAGATTTTTCCTAAAACTAATACAATGAAGCCCTGGTCTAAAGCCACCAAGCCTCTCCTCATTTAAATTAGTAGATAGGAGAACTTAAACCTCAAGGGCATCCTTTCCTCTGGTAAGAATATCTTTCTTGGAGAACGAGAACCTTGGCTCCAGACTTAGATTTCCTCTTAGGAGTGAGAATGGTGACTTTGACTTGCAGTTCCAATCCCTTCATCTATTCTAAGAGGTTAAGATGAGATCTGAGCCCACAGCATTTCTTCTGTCTTTTCCTAACAGAGACTGAAGTGGTGGCCTGGGCCCACTGTTCTAAGCCTTTCTTCCCTCAACATATATCGAGTGATATCCTAGGCCCACAGCAACAAGACTGCCTTTATGCAAGGAAAAATAGAATGGAGACTGAGGCCTGTGACACTAAACCAGGAAACTCTTCACAGGAATTAGTGTGCAGGCTCAGTTTCCCAATTTCAAGACTGTCTAATTTATAAAACACTAAACAAAACAAGTACTCACACTATACCCAAGGTATCCCTTGTGTATAGAAAATCATGTGGAGTGTCTGGGCCACAAACAAAGTAGACTTCTCTGAACAAAAGAAGAATGGAGGCCGCTGTTCATACCAGCAACACTGTCTTCCCTTGAGAGGATGTGGAGCGGTGACACGGGCCCAAGGCACGTTGCCTGTCTTTTCCTAACAAAAATTACAAGAAAGACTGGTACCCAAGTCACTAAGCCTGTCCTCTAGTAAACCTAGGGCCTTGTCTCCTTTCAGGATTTCTAATCAGGAACAAGAGTGCTGACCATGGTTTACAGTTCCAATTGCTTCTTCTATTTCCAGGAAGTAGAGCTGAGAAATTGGTTCACAGCTTTTCTTTTGTCTTTCCTTCCTTGAGTAACAGCTATCCAAATAGTATTCTAGGCTGCTGCCTGTCAGTCCCCTGCTTTATGCAAAGCCTGTTCATGATGACACCAACATACTCCTATCCAGGATTCTTCCCTAAGGATGTCTGGCTGCAGCCAGGACAACAACATTGAGGAGACAGATCTGGATTGCAACTCAACTCTTCATTCTTACCTCTTTCAGACCCAGATGAGCCCATGTGCCTTGCAAGATTTGTCTGTCCTACTTGCCTGCAGGGGTTACTGGAGCACATGCTTCACTGGGATGCTCAGGTGTGTGTGGGGTGACAGCTCTAAAACTGGAGGGCTGCTGTCACATGTAGAGAATACAGCCCTATCTCAGCTTTGAAGAAGTATCAGAAGACAGAACTTCATCCCTTAACATCCCCTTAAGTATAAGGGAATAAAATCTCTGAGTAGGGGATAATGTAAGGAACAAACATGAGGGTTAACACGTTAATCAAGCTACATTCAGAGACTGCAATCTGCTGAGCAGCCCAGCAGCCAGGCCAGGAGGACCCCTGCAGAACGAAGGAAAATTCCTGCTGCGGTTGCTAAGGACCCATTTCCCACATCTGTGAAAGGGGAAGCAGGAACAACAGAGTCTTTAAGTGGCGCCCTACACAAGTAAAATTGTTCATTCCTTAAGGCTAAAGCCAGGGAGAACCTATGGCTTAAAGGCTGGGAACTGCCAGTGGGCCTTTCAGGCTACATACTCTTTCCCTTCTCCTTCTTCACTTCATTTGCATATCAGAGGAAGTGGGAACTAGAGAACGACATATAAACTGAATTCACTGAACACTCAGGATCCCTCTCACTCTCTTCCTCTAAGAAGAGACTATGCTCTGTTTGTGGTTATTCATTTTTCTATTAAACATTCCTGTTGACTCAAACTTTAGTATATGTGTTGAATTCTTTCTACACTCTGCAAATGGACTCTCTTTATCTATCAGTGCAGGGCATGGTCTTCTCCCCCTTGGGGAAATTGGCCATGTCCTGCATCACCCTGTCTGGGCTCCTCCTCAGACAAGAACTGGCTGAGTACCCAACTGGGCTGCCAACTGCATCTCCACTTTTACTTTCTCCACTTGCCCCCACTGGAGCCTTTACAGTGTTGTACAGACTTGCTCTCTCACACCCACCCCCGTATTCCTCACCACTCTTTCCAGTGCAGCTCCTTACAGGCCTACAGGACACCCAGAATAGAAAACCAGACTAGGGCAGACTAGGAAATATAAGAATCAGAAATTCGGCATCTTCCTTTAGAAAAATCTCGTCTCAGGTGGAGAGGAACCAGCGATCCTATAAGATCCTGGACTAGAACAGAAAGAATACATCTAAATTAGAGTCCCATGCCCACTCCTGGACCCTGATGAGTTCTCAAAGAAGTTTACATGATAGAATATATGATCCTGGCTATTCCGACTTCTGCCCATGAATACACCTACTGGTTTCTGAGAGCAAAGCTTCAGAATCACTAAATAAAGTTTGCAGGGAAAGCCTGTAGAGGAGTCTGCTTTTTTTGTCAAATGTCAGGTCAGTTTAAAGATCGTAAATAACTGACACGAGATTTAGAAAAAGAAACCCGGAAGCAAGTGCAAGGCTGCTACCAGGGCTGCCAGAGGGCTTTCCCCTTCTCATTGACTTTGAGAGAAATTGCAATGACCAGAAAAGGGGAAACTACTGAGGCCGTTGCAGACACTGGGGCTACTTTACCTGTTCTTAACTCTACCTGACTGAGCTTCTCCTTCCATGGACCAGGTTTCTGTACGAATGGTGGAGACAGATGATCCACCAATGCCTGTTTTTTAATTCAGAACCTGTTCTCTTCCAGCTACAAAATGTTATAGGGCTACATTTTAAATAGTCAAATCTGCCCAATTCACATGATAGCATGTGATTTTTTTAAATTACTTTTTGAAAACAGTGATGCTCACGTATCCTTTTTCCCAGAAGGCTGAAATGTATTAAGAACTAAATGAATCACACTGAACCAGTTAGTAAAGGAATTTTAAAGATTTTAAAGAAACCCTCATAAGAGAACACTAATCTTGCAGCCTATTGGATGTCATTATAGGGCGTTCCAATGCAAGATTAGGCATTCTCAGGACAGATATTGGCAAGTTGAAGTTGACTGTCGCTATTAAAAAATTATTGGCAATACTTCACCTCTATCTAATATTTCCCAATATCTTTTAAGACCTGATACATTAGTTGGAATTAGCTCATTATATGACATTATTTTAAAGACTGGGTGGTGCTTATAAATCCATGTAATATCCCCTATAATTCTCCTATCCTTCCAGAGTTTCACAGCTATAAAGACAGCCTATGTTACTAAATTCACATACTATTTTATCAGCTATTCCTGTGGGCTGCCAATATTTTTCAGTGATAGCTTTATGTAGTGCCTTTTTAGCGTCCCTGTAAAAATGACAGGAAACACCTCTTTGCCTTCCACCTGGCACGACTGGGTGTTGAATTGAACAGCAAAGACCTGGGGACATACATGAGCCCTAGTTATTGCTCTGAGACACAAAAAGCTGATTTGAATGATGCCAAATTTGCCAGAGATTCCACTCTAATCCAGCATGTGAATGATTTACTCTCATGGTCTAGGACTTATTAGACTCCCAAGAGGACTCACTTTATTTGTTACAATACTAGCCACAAAGAGACAAAGGGCCTCAGAGGGCAAGCCTCTATTCTCTTTCCCACAAGTGAAATACTTTGGTTATCTAATATCTAAAGATGGGCTACTAATAAACCCCGAAAAACTCAGAGGAATCATATTTTTTTCTCTCTCTCTTCTAAAAACAGACGACAATGACAAAAACAGCTTGGAAGATTTTTGGGTCTGACTGGATACAGTGACAATCGGGTTCCAAGTTTTACGTGAATGGCCCAGCCTCCTTATGTCTTATTCAAATCAGTTTGACCTGAGCGCATTTGATGGAGTCCCGAAAGGAAACAAGCTGAAAAAGCTCTAGAGGAAGGAATGTCTAAAGCTCCCACCTTGGGACAACTTAGTTATAAACATTTATAAACACTGAAATCAAGGGAATCCTTCAGGAGTATTAACTAAAACACCACAGAGATGATCATAGATCTATAGGATATTATAGTAAGCAATTATAGTCAGTAGCCAAAAGGCCCTCCCTACATGACAGCCATCTCTGCTACAGCCATGTTATGCAAACACACAGAAGAGACACTTACAGGGTCTCTATTATGTTCCTCATTCTGTTAAATCTTGACTGAATTCTCATCACACTCAACACTTCTCTGTCAATTGACTGGCAGTACTCTTGCTTTCTGCACCTAATATTGCTTTCACTGGATATAAATATTTTTTGTTTGCTTATTTGTTTGTAGAAAGGAAGGCAGTCTGCCACATGTAGCACCTCATTTGGATGTGCCTGGAGTCTTGGAAGCCTGTCCATCCTATGTTCTACAAATGAACCCCGAGAGTGTGTTTGGAGGTTCCAGCCAGGGAGCACAACTACTTGTATATCCTTTGTGTAAAAGTGCTCCTCTCCACCCTCCAGGAATTTGTCCTCTTTGGCTGAGCAAGCTATTTTGGGAGGGACGAATGAGTAGCGGTGAGGGAGGACGGGGACACCCCCACCCCCAGCTAGCCAGGTCAGCTGAATCAACTCTGGTGATCAATGGGGCAACATATGTCATAGTCACATCACCTTTACATCCTAGATGTAATAGTCTTAACCCGACCCCTTTGCAACCATCTCTTTAGGATGGAGACACCCACGATCGTGTGTTGCTACTGACCACCTCCTTGCTCCCAAGAATGGTTTACCGGAAACGCCTATTGATAACGCTGACTGGTTTGGTTACAGATCTTATCCGAAGAAGAACAGGGACACTACAGAGCTAGATATGCAACTTCTGTGGTGGATGTAAAGGAAGCTGCTTAGTTACCTCAATCCAATCTGCCCACAAGCTGAACTAATTGCTTTACCTGGAGCTTGTCATTTGGCCAAAGATCTGATACTCAATATTAATGCTGAGAGTCGCTATGCCTTTGGTGTAGCTCACGACTTTGGAATGTTGTGGAAGCAGCGAGGCTTCTGAACTTCCTCAGGGTAGCCCATAATGGATGGAAAATAGATTGTGGAATTATTAGAGCCACACAACACTCGAAACAATTGGCAATTATCAAACTTCCAGGACACCTAAAGCTGCCACCATGGAAGCAAAAGGAAATAATTTAGCTGATGCTGTGGCTGGACAAACAGCTAAAAGCAGCCAAATTATCAAAACCTGACAGTGTTTCCTTCCTGTTAAATCAATAAAATCTTTCTTTGGCAGCAGCAGAAGAAAAGGAGAAGATATGACTTCAGAATGGGGGACCTTTGATCCAGATAAGCAGATATGGCTTGAACCCATCTAGACCAGTCTTACCTACAGGGGCTCAACCCCCTAGATCTCAACAGGTACATTGTCCCAACACTGGGCCCTGAAAGATGATTTCACATTATTCCTGACCAAATTCCCCAACTGCAGCTCATACAGAAGTGTGCAGTAAATGTTTCATCTGTCCAAAAATCACTACTCAGTTTCCGTGCAACACTGAAATCACACCATGATCACGTGACCGCCTTGTGGAAAACAAGTGACCATCAAGAGACTGGCTTATGGGAATACAGGAAGATCATGTGACATTGGGTGACTGTGTGGTGCTACTTTTGAATCACAGTTCCATATCACTTGGTAAATCACATAAACACTGAGAAATGACAGTCTGTGTGCAATAGAGTGTGGCCAAGACAGCCACCTAAATGACCTTCACTGGAAAGGTCACATATGCATGAGAAAAATGCCTTGAGGACAGCGGTGCACTCTATCAGTCAATTTTCACTAACTGGCCTGAGGTTTGACTCTGGACAGGCACCCTGCTTTAAGGCAATGGGAGTGGCTGTCATACGTTAACTGCATTGAATATTGGAGGCTGAGTCTGCAGTATGGAAACTACTTTAGAACAGTGGAAACAACAGCTATCATTTTGCTGTATTATAGCAAAACTGCTGAGTCATTGTGAGGGTACCACTTATCGGTGGAAAGTGCGACTACCCCAGTTTTCTTGATTTGCGGACCTTAGACCACTACTGTTCAGAGGAACTTGCTTTACATCCCACGCATCAAGGCTGAAATCTTAAAAATGAAGCAGTTTATGAAATGTGTTCTGAAAACACTTGGTTGTGGACAGGGGAAGAGGAATAAGGTAGAAGTCACCTGAAAATCACATAACCATCACTAGGGAATCACACGGCAGTCACGTGAACTCCTCACAGGATTCACATGGGCGTCATGGAAGATCTTGCATCAATCGCGTGTCTACCAGGTGACTAGCCTTGTTGCCGTGGGCATAGATGTTCACTCTACTTCTTAGAATGCACCAGGCTTGGGAGAATGGGAAACATTTTCCACTCATTTACCTTTCAAAAGTGAACAGCGTGGAGTTGTGATTTCAAACATCCATTCCATTTCCCCTAATCCAGGCACAGGCTTCGGTCCTGGCCCATGGACTTCTATATACTTCCTTTTCAATGAAAACAGTCTTGATACCATGTGCCAAGTCATCCACATAAGGTTTCATTAAGACAAGTTTGGCTGCATTCTGTGGGCCAAATTCTCCACTCAATGGAAATAGGAAAATATGTTTAGCCCTGCATCCAAGCTCCTCAATCTAGTTCCTAAAAGAAATGTCCAGGCTTCGTGCCAAGGTTCTAAGTCTCCACACTCTATTCTCTTACTGTGGTCATGGCTTGGTGCTGGATTTTAAGATCAGCTTCAGTAATTTGCAAAAGAGACAAACTTGGTGACGTGGGACCAAGATTTGCTGAATTAACAGTTACAAAGAAACAAGGCTGGTGCCAGCGGCCCAAATTTCTATTGTCCATGCCTTGAAGTGAGGACAGACCTGGTGCCATGAACCGAGTCCTCCATTCTTCCTCTTGATGGGGGATGACAGCTTGGTTCTGTGGGCCAAGCTCTGCACAAAGGTTTCTGGTAGCAAAGGCCAGGCTGGATGTTGTGGGTATAGGTCTTCAGTCTTTTCTTTATTACAAGTTAGATGGTCTTGAACTTGTGGGCCTGGGGCTGCCAACTAGTTCCTATTAGGTGGTCCAAGCTTGGTACCGAGTTCTAAAGTCTCCATTCTGGTTTTCTTCCATAACGATAAGCTTGTCGTTGTGGCCCTAGGACTCCACTCGACATTCATTCAAAGAGGTAAGGCTTAGAAGTATGGGCCCATGCCACCAATTCAGGTTCTGTTAGAAAAAGACATAATAAATGCTGTGGGCCAATTGTTAAGCTCTATTTCCTGGAAATAGGGGAAGGAATTGGAACTGCAAACCAGGGTTAGCACTCTAGTGCCTGATGAAAAGTCCAGGCCCGAGACAAGGATCTGGGACTTGAGTGAAGTTTTTCTTACCAGAGTAGAGGCTGGCTCTGTGGTTTAAGGTCCCCTATTTACTAATTTTCCATAAGGACAAGCTTAGGGCCTTGGAATCTGGTCTCCAATGTACTTACTGTTGGGAAGATACAGGCTTTTTGCCATGGGCCCATGTGACTACTCTATATCATTTCAAGGGAAGACAGTATTGATGGCTCAAACTCAGGCCTCCATTCTGCCTTTTGTTCAGAGAAGACAGCTTTGTTTGTGGGCCATGAGCTCCACATGAGTTTCTGTAGACAGGGGCTACCTTGGATGTAGTGTGAGTAAGTTTTTCACCTAGTCTGTTATAAATTTGATGATCTTGAACTTGGGAGCCTGGGCCTGCAGTCTAGTTCCTATGAGGAGGGTCCAGATTTGGTGCCATGGGCCTAAGAATCCATTCTCGTTTCCTTTATCAAAAAAGACAGGCTTGTTGCTGTGGGCCTAGGATTCCACTCTACATTTGTTCAGAGAGGACAAGCTTAGGACCGTGAGCCCAGCCTGGAACTTCAATTCCAGTTAGGAAAAGACAGAATAAATGCTATGGGCCAAGGTCTTAGCTCTACCTCCTGAAATAGGGGAAGGAATTGGAACTGCAAGCCAAGGTCACCACTCTCATTCCTAAAGAAAGTCCAGGCCTTAAACCAAGGTTCTAGGTCTCCAAGAAAGATACTCTTACCAGAGGACAGGCTGGCCATGTGGTTTAAGGTCTCTGATCTACTAATTTTCAAAGAAGACAGACTTGGTGACATTAGACCAGGGTTCCCTTGTATTCAGTGTTTGGAAGAGATTGGCTTTATGTCGTGGGTCTGAGTCTCCATTCTACATCATTTTAAGGGAGGACAATATTGGTGCAGTGAACTGAGTTCTCCATTTTTCCTTTAGGTAAGAATAGAGAGCATTGTTCTGTTGGCTACGCACTCTACATTAGTTTTTGTTTACAGGGACTACGTTGGCAATATAGTGTGTGTAGGTCTTTAGCTTAGTCTGTTAAAATTTACACAGTCTTGACCTTGGGATTATGTCTCCGCGGGAATCACGAGCCTATCAAGACACTGGCCTGTGGGAAACATGGAGAGATCACGTGCCCAGATGATGATGCTGTAGTACCCCCTTTGGAATGATGAGTGCATATCGTCTGTTAAATTCACATAAACACTGAGAAAACAAGAGTTTCTGTGTAAAGAGGGTGGCTGAGACAGCCTCCTAACTGCCCTTCTATGGAAGGTCGTGTCTGCATGAGAAAAGCTGCTTGAGGGCAGAAGTATAGATGGTAAGACTATTATCATTAATGAAACTGAAGATTTGTCTTCTGTCAGACAATCTCTCCAAGGCTGTGGAAGCAGCTGTCACACAGGTGCTGCATTGAATATATGTGGCTGTGTCTGCTGTGAGGAAGTAACTTTATTGCAGTGGAAATAGCTACTGCTGATTTCCTATACTGCAGTGAAAATGCTGAGTTCATGTGAGCATACCTCTGAATGGTGGAAAGAGTGGCTGAGACAGTATTCATGTATCGCCAACCTTTGCTTACCTATATTGAGACCAACTTGCTTTACGGACAATGCAGGCATTGAAATATTGATATAGAAGCTGTTTCTAAACTGTCTTCTGAAAACACTTGGTTTAGGCCACGGAAGAGAATGGGGTAGAAGTCACCTACAAATCTCGTGGCAGTAACTAGGGAAGCAGGTAATGGTCATGAAAAGGCGCTGTTGGAATCACACCACGTTTACGTGACTGCATTGAGGGAATCGTGTGACCATGAAGAGACTGGCCCATGGGAATCACAGGAAGACCATGTGACATTGGGTGATTGAACAGCGCTCACTTCTCAGTTACATTTCCTTATCACTTGGTAAACTGCACATGCACACTGGGTAAACGAGAGTCTGTTTGTCACAGAGGGTGGCCGAGACAGCCTCCTAACTGAACTTCCGAATTAGGAAACTTACTTGAAGTCAGTGGTATATGCTTCCAGACAATTACCCTTAAATGGCCTCAGGTCGTGTCTGTTGTCAGGAAACTTGCTTTAAGGCAGTAGAGGTGGGCATCACACGCTGGCTGCTTTGAAAATTGGAGGCTGAGTCAGCTGCGAGGAAGCGACTGTATAGCAGTGGACACAACAGCCGCCATTTTGCTGTATTGTAGGAAAAATGCTGAGTCATTGTGAGGATACCTCTAAATGGCAGAAAGAGCTGCTGTCTCAAAATTCTTGTATAGGAAACCTCAGACTACAAATTCTGAGAGGGAATAGCTGAACGACCATGGAAACAAAGCTGAGATATTGAAGGTGAGTCTGGTCCTTAAACATGTTCTGAAAACCCTTGGTTTAGGCCAGTAGAAGACAAAGAGGTGGAAGTCACCTGAAAATCTCATAGCAATAACTAGGGAATCATGCAGCATTCACGTGGCTGCCCTGTGAGAATCACATGAATATCAAGAGACTGGCTTGAGGGCATCACAGGCAGATCATGTGACATCGGGTGATTGTGTGGCTTTCACTTTTGAATTACACTTCTACATCAGTGCTAAAATTCACATAAACACTAAAGAAAGGAGAGTCTGTATGTAACAAAGCGAGGCCAAGACCACCACCTAATGCCCTTCCATCGAAATTTTATCTCTGCATGAGAAAACATGCTTGAGGACAGGAGTGAAGTCTATCAGGCAATCACCGTTAATTGGCCTGAGGTTTCGTCTTTGGTCAGGCACCCTGCTTGAAGCCAATGGGAGCGGCAGTCACATATTATCTGCGTTGAAAATTGGAGGCTGATCTGCTGTTAGGAAGCCGCTTTAGAGCAGTGGAATCAACAGCTGCCATTTTTCTGTATCGTAGTAAAACTGCTGAGTCATTGTGATGATACCTCTTATCAACGGAAAGTGCGAGTACCCTAGTATTCTAGATTTGTGGAACTTAGGCCGCTACTGTTGAGAGGGACTTGCTTAACAGCCAACGCATCAAAGCTAAAACATTGAAAATGAAGCAGTTTACGAAACGTGTTCTGAAAACACTTGCTTGAGGACTAGGTAACAGGAATAATGTGGAAGTCACTTGAAAATCATGTAGCCAACAATAGGAAATCATGTGGAGGTCATGAGAAGACAGCACGGGGTTCACGTTGGGGTAAGGAAGACCACGCAGCAATGACGTGACTTCCAGGTGACTTGCTTATTTCTGTGGGCATGTCTTTGCTCTACTTCTTAGGATGAACTTGACTTGAGCATACAAGAAGTGTTTTCCACTCGAGTTTACCTTGCAAATGAGACTGGCAAGGTGTCCTGTTTTCAAAACTCCATTCTACTTGCCCTTATTTAGGCAGAGGACTGAGTTCTAGGCCATGGACTTCTATCTCCTTTGCTATCAAACAAGATGGCCTTGTTACTGTGTGCCCAGTCCTCCCCATAAGGTTCCCTTCAGACAAGTTAGCTAGATTCTGAGGGCCAAGGTTCCCACTTGACTTCCTAGAAATAGGAACACTGTTCAGCTTTGCTTTCAAGCTCCCAGTCGAGTTCCTGAAAGAAATGTCCCGGCTTGGTGCTGAGTTCTTAGTGCCCAAGCTACCTACCTTCTCTTACGAGGGGACAAGCTTGGTGCTGTGGTTAAGGTCACCTTTAAATTATTTGCAAAAGAGAAAAGCTGGTGACATGGGACAAGGATTTGCTGAATTGACTATTAGGACAACACAAGGTTGGTGCCATTGTCCCAAATTCTTATTGTCTATGCTTTGAAGGGAAGACAGTCTTGGTGCCATGAACTGAGCCCTCCATTCTTCCTCCTGAGAGGAAATGACAGCTTGGTTCTGTGAGCCAAAGTCTCCACACGAGTTTCTGGTAGCAGAGGCTAGGCTAAGTGTTGTGGAACTAGGTCTTCAGTCAAATTCTTGTTACGAATTGGATGGTCTTGACATTGTGGGCCTGGGGCTGTCAACTGGTTCCTGTTAGGCTGTCCAGGCTTGATGCAAAGTTCCCATCTCTCCTTTCTAATTTCTATGACATAAAGAAAGGCTTGTTGCTGTGGGCCCAGGACTCCACTTGACATTTGTTCTGAGAGGACAGGCTTAGATCCGTGGGCCCATGCTATCACTTCAGATATTGTTAGGAAAAAACAGAAGAAATACTATGGGACAATTGTTCAGCTTATTTCTTGGAAATAGTGGACAGGATCTGAACTGCAAAGCAAGGTCAGGACTCTAGTTCCTGATGAAAAGTCGAGGCCTGAATCAAGGTTCTAGGTTTCATATGAAGATTCTCTTACCAGAGGACAGGCTGGCCCTGTGGCTTAAGGTCTCCTGTTTACTAGTTTTCCAAGAGGACCAGCTTAGTGCCTTGAGCCCCATCTCCCTTGTACTTACGTTTAGGAAGAAACGGCATTATGCCTTGGGCCCGTGTCACTCCTCCACATCATTTCAGGGGAAGACAGCATTGATGGAATAAACTGAGGCCTTCATTCTTCCTCTTGTTCAAAGAAGACCACTTTGTTCGTGGGCCATGCACTCCACATGATTTTCTGTTTGCAGAGTACCTTGGGTATTGTGTGAGTAGATGTTTTGTGTAGTCTGACATAAATGAGATGGTCTTGACCTTAGGAGCCTGGGCCTGTACTCTAGTTCCTGTGAGGAGGGTCCAGGCTTGGTGTCATGGGCCTATGTCTCCATTTTAGTTTCCTTTACATGAAGGCAGGGTTGTTTTTATGGGCCTAGGATTCCACTCAACATTTGTTCAGAGAGGATAGTATTAGAACCATTGGTCCAGGACATCAATTCAGTGTCTGTTAGGAAAAGACAGTAAAAATACTGTGAGAAAAGCTCTACCTCCTGGAATAGGTGAAGAGATTGGAACAGCAACTCAAGGTCACCAGTATCACTCTTAATAGAAAATCCAGGCCTGGAGCCAAAAGTCTAGGTCTCCAAGAAAGATATTCTTACCAGAGGATAGGCTGGCCTTGTGGTTGAAGGTCTCCAATCTACTAATTTTCAATGAGGACAGGATTGGTGGCTTCAGACTAGGGCTCTGTTGTATGAATGTTAGGAAGAGACTGGCTTTGTGTCATGGACCCGGGTCCCCAGTGTACATCATTTGAAGGGAGGACACTACTGGTGCCATGAACGGATGTTTTCTTTCTTTTGTGTAAGTGTAGACAGGTTTGATCTTTGGGCAGTGCACTGCACGTTAGATTCTGTCACTGGGTCTAGGTAATTGGTAGTGTGTGTAGGTCTTTAGACTATTCTGTTCGAAATTGAACACTGTTAACTTTGGCAGCATGGTTCCCGGAGTCACGACAGAATCAGGTGACCGCCATGTGGTAATCATGTGCCATCAAGAGACTGGCCTGTATGAATATCAGGGAGATCATGTGACAGATGGGGATCAAGTAGTGCTCACTTTGAAATGATAGTGCATATCACTTAATAAAATTCACATAAACACTGAGAAAACATTAGTCTGTGTGTTATAGAACATGGCTGAGACAGCCTCTTAATGGACTTCCAATAGAATGCCGTGTCCACATTACAAAATTTACTTGAGATCAATGGTATATGCCGCCAGACTATGATTGTAAATTCTCCTTAGGTTTTGTCTGTTGTCTGAAAACCTGCTTTATCGCACATTTTCTGCGTTGAAAATTACAAGCTGAGTGTGCTGTGTGGAGGTGACTGGAAAGCTGTGGAAATGACAGCCGCCATTTTGCTATATTGTAGGTAAAATGCTGAGTCATTATGAGGATAAGTCTACAAGGTATAAAGAATAGCTGCCTCAGAATTCCTCTGGAGCACACCGCTACTACGAATTCTGAGAACAACTGGCTTAAGGATCATTAAAAGAAAGCTGAGGTATTGACATTTAGGCAGTTCCTTCAACATGTTTTGAAAACTGTTGGCTTAATCCAGCAGAAGAGAGCGAGGTGGAAGTCACTTGAAAATCTCATACCAAGAATGAGAGTATCTCAAGATATTCACGTGGTTGCCCTGTGGGAATCACGTGGCCTTCAAGATACTGGCCTGAGCATCACAGGGAGATCACGTGACATTCGGTGATAATGTGGCTCTCACTTTTGAATTACCCTTCTGTATTCATTGGTAAAATTCACATAAACACTGAAAAAAAGAGAGCCATGTGTAACAGAGCATGGCTGAGACAGCCACCTCACTGCCCTTCAATTGAAAGGTCATGTGTGCTCAGGAAGACATGCCTGGTGACAGCGGTGTAGACAATCAGGCAATTATCCTTAGATAACTGGCCTAAGGTTTTGGCTGTCGTCAAGCAACCTGCTTGAAGTCAATGGGAATGGCTGTCATACATTAACCTTATTGAAATTTGGAGGCTGATTCTGCTTGAGAAGCTGCTTTAGAGCTATGGAAACAGCAGCCACGATCTTGCTGTAATGTAGCAAAAATGCCGAGTCATTGTGAGCATTACCCTTAAAGGCTTCAGGTGTGACTCCAGCACTATTCTTGGATGCGGACCTTTGGCCAATACTGTCAAGAAGCAATATCTTACTGACCAATGCATCAAAGTTAAAATTTTGAAAATAAGCAGTTTATGAAACGTGTTTTGAAAACACTGGGTTGAGGACAGGGGAAGAGTAATAAGGTAGAAGTAATCCGAAAATTATGTAGCAATCATTAGGGAATCTTGAGGCGGTCATGTGAACACCTTGGGGGATTCAGTTGGGGGCCAAGGTAGACCCCACGAAATATGTATTTCTACCATGTGACTGGTCTTGTTCTTTTGGGCATAGGTTTTCACTCTACTCTTAGAATGAACCATAATTGAGAGTGTGGGAAATGTTTTCCACTGAAGTTTACCTTAAAAATGAGACTGGCATGGTATCGTGTTTTCAAACATCTACTCTACTTTCCCTGATCCAGAAAGAGGACTGGATCATGTTCCATGAAATCTATTGACTTTTTTTTTTTCTATCAGTACATTCTTGTTACCATGTACCAAGTCCTCAACCTAAGGTTCTGTTAAGAAAACTTAAGCTAGATTCTGTGAGCCAAGGTTTCCACTCTATTACCTGGAAAAAGGAATAATGTTTGGCCATGCTTCCAAAATCCCCAATTGAATTCCTAAAAGAACTGTCCAGGCTTTGTACATGGTTTCTAAATGCCTACATTACCTTCTCTTACCAGGGAAAAGTCTTGGTGATATAGGTTATGGTCACCTTTCAATAATTGGCAAAAGAGAAAATTGGTGATGTAGGACCAGATTGTGCTGAATGGACTGTTAGGATGACATAAGTGTGGTGCCATAGGCCTAAATTTCTATTGCGAATGTTTTAAAGGGATGACAGTCTTGGTGCTGAGAACCAAGTCCTCCATTCTTCCTCCTACTATGAGATGACAACTTGGTTATGTGGGCAAAGGTCTCCATAAGAGTTTCTGGTAGCAAGAGCTTGGATGGGTGTTGTGGACCTAGGTCTTCAGTCTGGACATTTTTACCAATTGGATGGTCTTGATCCTGAAGGCCTGGGGCTGCCAACTATTTCCTATTAGAAGGTCCAGGCTTGGTGCTGATTTCTACAGTCTGTGTTCTAGTCACTCTTTATAAAGGTTTGTTGTTGTGGTCCTAGTCCAGAAGGTGCATTCCTTCAGAGAGGACAGGCTTAGAACCATGGGCCCAGGCCACCCCTTCAGCCTCTGTTAGAGAAAGACAGAAGAAATACTGTGGGCCAATTTCTCTGCTCTACTTCCTAAAAATAGTGGAAGGGACTAGACGTGCAAACCACGGTCAGCACTCTGGTTCCTGATTTGAAATCCAGGCAGGATGTGAGGTCCTAGATCTCGAGTTAAGATTCTCTTTCCTGAGGACAGGGTTTCCCTGTTGGGTAAGGTCTTCTATCTATTAATTTTCGAGAGGACAGGTGTATTGCCATGTGTCACAGTTTCCTTTTTACTAATTGTTAGGAAAATACAGGCTTTGTGTCTGGGGCCTGTGTCACCACTAAATGTTCTTTCAATAGAAGACAGTGTTCCTGGAATGAACGGAGACCTACATTCTTCCTTTTGTTCAGAGAAGACAGCTTTGTCTGTGGGCCAAGTACTCCACCTGAGTTTCTGTTCACATTGGCTAGATTAGTTGTAGTGTGAGTAGTTGTTTCTTCTAGCCAGTTAATAATTAGACGGTCTTGACTTTGGGAGCCTGAGCCTGCACTCTAATTCCCGTGAGTAGAGTCCAGGCTTGGTGTCACAGGCCTAAGTCTCCATTCTAGTTCCCCTTGTAAAAAGACAGGCTTGTTGCTGTGGGCCTAAATACCACTCAATTTTCATTCAGGAAGGACAAGCATAGAACCATGAGCACAGACCACCCTTTCAGACTCTGTAAGTAAAAGACAAGAAATGCTGTGAGCCCATGTCTCAGCAATACCACCTAGAATAGGTGAAGGGATTTGAGCTACAGCCAAAGTCACCAATCTCGGTCCTAAAAGAAATTCCAGACATGGAGCAAAGATTCTAGTTCTACAAGAGAGATATTCTTATCAGTAAAGAGACTGGCTTACGGATTAGTCTTCATATACTAATTTTCGACAAGGGCATGCTTGTTGGTTTTATTATTGTTGTTGTTGTTGTTATTATTATTATTATTATTATTATTATTATTATTATTATTATTTATTCATTTATTTATATTTACATGAGGAAACCCTTGGTTGACCTCACAGATTGCAAGGACATTGTCAACTTACAATCACTTATTTTTTTTTTAATTTTTTTATGCCTGCAGGTGGTCTCCCAACCAAGTACTAACCAGGCCCAACCCTGCTTAGCTTCTTAGATCAGACAGGATTGGGCTTATTCATGGTGGCAAGGCTGTAGCTCATTGGTTTTAGACCAGGACTTTGTTGTATTATTGTTAGGAAAAGACTGGCTTTGTGTCATGGCCTGGGATTCCAGGCTACATCATTTGAAGTGAGGACAGTACTGTTTCCATAAACAGAGATCTCCTTCTTTTTCTGTGAGAGTAGACAGCTTTGATCTGTGGGCCATTCACTGTACATTTGTTTCTGTCAAAGGATCTAGGTTGTTGGTAGTGTGAGTAGGTCTTTTGCCTAGTTTGTTTGAAATTAGACAGTGTTTACTTTGAGTACAAAGGCCCAGCTGGAGTCACACTACAGGATCACTTGACCGCCCGGTGTGAATCATGTGCCCATCAATAGACTGGCCTCTATGAAATACAGGGAGACCATGTGGCAGATGTGAATGACCTAGTGCTCCCTTTGGAAAGACAAGTGCATATCACTTAATAACATTCATATAAACAGAAAACATTACTCTCTGTGTAACAGAATGTGGTCAAGACAGCCTGCTAACTGACCTCTGATTGAAAGACGTCTCCACATTACACAACTTGCTTGAGGTCAATGGTATAAGCAGCCAGACAATGACCCTTAATTTACCTTTGGTTTTGTCTGGTGTTAGGAAACCTCTTTTATGGCAGAGGAGGTGGAGGTTACATATTGGTTTCGTTTAATCCTAAGGCTGAGTGTGCTATGAAGAAGCGACTGGATAGCGTTGGAAACAGCAACTGCCATTTTGCTGTATTGTAGCAAAAGTACTGAGTCATTGTGGGCATAACCCTTAATGGCTTCAGTTGCGACTCCTATGCTCTTCTTGGATGTGAATCTTAAGGCCAAGATTGTCAAGAGGGAATTGCTTAATGGCCAATGCATCAATGGTAAAATATTGAAAAGGTGCACTTTTTGAGACATGTTTTGAAAACACTTGGTTGAGGATAGGTGAAGAAGAATAAGGTGGAAGTCACCTGAAAATCATGTAGCAATCACTAGATAATCATGCGGCGGTCACATGAACACCTCATCGGATTCACATGGGGTCATGGAAGACCCAGTGGGAATCGTTTATCTACCAGGTGACTAGTCTTGTTTCTGTCAGCGTAGATTTTCACTTTACTTCTTAAAATGAACCAGGCCTCAGTGTGTGGATCATTTTCCACTGAAGTTTATATTGAAAATCAGAATGGCATGGTGTCCTATTTTCAAACATCCACTCTAAATTCCCTGATTCAGACAGTTGAATGGGTCATGGTCCATGCACTTCTATTGACTTTTTTTTTTTCTTCCAAGACGGTCTTGTTACTGTGTGCTACGTTGCTAACCAAAGGTTGCTTAATAAAACTGTAGGCCAGATTCTGCTGGCCAATGTCTACACTCTACTTCCCAGAAATAGAAACAATGCTTGGCCATGCTTCCAATCTCTCCAATTGAGTTCCTGAAAAAAGAGTCCAGGCTCTGTTATTCAAAGTGCTCACACTACCTTCTATTACCAGGAGAAAAGCTTGGTGCTGTAGCATATGATCACCTTTCAATAAATGGCAAAAGGGAAAATTGGTGACATGGGACCAGACTGTGCTGAATGGACTGTGAGGATGACAGAAGCTTGGTGCCGTCGGCCCAAATTTCTATCGTAAATGCGTTAAAAGGAGGACAATCTTGGTGCCATGGACCAAGTCCTCTGTTTTTTTTTTTTTTTTTGTCAATGTGATGATATCTTGTTTATGTGGACCAACGTTTTTCCAAAAGTATCTCATAGCAGGAGTCAGGCATGTTGTTGTGGTCCTAGGTTATCAGGATGGACTTTGTTACAAATTGAATGGTCAAATTGAAGGGACCTTGTGGGCCTGGGGCTGCCAACTAGTTCTGTTTAGGAGGTCCAGGTTAGGTGCCGATTTCAGCAGTCTTCATTCTAATTTCTCTTCCATAAATAATTCTCATTGCTGGGTGCCTAGGACTGAGGGCAATATTTGTTCAGAATGGACAGGCTTTGAATCGTGTGCCCAGTCCACTCCTTCTTGCTCTGTTTGGAAAAACAGAAGAAAAGCTTTGAGCCTATTACTCAGTTCTACTTTCTGGAAATATTGGAAGGGATTGAAACTGCAAACCAAGGTCAGCATTCTGGTTCCTGATTAGAAATCCAGGTTGGAGACAAGGTCTTAGTTCTCAAGTTCAGATTCTCTTACTTGAGAACATGCTTGCCCTGGGATGTAAGGTCCCCTCTCTAATAGTTTTGAAAGAGAACAGGTTTATTGTCATGGGTCCCAGTTTCCCTTATAATTTTGGTTAGGAAAAGACAGGCTTTGTGCCTTGGGCTGCTTTCAGCACTCCACATCCTTTTAAGGGCAGATATATTGCTGGTATGAACAGAGGCCTCCATTCTTACTGTTGTTCAGTGAAGACCACATGATTTTCTGTTCATAGAAGCTTCCTTGGGTGTAGTTAGAATAGTTATATCCTCTAGTCTCTTATCAATTATACAGTCTTGATCTTTTGAGCTTGTGCTAGCACTCTAGTTTCTATGAAGAGTGTCACAGGCCCAAGTCTCCATTCGAGATTCCCTTGCATAAAGACAGACTTGTTGCTATGGGCCTATGAGAGCATTTGATATTCATTTAGGGAGGATAGCCTTAATACCGTGGGCCCAGGCCACCACTTTTTCTTTGTTAGAAAAGGCAGAAAAAAAGCTGTGGGATGAAGTCTCAATTCTATAATCTGGAATATGTGCAAGATTTGAACTGCAAGCCATAGTCGCCACACTCGCTCTTAAGAGAAATTTCAGACATGGAGCCAAGGTTCTAGTTTTACAAGAAAGATGTTCTTACAAGTGGAAATATTGGCATTGTGGTTTAAAGTCTCCATATACTAATTTTCAATGAGAACATGCTTGTTGGCTTTAGACCAGTGCTCCGTTGTGTTATTGTTAGGAAGACACAGGCTTTGTGTCATGGGCCCAGGTCTCCATCCACATCATTTGAAAGGAGGACAGTACTGTTACCATGAACAGAGGATTCCTTTCTTTCTGTAAAAGTAGACTTTGTTCTGTGGGCCATGCACTGCACATTTGTTTCCGTCAAAGGATCTAGGCTGTTGGTATTGCAATGAGGTCTTTTGCCTAGTCTGTTCAAAACTATGTTTACTTCAGGTACAAAGGTCCAGCAGAAGTCACTACAGGATCACTTGACCATCCGGTGCGAATCACGAGCCCATAAAGAGAGTGGCCTCTGTGAAACACAGAAAGATCATGTGACAGATCCAGATGACCTAGTGCTCTCTCTGGAATGACGAGTGTATATCACTTGATACCATTCACATAAACACTGAGAAAACATTATTTTCTTTGTAACAGAAAGTGGCTGAGACAACCTGGTTAACTGACCTCCAATCGAATGTCGAGTTCACATTAATAGACTTGTTGACGTCAATGGTATATGTGGCCTCACAATGATCCTTAATTCACTTTGGTTCTGTCTGATGTCAGGAAACCTGATTTATGGCAGTGGAAGCAGAGGTTACATATTGGCTGCGTTTAATCCTAAGGCTGAGTGTGCTGTGACAAAGCGACTGGATAATGGTGGAAACAATAGCTGCCATTTTGCTGTACTGTAGGTAAAATGCTGAGTCATTTTGATGATACCTCCTCATGGCGGAAAGAACGGCTGCCTTAGAATTTCTTTGTAGCATATCTCAGACTACAAATTCTGAGCAGACTGGCTTAAGGACCATAAAAAGAAAGCTGAGATATTAACATGGAGGCAGTTCATTCAACATGATCTGGAAACACTTGGTGTAGGTCAGCAAAGAAAATAAGGTGGAAGTCAACTGAAAATCTCATAGCAAGAAAACGTGAATCTCGTGATATTCACGTGGCTGCCCCATGGGAACCACGTGATCATCAAGAGCCTGGCTGAGGGCATCAAAGGGATATCATGAGACATTGGGTGTATGTGGTGCTCACTTTTGAGTTAGCTTTGTACGTTCCTTAGTAAAATTCACATAAATACTGAAAAAGGAGAGTTCGTGTATACAGAGCGAGGCCAAGACAACCACCTGACTGCCCTTCAATCGAAAGTTCAAGTCTACATGACAAGATTTACTTGAGGAAAGCGGTATAGGCTACCAGACAATGATTCATAGGTAAGTGGCTTGAGATTTCGACTGTGGTCAGACATCCTGTTGGAAGGCAATCGGAGCAGTTATCACACATGAACCTCATTGAAATTTGGAGGCTGAATCTACTTGAGAAGCTACTGCAGAGCAGTGGAAATCGCAGCCACCCTTTTGCTATATTTTAGTAAAAATGCTGAGTCATTGTGAGCATAACCCTTAACGGCTCAGGTGTGACTCACGCATTCTTCTTGGTTGTGAATCTTAGGCCAAGATTGTCAAGAGAAATTGCTTAATGGCCAATCCATTACTACTGAAATATTGAAAATGTGCACTTTTTGAGATGTGTTTTAAAAACACTTGGTTGAGGATAGGGAACAAGGAATAAGGTGGAAGTCACCTGAAAATCATGTAGCAATCAGTAGGGAATCATGCGGTGGTCACGTGAACACCTCGCGTGATTCAAATAAGGTCAAGGAAGACCATGTGAGAATCGATGGTCTACAAGGTGGCTAGTCTAGTTACTCTGGGTGTAGATTTTCACTCTACCTTTTAAAATGAACCAGGCCTCAGTGTGTGGAACATTTTCCACTAAAATTGACATTGAAAATGAGACTGGCAAGGTGTCCTGTTTTCACACATCCACTCTAGTTCCCCTGACACAGGCAGTGGACTGGGTCATGGTCCATGGACTTCTATCGGTTTTTTTTTTTCTACCAAGACACTCTTGTTACCATGTGCTATGTCCTTTACGCAAGGTTTCATTATGAAAATTGAGGCCAGATACTGCTGGCCAAGGTCTCCACTCTACTTCCTGGAAATAGGAACAATGCTTGGACTGCTTCAAATCTCTTCAACTGAGTTCCTGAAAGAAGAGTCCAGGCTGTGTTTTTCAAAGTGCTCACACTACTTTCTCTTGCCAGGAGAAATGCTTGGTGTTATAGAGTATGGTCACCTTTCAAAAATTGGCAAAAGCGAAAATTTGTGACATGGGACAAGGTTGTGCTGAATGGATTGTTAGGATGACAGAAAGTTGGTGCCATCTGCACAAATATCTATCATAAATGCGTTAAAGGGAGGGCAGTCTTGGTGCCATGAACAGAGCCCTCTGTTTTCCTCTTCCTAAGTGATTATATCTTGTTTGTGTGGACCACCGTTTTTCCAAGAGTGTCTTGTAGCAAGGACCAGGTCAGTTGCCGTAGGCCTAGGTCTTCAGGACGGACTTTGTTACAACTGAATGGTCATGACCTTGTGTGCCTGGACCTGCCAACTTTTCCGTTTAGGAAGTCCAGGCTAGGTGCCAATTTCCACAGTCTCCTTTCTAGTTTCTCTTCCATAAAGATGGCTTGTTGTTGGGTACCCAGGACTGAAGGTGACATTCTTTCAGAGAGCACAGGCTTAGAACTCTGTGCCTAACTACCCTTCAGTCTCTGTTTGGAAAAACAGAAGAAATGCTGTGGGCCAATTACTCAGCTCTACTTCCTGGAAATAGGGGGAGGGATTGAACTGCAAACCAAGGTCAGCACTCTGGTTCCTGATTAGAAATCCAAGTTGGAGACAAGGTCCTAGGTCTCAAGTTAAGATTCTCTTACCTGAGGACATGCTTGCCCTATGGCATAAGGTCTCCTCTCTAATAGTTTTGAAAGAGTACAGTTATATTGCCATGGGTCCCAGTATCCTTCATAACTATTGTTAGGAAAAGACAGGCTTTGTGCCTTGGGCGGTTTTCACAACTCACATACTTTAAAAGGGAGGCATATTGCTGGTATGAACAAAGGCCTCCATTCTTACTTTTGTTCGGTAAGAACAGCTTTTTTCTTTGTGTGTGGGCCATGCAAACCACATGATTTTCTGTTCACAGGGGCTACCTTGGGTGTAGTTTCAGTAGTTACATATTCTAGTCCCTTATCAGTTATACAGTCTTGATCTTTTGAGCCTGTGCCTGCACTCTAGTTCCTGTGAAGAGAGTCCAGGCTATGTGTCACAGGCCTCAGTCTCCATTCTAGATTTCCATGCATAAAGACAGTCTTGTTGCTGTGAGCAGTCGCCATTTTGCTGTATTGTAGCAAAAATGCTGAGTCATTTTGAGCATAAGCCTTAATGGCTTCAGGTGCAACTTCTGCATTTTTCTTGGATGCAAATCTTAGGCCAAGATTGCCAAAAGGGACAATCTTGGTACCATGAACCGAGTCCTCTCTTTTCTTCCTCCTAAGTGATAATATCTTGTTTGTGTGGACCAAAGTTTTTCCAAGAGTGTCTTGTAGCAAGAGCCAGGCCAGTTGTTGTAGGCCTAGGTCTTCAGGACGGACTTTGGTACCAATTGAATGGTCATGATTTTGTGGGCCCAGGGCTGCCAACTAGTTTCGCTTAGGAGGTCCAGGCTAGGTGCCGATTTCCACAGTCTTCGTTCTAGTTTCTCTTCTGTAATGAAGGCTTGTTGCTTGGTGCCTAGGACTGAAGGTGACATTCATTCAGAGGAGACAGGCTTAGAACCGTGTGCCCAGACCACCCCTTCAGTCTCTGTTTAGAAAAACAGAGGAAATGCTGCGGGCCAATTGCTCAGCTCTACTTCCTGGAAATAGGGGGGAGGGATTGAACTGCAAACCAAGATCAGCAGTCTGGAACCTGATTAGAAATCCAGGTTGGAGACAAGGTCCTTGGTCTCAATTAAGATTCTTTTATCTGAGGACATGCTTGCCTTGTGGGTAAGGTTTCCTATCTACTAGTTTTCAGAGAGCAATTGTCATGGGTTTTTTTTCTTCCTTATGCTTATTGTTAAGAAAAGACAAGCATTTGTGCCTTGTGCCTCTGTCACCACTCCACATACTTTTATGGAAAGACAGTGTACTCTTATGAATGGAGGCCTTTATTCGTTCTTTTGTTCAGAGAAGACAGCTTTGTTGGCCAAGCACTCCACATGAGTTTCTGTTCATAGGGGCTACCTTCAGTTTAGTATGAGTAGTGTTTTGTCTAGTCTACTATCAATTAGACTATCTTTACCTTGGGAGTCTGGATTTACACTCTAGTTCCTGTGAGGAGAGTCCAGTCTGCTGTCACAGGCCTAAATCTCCATTCCTGTGTCCCTTGCATAAAGACAGTCTTGTTGATATGGGTATAGGACACCACTTAACATTCATTCAGGGAGGAAAGTATTAGTATCATGGGCCCAGGCCACCAGTTCAGTCTCCATTAGGAAAAGACAGAAGAAATGCTATGGGCCGAGGTCTCATTTCTACCTCCTGGAAATGTGAAGGGATTGGAACTGCAAGCCAAAGTCACCCTCTTACTCCTAAGAGAAATTCTAGACATGGAGCCAAAGTTCTAGTTCTCTAGAACTAAAAGGAATATCTAGGAAAGATATTCATACCAGAAGAAAGACTGGCTTTGCAGTTTAAGATCTTCAATATAAAAATTTTCATCTAGGACAAACTTGTTGGCTTTAGACCAAGTCTTCGTTGTATAATTGTTAGAAAGAGTCTGGCTTTTGTCATGGGCCTGGGTCTCCAGTCTACATTATGTGAAGGGAGGACAGTACTATTACCATGAATGGAGCTCTCCTTTCTTTTCTGTAAGAGTAAATAGCTTAGGTCTGTGGGTAATACAATGCACTATAGCTTCGGTTGCAGGGTGTAGGTTGTTGGTAATGTGAGTAGGTCTTTTCCCTACTGTTCAAAATTAGGCAATTTTAATCTTAGGAATATTGCCCCGTGCGAGTCACGATAAGATAACGTGACCTCCCCATGGGAATAACGATGCTTTCAAGAGAGTAGCTTGTATGAAACACAGGGAGATCATGTGACAGATGGAGATGACGTAGTGCTCACTTCGGAATGATGAGTGCATATAACTTGATAAAATTCACATAAACGCTGAGAAAACATTAGTCTGTGTATAACAGAAGAAGTCTGAGACAGCTTCTTAACTGACCTATAATCGAATGTCGAGACTACATTAGAAAACTTACTTGAAGCCAGTGGTACACGTGGCTAGAGTTTGATCCTTAATTCACCTCAGGTTAACGACCATAAAAAGAAAGCTGAGAAATAGAGGCAGTTCCTTCAATGTGTTTTGGAAACCCTTGGTTTAGGCCAGCACAGGTAAATGAGGAAGAAGTTACCTGAAAATCTCGTAGCAAGAGAGAGAAAGCCTCTCATTATTCATGTGGCTGCCCAGTGTGAATCACTTGACCATCAAGAGATTGTTCGGTGGGGATCACAAAGAGATCATGTGACATTGGGGTGATGGTGTGGCACTCAATTTTGAGTTATCCTTCTACATTCCTTGGTAAAATATACATACACTCAGCGAATAGGAACGTTCTTGTATAACTGAGCGTTGCTGAGACATCCACCTCACTGCTGTTCAATCAAAAGATTATGTCTGCATGAGAAGACTTGCTTGAGGAAAGTGGTGTAACTAACAGACAATGATCATTAGATAACTGGCCTAACATTTCATCTGTGGTCAGGCAACCTACTTGAGTGAATCGGAGTGGCTTTCACACATGAACTGCCTTGATATTTGGAAGCTGAATCTGCTTGAGGAAGCTACTTAAGGAGGTGGAAAGAGCAGCTGCCACTTTGCTGCAAAAATGCTGAGTCATTGCGAGCATTACTCTTAACGGCATCAAGTGCGACTATGCACTGTTCTTGGATGCAGACCTTAAGTGACTCCTGTTGAAATGGAATTGCTTAACGGCCATTTCATCAAAGCTGAAATATTGATAATAAAGCAGTTTATGAGACTTGTTTTGAAAATACTTGGTTGAAGATTGGGGAAGAGCCATAAGTTGGAAGTCACCTGAATATCATGTAGCAATCGCTTAGGAATCGAGCGGTGGTTATGTGAACAATTTGCAGGATTCACATTGGGGTCAAAGATGGCACCATAGAAATTGTGTGTTCACTAGGTGACTAGATTTGTTGTTGTGGGCTTAGTTCTTCACTGTACTTCTAGAATGAACCAGGCTTGTGTGTGTGTGGAAAGTTTTCCACTCGAGTTTACCATGAAAATCCAACCAGCATGGTGTCATGTTTTCAAATATCCACTCTACTTCCCATGATTCAGGCAGACAATTGGATTCTGGGCAATGTACTTCTAACGATTTTTTTTTTTTTTTACCCAGACAGTCTGTGCCAAGTTATCGACTTAAGATTCCGATAAAAATACTTTGGCTAGATTCTGTGGGCCAAGGTCTCCACAGTACTTCCTGGAAATAGGAACAATACCTGGCCGTGATTCTAAGCTTCACAATCGAGTTCCTGAAAGAAGATTCCAGGTTTTCTGCCAAGTTTTTAAGTGCTCACACTTCCTCCTTTTACCAAGGAATTGGCTTGGTCTGTACGTTATAGTCAATTTTCAACAACTGGCAAAAGAAAAAACTGGTGACATGGGACCAGGTTGTGCTGAATTAATTGTTAGGATGACACAAGGTTGGTGCCATCGGTCCAAATTTCTATCATAAATGCTTTAAAGCAAGGACAGTCTTGGTGCCATGAACCAAATCCTTTTTTCTTCCTCGTAGGAGATGACATTTTGGTTCTGTGGGCCAAGGTCTTCACAAGAGTTTCTGGTAGCAGGGGCCATGCTGGGTGTTGTGGGCCTTTGGTTGAGTCTTTGTTAAACAATTGGATGGTCTTCAGCTTGTGGGCCTGGGGCTGTCCACTGGTTCCTGTTAGGGTATCCAGGCTTGGTGCCAAGTTCCCATCTCTCCTTTCTAGTTTCTATGACATAAAGACAAGCTGTTACTGTGGGCCCATGACTCCACTTGACATTTGTTCAGAGAGGACAGGTTTAGATCCATGAGCACATGTTACCACTTCAGGTTCTGTTAGGAAAAGTCAACATAAATGCTTGTGGGCCAGTTGTTTAGCTCTACTTCCTTGCAGTAGGGGAAGGGATCAGAATGGCATAGCAAGGTCAGCACTCTAGTCCAGGCCCGAGACAAGATTCTGGGTCACGTGTGAAGATTCTCTTACCAGAGGACAGGCTGGCCCTGTGGCTTAAGGTCTCCTATCTACTAATTTTCCAAGAGGACAGACTTAGTGCCATGAGTCCAGTCTCCCTTGTACTTATTGTTAGGAAGAGATAGGTCCTGTGCCTTGGGCCCGTATGAACACTCCACATCATTTCAAGGGAAGACAGTGCTGATAACTTGAAATGAAGCTACCAGTTTTCCTCTCATTTGAGAAGATATCTTTGTTTGTGAGGCATGCATTCTGCATGAGTTTCTGTTTGCAGGCATACCTTGGGTTGTGTGAGTAGGTGTTTTGTGTAGACTGTTATAAATTAGCCAGTCTCGTCCTGGGCCTGCACTCTAGTTCTTGTGAGGAGAGTTCTGGCTTGGTGTCACAAGTCTCCATTCTAGTTTCCTTTACATAAAGTCAGGCTTGTTGCTATAGGCCTAGGACTCTACTCGACATATGTTCAGAGAGGACAGGATTAGAACCATTGGCCCAGGCCACCAATTCAGTGTTTGTTAGGAAAAGACAGAATAAATGCTGTGGGCCAAGGCCTCAGCTCTACTTCCTGGAATAGGTGAAGAGATGGGAACTGCAAGTCAAGGTCACCGATCTCTCACCTAATAGAAAATCCAGGCCTGGAGCCAAGAATCTAGGTCTCCAAGAAAGATATTCTTACTGAAGGACAGGCTGGCCTTGTAGTTGAAGGTCTCTAATTTAGTAGTTTTCAAAGAGGACAGACTTGATGTCATTAGACCTGGGTTCTGTTGAATTAATGTTGTGAAGAGACTGGCTTTCTGTCATGGGCTCAGGTCTCCACAATAGTTAGTGTTCGCAGAAGCTAGTGACTTTGTAATATGCCTAGGTCTTAGACCAGTCAGTTAAAAATTAGACAGCCATGATCTTGGGAGCATGGAGAATCAGTGCAGGGTCACTCGACAGCCCTTCAGGAATACCTGGCCTGTAGCAAACACAGGGAGATCAATTGACAGATGGAGATGACGTAGTGCTTCCTTTGGAATGACGAGTGCCTATCACCTGATAAAATTTACATAAACACTGAGAAAACAAGATTCTCTGTGTAACAGAGGGTAGCTAAGACAGCCACCTAACTGCCCTGCAATCAAAAGGTCATGACTGTGAGAGAACACTGGGGCAAGAGACACATAGGCGGCCAGACTGTAATCCTTAATAAAACTGAGGATTCGTCTGTTGTCTTGCAAACTCTTTTAAGGCTGTGGAATCAGCAGTCACACAGATGGTGCATCGAATATACATGGCTGTCTTTGCTGTGATAAGCTACCGGATTGCAGTGGCAACCGTGGCCATCGTTTTCCTGTATTGTAGGAAGAATGTTGAGTCATTGTGAGGAGAACTGTTAATAGCTGAAAGATTGGCTGCCTCCAAATTCTTGTAAAGCAAACCTCAGACTACCAGTTCAGAGAGAGATTGGCTTAATGGCCATGGAAAGAAATTGATATATTGAAATAGAGGCAGTTCCTGAAATGTGTTCTGAAAATCATTGTTTTAGACTAGCCATGCAAAATGAGGTGGATGTCATCTAAAATATCAGAGCAATAAATAGGCGATTACTCTGCTTTAACTTGAACGCCCCAGGGGTTTTGCACTACATTCAAGTAACTACACCTCTGGAATAAGGTGACTATCAAGAGACTGACCTGAGGGCATTCCTGGGAATTCATATGATATTGGATGATTCTAGAGGGCTCCCTTTTGAATTACACTTCCACCTCACTTGGTAAAATGCACATAAACACTGATACAGAAAAGTCTTGTGTAACAGAGCTTGGCTGAGAGAGTCACCTAAAGCCCTTCAATCCTAACGTTATATCTGTGTGAGAAAACTTGTTTTAGGACAGCAGAATAGGCTTCCAGACAATGTTTGTTAACAGGCTTACAGTTTGTCTATTGTCAGGTAACCTGCTTGAAGGCAATGGGAGCGGTCTCCATATAGTAACTGCATTGAAATCTTGAGGCCGAGTCTGCTGTGAGAAAGCTACTACAGAGTGGTGGAAACAGCAGTCGCCATTTAGCTGTATTGTACCAAAAACTCTGAGTCATTCTGAGCGTGACTCTTAACGGCGTAAAGTGTGACACCCATAGTATCCTTCTCTGTGGACCTTAGGCCACTACTGTAGACAGGGAAGTGCTGAACGGCCTGTGCATCAATGCTGAAATATTGAAAATGTGCACATTTTGAGATGTGTTTTGAAAACATGTGGTTGAGGACATGACAAGAAGAATGAGGTTGAAGTCACCTGAAAATCATGAAGCAATCACTAGGTCATCACTTGGCGATCACAAGAACGCCTTGTGGGGTTCACGTGCGGGACAAGGAATAATCCCCAGGAATTGCGTGACTTGCAGGTGACTTGCTTATTTCTGTGGGCGTATGTCTTTGCTCTACTTCTTAGAATGAATTTGGCTTGTGCGTGTGGGAAGTGTTTTCCACCTGAGTTTACCTTGCAAATGAGACTGCCATGGTGTCATGTTTTCAAACATCCACTCTACTTGCCCATCTCTGGGCAGAGGACTGGATCCTGGGCTATGGACTTCTATCTCCTTTGCTATCAAACAAGATGACATTGTTACTGTATACCCAGTCCTCTCCATAAGGTTCTCTTCAGACAAGTTAGCTAGATTCTGAGGGTCAAGGTCTCCACTCGACTTCCTAGAAATAGGAACAATGCTTGGCTTTGCTTCAGAGCTCCCCAATTGAGTTCCTGAAAGAAATATCCCCGCTTTGAGACAGTTTCTTAGTGCTCACGCTACCTACATTCTCTTACCAGTGGAAAGGCTTGGTACTGTACATTATGGTCACCATTCAATTATTTGTAAAAAGGAAAAACTGGTTATGTGGGACCAGATTTTGCTGAATTGACTGTCAGGACGACACAAGGTTGGTGCCATCATCCCAAATTTCTATTGTCCATGCTTTGAAGGGAAGACAGTACCGTGTACTGTGCCTTCTATTCTCCCTCCTTAGAGGGTATAATAGCTTGCTTCTGTGGGCCAAGGTCTCCAAAAAGTTTCTGATAGCAGAGGGCAGGCTGGATATTGTGATCCTAGGTCTTTAGTCAAGTCTTTGTTACAAATGGGTGGTTTTGACCTTGTTGGCCTGTGGTTGTCAACTGGTTTATATTAGGCTGTCCAGACTTGGTGCCAAGTTGTAATCTCTCCTTTCTAGTTTCTATGACATAAGCTGAGGGAAGATGTGGTATAACAAGTATTGACTTAGACAACTTGTATTTCCCTTTGGCATAGGCATTGATTATTACATTTTTGGCTGTCTTCCTCATCTCCCCACTCCTCATTCCACTTAGCATTTGCTAAGTACTTATTGGGTTGAAGTGAGTTAAACTAGATATGCAGAATCTCTCATATGTAAAGGGATGAGGTAAGAAAGCTCTATTTTTTTCTCTGATACTTGTTGGAAACCAAGCTTACATTGTTCTAAAATGTCTTTCCTTTATTTGAGATTGTACATCTAGCCAAGAAGTAGTGATTACTTGTTTTCAGTAAAACCTGTTGAAGTATTTGAGCATGATACAGTGGTGCATAAAATTCGATTTGCACATTAGAGACAAAGACAATAAAATATTAAACATACATTGATTCCATCTCGCTCATTTAAAAAAAGTGAAATTAACAACACTATTTACTTAAAATTGGCTATATTCCTTTAGGATAATATCAACTTTATTTATTGGATTTCCTGCCATATATTAGTCACTAATACTAGACTTCTATACTGAGAATTATTAGAGTCATATTTGATATTAAGAAACTAAGACATCTTTAAAAATTGTAGTAAAGTGACAACCATTTTCTATAGCACAGGCTTCTGTGACTGTGGCTGTGTTGATGTCACCTACATGTATTTAAAAATGCAAACAGTGGTTTGTCTCAATAGTCCTTAGTGCCCTTAAAAAAAAAGAAGCCCCTTATCAGCCTCTAACAAATTTTGTTTATAACACTAATCTTGTTTGTTATAAATCTGTTTATTTGTTTATTGTGTATCTCTACCTTTTGGGTTGTAAGCTCCATAAGGAAAGAGACCGTGTCTATTTTTTGCACTTCAATATCAGAATGGGAAATTTAATAGATGTATTTTCCTGGAGTTACCCATCTTGATCTGTTTAATGTGTTTTCTTCTTTTAAAAAGTGAACCAAGGAGAAAAACAACAGACTCTTTGGCCTCAGCTGTAAATCTGATCTTGCTATCGACAAGGTTAAATTTCATGGGTGGGTTCAAGTAGTGATTTTACTGTTGCGATTTTGAAAATCCCATGATTTACCACTTTTTCACTCCCAGAACTGCCACAGTGCTAATGTAGGGTTAGGTAGAGCCAGTTTAAGACTCTATGCTTAGACAAACACCTGGTCCCACTCAGCTAGTGTGAGGATGTCCGCAGGTGGATCATGTTAAGCCTACAAAGCCAGGGTTATTTATTGACAGCCTAGCAGTAGTGGTTTTGAGCTCAGAACAGCTTCCCCTCAGGAGACCTAATATACACCAACAAATCCCCAGTCTAAGCGATTCTTCCATTTGAGATGTCGCATGCTTTATTGATTGCACACAGCTCTGCCCTCTTAGACTACTTTAAAAACATATTTGCTTTCATTATAAAGTTAATACATATTCATTATGGAAAAATCAGAAAATACACATATTTAAGATAAGATGATCTACCATCCAGAAGTAATCAGCTATCTAACATATTGGTGTACATACAGAGGTGTGTACACACACATTTCAAAATGACACAATTGAGTTATTGTTCTGGAAGATACTTTTAAAATAAAAAATACATAATTGACATCTTTCTGTTCAACAAATGTTTCTGAGATATTATTTTTAATGACTGTACAACATTCTATTGATTGGATGTGGCACATTTATGTAATCAATCTCATTTTTATATACTTTGGTCATTTTCTAGGACTATTTTTGAAAATGCAAACATTTATTTTATTCTAGAAATGATTTTAGAATAGAAACATATTTTATTAAATTTTTTATTAAAGTGTAGTTGGAGAAAGGGGAATAGACTAGAAACATGATTTTTAAATATTAGTTGCCATGAATGACTTTTGTATCCCTGTTTATTAAAAAATGATGACACTTTACTTCAAGCATTAACTCTCTTTTGAGTACAGCTCATATATACAGCAGATTTCTTCCTCAGTGGGAAGCACACCTTTAATTACCTCATTGTTCCTAATATATTCCTATTCTTCCTTTTCTGGGATTCATTTTTTTTTAATTTACCTTAGCCAAAAAGAATATGATCATTATGTCTTTCTTTCTGTACTCACTCTTGGGGAATATCTCCTGAGCTTCCTGTTGAGAATTATCTTTCAGAAGAAGAAACTTTAAAGATGTTTACTCAATGCGGGCATGCTTGAGAAGCAGCACTTTAGAGCCTCAGATGTCTTTTGAAAATTTGTGTTGGAAAGTCCATTTCCCATGGTTAATTGGTGCTAATCATTTCCTCCAAGATTTGTGGAGGGAATGATGTGTTGACATTTTTTTATTAATAAGATGCTAAAATTAATTCCCAGAGAAGGTAATTTGTGTTTTTCTACTAGGGTTTTCCCTGGAGGAATTAGAGCTTTATCTATTTAGAAGCACACCATTAAGGTTGGTCTCCAATTACAGGTCAAGAGAGCTAAAAATACGAGAGAGAGAGAGAGAGAGAGAGAGAGAGAGAGAGAGAGAGAGAGAGAGAGAGAGAGAGAGAGAAATCATGCCTTAACTTCAAAAAAAACAACAATATAAGGTCCTCAATAGGTTGAGTGCTTATATACTCATACACTTAGAAGAGTGACAAAGAAAGATAGAAGTTTTCATTGTTCTTTAATCAGGGAAACAAAGCCCATAATATATTTAAAAAATGCTTAACATCATATAAACTAATTATAACTATTTTTATGTAAGTCATAACCAGGGGCTTTGTTTTCTGATTTTCAGGGTTTTTAAAATAGGCCATATGGTTGTTAAATTTAAATTTTATTTTTAAATAAAATCCAGTTGTAGACTACCATGCAATTCATACCACAGTAAAAGAGTAAAAGGTAGTTACATTTTTCAGTTGCCTAGAAAGCTAAGAAGCTTCAGAAGGAAGTAAAGACTAATGATTTTGAGAGTACTATATTGAGTAAGCAATACTGTGGACTCCAGAGCCAGTAAAAAAATTAAATTCATGCACCATCACTAGATAGCTATGTGTCCTTAGCCACCTAACATTCTCTTTGTGTCTCTTCTACTTCATAAAATAGAAATAATAACAACAACATAATAATAGTAATTCTTACCTCATAGGATTGTTAGAATTAAGTGACTTGAAGAACTTGGAAGAATGCCTGTCCTTTTATACTCAGTGTCTATTAGAGTTATTTCTTTGCCAGGATGGTGGAGTTTAAATGGTCTGAACTTTATGGCCATGAATTATTAACCTCAACTTACTAGTTTTGTGAGCTAGGGAAAGTTACAAATTTCTTTAAGCATCAAATTTCTTCATCTATAAAATAAGCACAGGGGGAGTGGAAAAAATGGTGTAGGTGATAGAGGCTCTGTTCATCCCTCTGGCGACCCAATCAAAATTGTGACAGGAACAGAGAACCAAATGCAAGGAAAAATCTCCTGGGATATAGATGAATAAGCCATACTAGGGAGAAATCTAAGAAATCACCCAGCAACGGCAGAAGGTAGGATAGGGCGAAGACACGGGGCTGCCAGCTCTCAAGTGGCTGAGTGAGGCAGAGGCTGTGGCAGCGGCAGAAGCCTCTTAAAGGGGCCACGTCTGCGAGCGGATATTCACGGTATCAGACCTGCTCCCTCTGAGCACCAGTGCCAGTTGGGCTGAGCGCAGGGGGCACCAGGGACTTACAGGCGACATTGTCAGATTGAAGGCCGAAGCGAGACTCGCTCTGTACAGAAGTGCCAGTGGTATTCATTGTTCCCTCTTGAGCCCTCCCCAATCCCAGTGCGTGGACACAGCACCACCATGGTTGTGAAATCATCAAACTAGATAACAGAGGTCACTCTGCCCAGAAGATTCCCTGAAACCCCACCTCTCCCAGCTCATGGGCCCATCCAAGCCACATGCAGATATAGCCTCAGCGAGTCAGGTGCTCTTTGCTGAGCAGAGCCTAGACTCACAGTAGGGCAGCTGGCCTTAGTTTCTGGTATGGCATTTTGAGGCAACTGTAAGCACAGCATCTGTGGATTGCTTGTTGAATTTTAACGGGTGGCCCCAGAGGGGCACAGGTTTGGGCTAAATTTGGCCTGCAGCTGAACTCCTCTCAGGACTGTGCCACTGGACGCCTACTTCACAAATCCACACTAATAAGACCAGGAGACTTAAGAGCTTTGCTTAGTACATAGAAACAGACACCAAAAGGTAGCCAAAATGGGAAGACAAAGAAGCAGAAACCATATGACAGAACAGAAATATATAATGGAGTCAAGTATTCTAACAGATGCAAAGTTCAAAACACTGGTTATAAAGATGCTCAACGAACTTTTGGGAAGTGTAGATAAATTCAGTGAGAACTTCAACAAAGATATATAAAACATAAAAATGAAAATGGGAGTTATAAAAGGGAACCAGTCTGAAATGAACAACACATTATCTGAGATGAAAAGTATATTAAATGAAATAAACAGAGTGAATGAAGAAGAGGATCAAATGCCCTATCTAGAGGACGGGAAAGCCAAAGACACTCAATCAGAATGGCAAGAGATAAGAGGCCAGACTATAAAAATAATTTAAGGAGCTTATGGGACAATATTAAAGGTCAAAATATTCGTGTCAAGGGGTTCCTGAAGGAAAACAATATGTTGAACAGCTGTTTGAAGAAATAATGATGGAAAACTTCCCTAACCTGGTGAAGGAAATAGACATACAACCCCAGGAAGCTCAGAGAACCCAAAAACCAGGGATCCAAAGAGGCCCACGCCAAGACACATCATAATTAAGATGCCAAAGGTTAAATACAAAGAAAGAATATTAAAAGCAGCAAGAGAAAAACAGATAGTTACCTCCAATGGAATACCTGTAAGACTGGCAGCTGATTTCTCAAACTATGCAGGACAGAAGAGTTTAGCAAAAAATATTCGACAGGATGAAGACCCAGGATCTACAACCAAGAATAATTCATTCAGCAAAGCTATCATTTAGAGTTAAAGGACAGATAAAGAGCTTTCCAGACAAAGATAAGTTGAAGGAATTTATCACCACCAAGCCTGTATTATAGGAAATGTTGGAGGGACTTCTGTAAGAAAAAGAACATCTATCAAAAACAAGAACAAAGAATGGTAACAACTACATTCCTATCAATAAGTACCTCAAATGGAAAAGAATTAAGTGCCCCAACAAAAAGAGTGGATGAATGGAAAGGAAAACAAGAACCCTACATGTTGCCTATAAGAGACTCACTTCAGATTAAAAGACAGACTAAAAGGAAAGGGATGGAAAAATATATTGCTTTGATGGACCTAGAAGGTATTTAAGTTAGACAGGGAAGATAAATACTATATGATTTCATTTATACGCTGAATCTAAGGAATAAAAAGAACAAACTAATCAAATACAGACTCACAAATATAGTGGACAATTTGGGGATGGACAGAGCGGAGCGGATTGGGGGGCTGGGAGAATTGAGTGAAGGGTTAAAGAAGTACAAATTAGTGGCTTATGGATGGTCATGGGGATGGGGAGCACGGCAGAGGGAATGCGTAAAGGGAGGGAAGGAGGAAATGGGGAGATCATTTTATGAACTATATAGATGTCTAACCAATGTACTCTATACTGAAACTAATCAAAATAAATGAATTTTATAAAAAGTAGAACATAAAAAAATAAATAAAATAAAATAAGCACAATGATGTATCTTTATCACAGGGTTAATATGATGATTAAATGACACAGTCCATGTAAAGTGTTTACAAAAGTATCTGGCACATAGTAAATGTTCACTAATTATTTTCATCACTAGTTATTGTCATTAATATTAAACTAAACTTTTTCTAACTAGTAATAAGTAAGATTACTTATTAGCTTTAAATTCTATAATATGGTTGCTCACAAAATGAAAGTTGAAGGTCATGTATATTTTCCATTAGAAAGTAAGTTGAAAATAGGCCATAGGGTTGCTAAATTATACTGGAGTTTTCTCCAGATCACCATGCCTGGAGCACTGTAAGTACTAAGTATATAGAATTGTTTGTTTTTCTTTTTTTCTGATAATGGCGGTGTCTGTGATACTTTATGTCCATGGCTTTCCCAGTGGCCTTTCTACATTTAGAGAAAACATTACAATGGATGAGTAGGTCCAAGGTTGTTCTAATTTTAACAAATTCTGGTATTCTGTCCAATGAATTTTGCAGTAATAGAATAACCATAGTCTTTTTATTGTTAACTAAATATGACTGAAGAAATTAATCTCTATAATTTGGCATGGCTCTTATGCTCATAATGTTTCATTTTTCTCAGAATTTGAAGGACAAAAACTATAATTTCACGTTTTCTCTTCTGATTCTCATGCTGCCTGTTAGGACCTGCTGAGAAATGAATAGCTTATTTGCTCTCCCTTCTACCTAATTTGAAATGTTCAAATGATGCTTTAAGCACTTCTGGTCACACACACAAAAAAAGTGTCTGTTTGAAGCCCAGTGTTGAGACACATTTAGCACCGGAATATTAATGTTTTAGCTTGGACACTCATCCCATATTGTGAATTTTGATTAGATGGATGTTAAGACAAGAGGATTTTATTAGCAGTTCACCAGAGATATTGTTATTCAATTGATACGAAACCAAATAAATTACTGGTGGCTGAGTGTGATTGCCCAGGACTGTTTTTTCCCCTTTTGACCCAGCAGGTTGTTTGCTAGTATAATAAAAAATAATGTCATTCAGTTACTTTAGTAGCAGACGTGATTAGGCCATAAAGGTTATAAGCTTATGTCGTCAGATTCTCTTCTTGGCACTCTGCTTTCCACTCTGAAATTTCTAATCGAATTACTGGAAAAGATTCTTCCCTTGATTTATCATTGCATAAATATTCCATTCTTTAGTTCTTAAAGAAATTAACCATCACAGCTTGTTTGTTTTTGGTTTCCTTGAGCAAGGTCAAAATAGGCCCCAAATGAAAACTAAACAAAATTGAATTCTCCTCCAGGTCACAAATTATTTTGTCAAAACTATTATTTCTCTTTACTTTTCTGTATTAAACTTTGTTTCATAATATTATCTCAGTAGCACGTGTAGAAGTGAAACGAGTTATTACAAGGCCAGATTCCACAATGTATACTCTATAAAAAGGTTTGGGGAATGTATAGTCTAATCTGGGTCTCTCTTCAGAGAAAGCTGTGTATAAAGAGGAATTTTAGCCTATAAGTTTATATTTATGTATATTTTATTAATATACATTTTGTTGATTGTCTAAATCTACTTGTGCATATAACAGTACTTTTAGATTGTATTATTACAATTCAAGAGTAGTTTTAAAAGTTTTTGTTTCTTAAGCCTTTATAATACTTCTAGTTTATGAGAACCACAGTTTGAGTTCATTTTGTTTTTCTCTGAAGATGGTAATAGGCAAGAAATGTGATGAGGAGGATGATGGTTGATTTTTGTTATGATATTCATTTCTACCTATAGAGAAAGTGAGAACAATCCATTTACTTAGTCATGACAATTAATCAATCTAAATTTTGTGGCCAGTTCCAGAGTTCTATATTCCAAGCTGGTACATAAAAAGGTGAGAAGAACCTATACATTCAGACTCAAGAAGAGCTTCAACTCATCCAATAATGTAGAATTTTATATCGGTTTGATAAGGAAAGTTAATACTAGAAGAAACAGATGGAACAACAATGAGGAAAGCTGTAAATAAATAATGATGATAGGTAAGACTCGAATGCCTATTGTGAATCTACGATGTGCCAGGTACTATGATAAAGACTCTACCTTCATTTTATCACCAAACCACACAATAAATCTTCAGGCAGGTTGAATTTTTATATGACCACAACTTGACCATAGTGTGGGAATGACTAGCTTGCTTTATTCCAATCAATACACATGGTATACCTCTCCACTCATTTAGGTCTTTGATATCTCTTAGCAATGTTCTGTAGTTCTTCATGTAGAAGACTTCCATATCTTTTTTTTCAGATTTATTCTTAAGTATTTAATGTTTTTGCCATTACTATAAATTAATTGATATTCTAATTTCAATGACTAATTGTTTGCCTCTACTATATAAAAATGTAATCTAGTTTTCTGTATTAACCTTGTTTCCAGTGACCATCCTAAATTCATTAAGTACATATATTCCTGAGGATTTTTTTTAAATAAATAAACATACTATCTATAAATGGAGACAGTTTTACTTATCATCAGATCATAATGCATTTTATTTTCTTGCATATTATAGCAGTTAACAATGGGGGTGATCCTTGCCCACAGCAGACACTTGCCAATATCCTATTTTTGGGTTTTTACCACTGAGAGGGGTGTTACTGGCATGTGTCAACAGAAACCAGGGATACTACTAAACATTGTACAAACAATTATTTAGCCAAATATATTTGGTTTGGAAATTTTGCATCTATGATTCTTAGGGATATTGATATGTAGTTTTCTTATAATATTTTTGGTGACAGTATTAAGTAATGTTGGCCTCATAGCACACTAGTTGAGGGGTGTTCCATTCTTTTTTATTTCCTGAAAGTGTTTCAGTAGAATTGGCATTTTTTTCTTAAACTTTGTGTAGAAATCACTAGTACCACCATTTGAACCTGGAGTTTTTTATGGGAAAAATTTTAATTGTAAACAACTTCTTTAATAGATATAAAGCCTTGGATGGAACTTGAGGCAATGTGGGTGGTACTTTGCTAAAGAAGATCCTCTGTGAAGATAGCAGCTTTGTCTGGAGGAAAAGGAGGGAACTGGGGACTTTAGGCTGCTCAAACATTTCAGGTGAAATATAAGTAGGTTTCACACGTTCAGTGTCTTAATCCTGTTTTCCTATAAGATGGCCTTTATTTAATTGACATCAGCCTGGATATTATAACATTATGCTTATAAACATTTAAATATAAGATGCACAGTGATAATGGGTTACTCTAGGGGAAGCATTGCTGATGGCTTCAATCTGAAAAACTGGTGGAGCCCTTGATGATTATATGAAACGAAATTCTCCAGTTCAAAGCTTGAAAAGGTCAGGCTGATATAAAGAATATCTTCCTTTCTCTGTCTCTCATTTGGCTTATTGCCAATATAAGAAATTTTGCCTACTTTAATTATGTAAGCTAATTGAAATGAATGTGCTAAAGCTATGTAATAAAGTTAACAACTCATTTAAATTATTCAATATTTATTCTCAGTTTTCTTATGTCCAACCATTTCTATATGAATGCTTGTTTCAACGGAGGTAATATGGACTCATAACTCATTCCGAGGTATAGCTTTATATACACTTTCTCACATATGTATATGTATATATTATGTATAAATACATGCAGATATATGTATGTTATAAACATATGAACATATATTTTTAGTCTTCTAATGACTCTTCAAAGAAGGCTCAGATTATAAGAGAGCAATTATCTGCCTCTTCATACCATGAAATGCTTGTTATCTATAAAGATATGTTCCTGCAATTTTTCCAGTCAGAAAAAAAATCAGACTATATTCAATGAAAATAATCATCGAGATGAAAATGTTTCTTGTTTTTGTAGTGATCTGAGCACATATAAGGATGCCTTAGTAACATGATGCAAGCAGCCTGTGAATAAACTTGACATTATTAGAGGAGAAAAAAAGAGAAGTAGAGGTAAAGCCCAGAGCCCAAAGATTATCAGAAATATGCCCATAGCGAAAAGTTCAATTTATTAACTTGTTACAACAAGATAGGACACAAATCACAGACATCTCAGCAAGAGGAAGTAACTATGGATGTATTGCCAGGTTGAGCTTGTATTAGTTGATTTGGGAGAAAGTGTAAAGAAGCAAGAGTTGACTCCTGATTGGTGCTGCAAGAAATAGATGTAATTTGATAAGAGTATCTTTCTCCACCTCCTTGAATTTTTAAAAAAGTTTTATTGAAATATAATTCACATTAAAGATAATTCAACCATGTAAAGTATACATTAAATAACTTTTAGTGTATTCATGGACAATGGCCAGACCATATATAAAAATAGAACTCTAACTCACAATCTGCAACAACCAGTCCAGGAAGCCAGCCTACTCTCTATGTCAGACTTGTAAGAAATCGGACTACTATTTCTACTGAAGGGTGCAGAAAGCCAAAAAATAATGCTTATTAAAATCGGCCCCAAATGATTAGAAATTAATAACTACAGCTTCTCTAATTTGAGTCCCTGCTTCCAACTCAGCAAAAACCAGAGAGCCAAACATGCACCCACATCAATCACATAGGATGCCTCACTGCTAATTAGCTTACCTACAGCTTCCCCATGCCAGCAACCTCCCTGCAGGTCATATCTGAAGGCTTCTCTTTTTTTCCACTGTAAAGCTTTTTCAATCTCTAACAACTTTTGAGTCTCTGCCAAATGTAAGTGATGGTGGCCGACTCCATCACTTTGCTATAACAAACTCTGAATAAGTAACTTTTGTCTGTTCTCATCCAATTGGTTTTCATTTACTTCCACAACAGATATATACACCCAGCATCACAATCAATTTTCAATCATTTTAATTACACCCATAAAAACCCCTTTACCCTTAGTTATCACCACCATACCTGCATCTCTCCCTGAGACCTATGCAACCACTGATCTACTTTCTGTCTCTATAGATCTCCCTATTCTGAGCTTTCATACAAATGGAATCATATACTATGTGGTCTTTTGTATGTAGAATCTTTTACTTAGCATAATTTTCAAGGTTCATCTATGTTGTAGCATGTCAGTACTGTCTTTCTTTTCCTGGCTGAATAATATTTCATTGTGTGGAAAAACACATTTTGTTTATCCTTTTTTCTTTTAATAGACATTTGGGTTGTTTCCAGCTTTTGGCTATATGAGTAATGCTACTATAAAGATTAAGTTCTCTTAATTTTTATTTAAGAGCTAAAATAAATAAAGTGGGGCTAGAGTCATCAGTGATAAAGAAGTGATAAGTTACTTATGTTAGCAGGGAGAGAGGAGTGTTTGGTTGCTTTGTGTTAGTATAGCATCCTTGCCTGTTTTCTGTTCAGACATGAATGTGGAGTTGTTTTGTTTTTGACTTTGTCCATTTTTGGTCACAGGGTGACCTTTCTGTTTATCGTTGAGAATGTTTATGTTCATTATAAAAGACTACAGCCTAGCTCCTAATTGCTAGCTTTCATGGCAGGTTTTCTACTTTCTTTCAATCTCATAGACAAAGGTAACTGTTCTCAGAGGTATCTGATCTCGCAAGTACGAGATTTCCAGGCGACTTCTACTTCATAATCTCTGCTAGGATAATACAAGCCTTTTAAGAACATGTTGAGGAAACTGCCTCAATGTCATTTTCTCAGCTTTCTTTCCATATTGGTTTAGCCAGTCTCTCATAGATTTTTAGTCTTTGGTTTGATATAGAGAAATTCTTCAGCAGCAGTTTTTGTTTTGTTTTGTTTTGTTTTGCAGTGAAGAGGTAATCTCACAATGACTCAGCATTTTTCTTACAATAAAGCAATATAGCAGCATATAGTTCCAACCACTACCCATTTTCTTCCTCACAGCACACTCAGGCTCAATTATGAACGCAGCCAGTGTGCAACTTCTGCTTCTAATGACATGGGCAGTTTTCATGACAAACAGACAAAAGTAGAGGTGAATTAAAGATCATTGACTGCCCGCATATACCGTTGACCTCACATAAGATTTGGAAGGTGGACATGACATTCGACTGGAGGTTAGTAAGAAATGTGTCTTACCCAGTTTCTGTTTCATGCATACTAGTGATATCTCAGCGTTGATGTGAGTTTTCTCAGTGATATGCACTCATCCCTTCAAAGAAAGTACTACATCATCTTCCCTTGTGAGGATTTGGATTGGTGACATGGGCCCAAGGCACAAAGCCTGTCTTTTCCTCAAAAAAGTAGAAGGGAGACTGGGAACTAAGGCACTATGCTCTCTGAAAACTTGTAGATAGGATAACTTAAACCAGAGAACATGTCTGTCTTCATGTAATTTGAGTCTTATCTTGAAACCTAAGACCTTGTCTCCTGCCTGCGTTTCCTATTGGGATGCAGTGTGCTATCTGTGGTTGTAGTTACAATCCCTACCACTATTTCCAGAAAGTAGATTTTATAAATTAGCCAGAGCATTCCTTATGACTTTCTGCGACATAGACTGAAACGACTGGGTAAGCCCACATTTCCTATCCTGTTCTGTATGAACAAATGTTGCCTGAAGTCCTTGTCTCAAAGCAAACTCTTTCTTAGGGAAGAAAAAATAAAATGAAAACTGTGGAAATAAGATAACTTAAACCTGGCCCTTGTTACCTGAAACTCTTATGGACACTTTGGCCAATAAAACTAAGCTGTCATCTCTTATGAGGAGGAAGAATGGAGGACTTGATGCACACTTCCTAGACTATACTCCCTTGAAAGTATTTACAATAGAAATTTGGCCGATGGCACCAGCCCTGTGTCATCATAACAGCACATTCATCACAAACTGGTCCCACATCTCCAATTTTCCTTTTAGACAATTATTGAAAGGTGACCATAGCTTGCAGCACCAAGTCTTTCTTCTGGTAAGAGAAGGTAGTGTGGGCACTAAGAAACCTGGCCAAATCCTGGACTGTTCTTTCAAAAACTCAATTGAGGAGCTTGTAATCACAACCAAGTATTGCTCCTATTTCTAGAAAGTAAAGGGGAGACCGCGGCCCACGTTACCTAGCCCTACATTATATAATGAGTCTTTAGTTAGAGGACTTGGCAAATGGTCACGAGACATTTTTGGTAGGAAAAGAAAAGTCGTTGGAAGTCCATGGCCTAGGAGTCTGTCCTCTGCTGGAACAGAGCAAGTTGGGTGGAAGTTTGAAAACACACAACCAAGTCAATCTCATAGATAAAGTAAAATTGATGGCAATACGATTCATGCTCTGAAGCTGGGTTCATTATATAAAGTAATGTGAAAACCTATGGCCAAAGCAACAAGACTGGTCACTTGGTAGATACCAGATTAGTAATCTCCATGTGAATTCCACCAGGTGTTTACTTGATCTCTGAGTCATTCCCTAGTGATTTCTAAGTGATTTTCAGGTGATTCCTAACTTATTTTTCTTCCCTATTTTCAAACAAGTGTTTTCAACACTCATCTCATAAATTCTTATTTTCATTAATCAGCATTGATTCACTGGCCTTTAAGCAATTCTCTGTTGACAGTAGTGGCCAATGGTCTGCATAAAGGATAGTGCGGGAGTTCCACATGAAGCCGTTCAGCATTTTTGCTATAATACAGCAAAACGGCGCTTACAGTTTACACTGCTCTAAAGAAGCTTCGACAAGCAGACTCAGCCTCAAAATATCAACGAATTTTATGTTTGATAGCAGCTTCCACTGCATTCAAGCACATTGCCTGACCACAAAGGAAACCTAAGGCCAGTTATCTAACAATAATTGTCTGTTAACCTATTCCTCTATCCTCAAGCAAACCTTCTCATGCAGTCATGACCTTTCTATTGAATGGGTGTTTGGTGGTTATGTTCCACAGACAGTATAATTTTCTCAGTGGTTATCTAAATTTTACCAAGCAATTGACAAGGGTATCTTAAAAGTGAGCCACAACATCAACCCAATATCATCTGACTCCCTGTGAGGACCTCACGCATGTCTCTTAACGGTCACGTGAATCACACAGGGAAGCCTCGTGAGCATCCATAATTCTTGTTAGGAGATTTCCAGACGACTTCCACCTCACTTTCCTCTGGTAGGTTAAAATCAGCCCCATCAGTACACGTTGATGGAATAGCCTCAATGTCATTATCTCAGATTTCTTTCCTTGGTGGTTAAGCCAGTCCCTCTCAGAATTTGTAGTCTGAGGTTTGATATAGAGAAAATTTGAGGCAGCCGTTCTTTCTGCCATTAAGTTGTATCCTCACAATGACTCAGCATTTTTCCTACAATATAGAAAATTGGCAGTGATTGTTTCCACCACTATTCAGTCGCTGCCTCACAGCACACTCAGGCTCAATGATCAACAGCGCCATTGTGTGACTGTTGCCTCCAGGAACAGAATGCAGTTTTCCTGATAAACAGACAGAACTAGAGTTGAATTAAGTTTCTTGATTGTCCACATATACCGTTGACTTCAAATTAGATATGTAATGTGGACACGATATTCAATTGAAGGAAGTTAGGAGGTGGTCTAGGTAAACTTCTGCTCCAGGTAGACTAATGACTTCTCAGTGTTGATGTGAATTTCCTCAATGATATGCATTTTTAACTACAAATGGAATACTACATCATCCTCCCTTGTGAAGATATGGATTGGAGACACAGACCCAAAGCATAGAGCCTGTCTTTGCCTAACAGAAAGTAGAAGGGAAAATGAGACCCAAAGCACTAAGCTTGTCCACTCTGACAACTAGTATATAAGAAAACTTAATCCAAAGGGTAAGTCTATCCTCATGTAATTTGAGTCTTATCTAGTAACCTAAAACCTTGTCTCTGGCCTCTATTTCCTCTTAGAAAACAGGATGCCGACCTTGATTTTGCAGTTGCCACCCCTTCCTCTATTTCCAGGAAATAGATCTGAGAAATTAGCTCACAGTATTTCTTCCTACTTTCTGCGATACAGACTGAAATGGTGGTGAAAGCCCAAGTTCCAAACCTGTTTTCTGTGAACATATGTTGCCTGGAGACCTGGCTCAAAGCAAAAGCCTTCTTTATGTAAGTAAATATAAAACAGAGACTGTGGAAATATGAACCAAGCCTTAACCGCCTAAAAGGAAGCAGGTAAACTCAGGGCCACAACGTCAAGATCATCCAATTGGTAACAATATCCAGTCTGAAGAACTAGGTCCACAAACATGCAGCCTGGTCCCTGCTACCTGAAACTATTGTGGGCACCTTGCCCTACGGAATCGAGCTATCATCTCCTTGAACGAGAAAGAATGGAGGACTTGGTGCACAGTTCCAAGACTGTCCTCCCTTGAAAGTATTTACGATAGAAATTGGGCCGAAGACACCAACCTGTGTCATCACAACACTACGTTCATCACAAACTGGTTCCACGTCACCAATTTCCTTTGATAAAATTATTGAAAGGTGACCATACCTTACAACACCAAGAATTTCCCCTGGTAATAGAACATAGTTTGGGCACCAGGAAACCTGGATCAAAACCTAAACTGTTTTGTAAGTTACTTGATTGGAGAGCCTGAAAGCATGGCCAAGCATTGCTTTTATTTCCAGAATGCAGGTTGGAGACCTTGGCACACAGAATCTAGACTAACTTACTGAACGGATCTTTAGATAGAGGACATGGCACACAGTTACAAGACCTTCTCGGTAGGAAAAAAATGTCGATGGAATTCCATGGCCCCAGATCCAGTCCTCTGTCATAACTAGGGTAAGTTGTGTGGACGTTTGAATACACAACACCACGCCAGTCTCATTTACAGGATGCACTCCAGTGCAAAGCAGTTCACAAACTGAAGCCTGATTCATTGTTAGAGGTAAAGTAAAAACCTAAAGCCACAGCAACAAGACTAGTCTCCTGGTATACACCAGATTCTTGCAGGGTCTTCCTTGATGCCTATGTGAATCCCTATAGGTATTCACTTGACCTCCATGTCATTTCCTGGTGATTACTGCGTGATTTTCAGGGGTCTTCCATCTAATTTCTCTTCCCCTATACTCAAACAAGTTTTTTTCAAAACACGTCTCATAAACTCTTATTTTCAATATTTCAGCATTGAGTCATTGGCCTTTAAGCAAATTCTTCTCGTCAGTCGTAGCCTAAGGTTCACCTTCAAGAATAGTATGGCTCTCCCACCAGAACCATTAAGGATTGTGCTCACAATGATTCAGCATTTCTGCTACAATACAGCATAATGGCACTTAGAGTTTCTACCGCTCTAATGTAGCTTTGTCATTCGGACTCAGCCTCTAAATTTCAATGTGGTTAATGTGTGCCGCTGCTTTCATTGTATACAAGCAGGTTGCTTTACCAGAGATGAAAACTGAGGGCAATTATCTAAGGCAATTGTGTGTTAGTCTATGTCACTGTCCTCAAGTAAGTCTTCTTATGCAGACATGACCTTTCGATTGAAAGGATGTTAGGTGGCAAAGTTACACAGGTAATCTTATGTGACTTTTACCAAGGAATGTAGATGGGTAACACAAAAGTGAGTGCCACACCATCACCCCAATTTCACATGATTTTTGTGTGTTGCCCTCAGGCCAGTCTCTCCCTGGTCTCCTGAATCCCGCAGTAAAGTCTCATTAGTATCGCGAAATTTCCTAATTCTTGGTATGAGATTTCCAGGTGACTTCCACCTCATTACCTCTGCTAGGATAATACAAGCCTTTTAAGAACATGTTGAAGAAACTGCCTCAATTTCGGTTTCTCAGTTTTTTTTCCATATTGGTTTAGCCAGACTCTCACAGATTGTTAGTCTTTGGTTTGATATAGAGGAATTCTTCAGCAGCAGTGTTTTTTTACAATGAAAAGTTAATCTCACAATTACTCAGCATTTTTCTTACAATATAGCAATATGGCAGCTATGGTTTCAACCACAATCCTTTCGTTTCCTCACAGCACACTCAGGTTCAATTATGAATGTAGCCAATGTGCGACTTCTGCCTCCACTGACATAGGCAGGTTTCCCGACAGACAAAAGTTGAGGCGAATTAAAGATCAATGACTGCCCGCATATACTGTTGACCTCACATAAGATTTGGAATTATGGACATTACATTCGATTGGAGGTTAGTATGAAGTCTATTCTCCCACTTTCTGTTCCAGGCATACTAGTGATTTCTCAGTGTTGATGGGAATTTTCTCAGTGATATGCACTCGCCACTCAAAGAAAGCTCTACATCATATTCCCTTGTGTGTATGTTTATTGGTGACTGGGCCCAAGACACAACCTGTCTTTTCCTAATAAAAAGTCGAAGGGAGACTAGGAAACAATGCACTAAGCTTATGCTCTCTGAATACTAGTAGACGGAATAACTTAAATGATAGGGCATGTCTGTCCTCATGCAATTTGAGTCTTATCTCAAAACCTAGGACCTTGTCTCCTACCTGCATTTCCTATTGGGATCCAATGTGCTGTCCTTGGATGCAATTACATTCCCTAACTCTATTTCCAAAAAGGAGATTTGAGAAATTACCTAGAGCTTTGTTTTTGACTTTCTCTGACTCAGACTGAAAGAGTGGCAGAAACCTACAGTTCCAGGCCTGTCTCTGTGAACAAATGTTGCCTGAAGTCCTTGTCTCAAAACAAAAGCCTTCTTTAGAAAACAAAAAATAAAACGAAGACTTTGAAAATCTGAACCAAGCCCAGACTTCCTAAAAATATATTTAAAGCCCAGGTGGAAACGTAAAGACCATCCAATTGGTAAAAATGTCCAGTCTCAAGACCTAGTCCCACAAACATCCAGTCTGACCCTTGTTTCCTGAAACTCTTGTGGACATCTTGGCCTGTAGAACCAAGCTGTCATCTCCTAGTAGGAGGAAGAATGGAAAACATGGTACACGCCTCCAAGACAGTACTCTCTTGAAAGCATTTACGATAGAAGTTGGGCCGATGGCACCAATCCTGTGTGACCATAACAGTATATTCAGCACAACTTGGTGCCAGGTCACCAATTTCCCATTTAGAAAAATATTGAATGGTAATCATAGCTTGCAGCACCAAGCCTTTCCTCTCATATAAGAAGGTAGTGTAGGCACTAAGAAACCTGGCCAAAGCCTGGACTCTTCTTTCAAAAACTCAACTGGGGAGCTTGAAATCACTAGCAAGTATTGCTCTTATATCTAGGAAATAGAGTGGAGACTGTGGACCACAGAATCTGGCCTACCTAAACATAATGAGTCTTTGGTAGAGGACTTGGTGAACGGTCAAAGACATTCTTGGTACGAAAAGAAAAGTTTTTGGAAGTTTGTGGCCTAGGAGGCAGTCCTCTGCTGGAACTGGGGTAAATTGGGTGGACATTTAAAAACACAACACCATGCCAATCTCACATATAAGGTAAATTTGTTTCCAATACGATTAATGCTCTGAAGCCTGGTTCAGTATATGAAATAAAGTGAAAACCTATGGCCACAGCAACAAGACTGGTCACTTGGTAGATACCAGATTAGTGTGGGGTATTCCTTAATCCCCAAGCGAATTCCACTAGGTGTTTACTTGATCTCCGTGTGATTCTCTAGTGATTTCTAAGTAATTTTCAGGTGATTTCCACCTTATTGCTCTTCCACTATATTCAAACAACTGTTTTCAATATTCAGCATTGAGTCATGGCCATTCAGCAATTCCCTGTAGATAGTAGTGGCCAAAGGTCTGCCTAAAAGAATAGTGTGGGAGTCCTGCATGAAGCCGTTCAGAGTTATACTCACAATGACTCAGCTTTTTTGCTATAACAGAGGAAAATGGCACTTACAGTTTATTCTGCTCCCGAGTAGCTTCGTCAAAAGACAGCCTCCAAAAATCAACGCTTTAATGTTCAACAGCAGCTTCCATTGCATTTAAGCAGGTTGCCTGAACACAGATGAAATCTAAGGTCAGTTATCTAACAACAATTATCTGTTAACCTATGCCGCTGACCTCAAGCGAAACTTTTCTTGCAGACAAGTCCTTTCGATTTAAGGGCCATTAGGTGGCTATGTTCCACAGACACTATCATTTTCTCAGTGATCATCTAAATTTTACTGAGAAATGGAGAAGGGTAACTCAAACGTGAGTGCCAAAACATCAACCCAATATCACATGACTCCCTGTGATGCCCTCAGGTCTGTCTCTTGACGGTCATGTGAATCCTGCTGAGAAGCTTCGTGAGTATCGTGAGATTCTCTAATCTTGGGACGAGATTTTCAGGTGATTTCTACCTCATTATCTCTGCTAGGCTAAAATAAGCCTCTTCAGAACACTTTGATAGAACAGCTTCAATATCAATATCTCAGTTTTCTTTCCTTGGTGGTTAAGCCTATCCCTCTGAGAATTGGTAGTCTGAGGTTTGCTATAGAGAAATTCTGAGGCAGGCATTCTGTCTGCCATCAAGTGGTATCCTCATAAAGACTCAACATTTTTCCTACAATACAGAAAATTGGCAGCTATTGTTTCCACCACTATCCAGTCACTGCCTCACACTCAGGATCAATGATCAATGCCGTCATTGTATGACTGTTGCCTCCACGAACAGAAGGCAGTTTTCCTGACAAACAAACAAATCTAGAGGCGCATTAGAGATCACCGAATACCCACATATACCATTGACTTCAAATTAGATTTGTAATGTGGACATGACATTCGATTAGAGGACAGTTAGGAGGCTGTCTTGCTCACCTTCTGATCCACGGAGACTAATGACTGCTCAGTGTTGATGTGAATTTTCTCAGTGATATGTACTGTGGTGGCTGATGAATGACTACTTGAGATTTATTACTTGTAGGAAAATTACTGTTTGACTATTGCCATAGGAACAAAAGGCTTTTGATCATAGGGACATAACATTCTGATAACAAGCTTTCTGCTTCTGTACTCCCTGCTTGCACACCCCGGCTTATAGGTTGACAGGTAGTGAATAGGAGAAAAATAGACCTTTGTGTTCAGACAGAATGAAGAATGGGATTTTGGGCTTAAAAACCCTGTACCTCTACATTTCGGAGCTGCTTAATTTGGGGTCTGCATACCCCTAGCAGACCCAGTTGGCTGAATAAAGAGTGTGTTTCCTATAACTCACTGATTTCTGGTGGTCCATGTGTCTTTCGGGGGCTGGCAGCTACAACATTTGGAGGCCCCAGCGAGATCTAAGACCAGACCGGTCTCCGAAGTGGTTGCTGTCCCTGTTATGGAATCAAAGGGGTGGCCAACCTGAGACTTTCTAGGGCCCTTGAATGCTGTGACGGGTCAGTACAATTGTCAAGGACACAACCTTTAGGACACGCTCTTTGTTCCTGGTCCCAATGGGAATCGAATCTCCGAGGCCTCGGTGTCTGGATAAAAGGTACCTTCCTGTTTCTGTTGACTGATCAGTGGGGGTCTGTGGAGAGATTGGACGCAGTCATATCTCCCGGACTGTGGCCAGGCTGTGGGACGCCGCCTCCTGTGCCCTGTTGTCAGGTTCTGTTTATTGTCTCTGGTCTTGTCTAGGTTGTAGGTGGCGGACTTCTCTGGGTCCACCTACACCCCGGTAATTGTTCTTGTTTGAGTGTTTGATTGTTTTTGTCGGAGTGTCTGTTTTGTGTTTTCTGCACAAGCGATAGGGGAAGCCTGAGTTCACAGAAGACACCCTTGGGGTGTCTCCTGCGACATTTCAGAGAAGGGTTTGTAGAGGGAGCTGATTATGGCATAAAGTTTTCCCCAGGCAGACTAAAAACATTGTGTGAAGTCGAGTGGCCGTCTTTTGGTGTAAACTGACCTCCAGAGGGTTCCTTTGACAAAGGGTTGGTGAGGAATGTTTGGAAGATTGTCACAGGAGACCTGGGACACCCTGATCAGTTTCCCTACATTGATCAATGGTTAAATCTTGTTCAGAACCCCCCTCCTTGGCTCCGCTGGTGTGCTCTCTCTCTAGGGGTGCAAGTTTTAGTTGTGGGTACCCCTAAACATGCAGCAACTGAAACTCCAAAACAGCCCAGCCCCTCAGTCCTCCAATCTCCACTGGAGGACAATGACCTTCCCCCACCCTATAATCCTGGACAACAGAGGCCCAATAGCACCGCCTCACTTCCCCGGACGCGAGCAGGTAACCCTTATGGGCCTTCTGCTCCTGCTCCGGGCGAGGCACCAGCCGATACCACTACCCCAGCCATTCTTCCCTTGCGAGAAGCACCACCCCAGGGGCATCATGCTGACAGGCCCTTTATGGTTTACCTGCCTTTCTCGACTAGTGACCTGTACAACTAGAAGGCACAGAATCCACCTTTCTCTGAGAAACTCCAAGCGTTAACGGGACTCTTAGAGAGTGTCTTTCAGACTCACCGTCCCACCTGGGACGATTGCCAACAGCTTTTAGTTACCCACTTCACCGCGGAAGAACGTGGGTGCATACGGGTGGAAGCACAAAAGATAGCTGTGGGAGGGAGGAGAGTTGAGGAAGCAGGGGAACAGATTGAGGAGGAATTTCCCTCCACCCGCCCAGACTGGGGATACAATTCTCAGGCAGGGAGAATGGCATTAGATTGGTACCACTAGATTCTAATTAGGGGAATTAGGATGGCTGCTCTTCAGCCAACTAACCTTTCTAAGATAACTGAAGTTATACAGGGACCTCAGGAATCCCCCGGAGCATTTCTTGGATGACTATAGGAGGCGTACTGGGTATACACCCCCATTGATCTTGAGGCCCCTGAGAACCAGCAGGCAATTAATATAGCCTTTGCTACTCAGGCAGCACCTGACATCCAGCGTAAATTGCAGAAATTAGAAGGTTTTTCAGGGATGAATCTTCCCCAACTTGTAGAAATAGCCCAGAAGGTGTTTAACAACAGGGAGGCACCAGATGACGCATGGCTAAAGTAATGGTAGCAGCCATGCAGGAGGAGAGATCAGGAAAAACTAGGGCAAGACAAGGGAGATCAGAAAGAGGCCCACGTAAGGGTTACGCACCCCTAGGGAAAAATCAATGTGCCTACTGCAAGAGGGAGGGCCATTGGAAGAATGAATGTCCTGAGAGAAATGCGAAAGACCAGGAAAACCGCAAGACTAAAGTCCTCGTCACTGAAGAAGAGGACTGACGGGGCCAGGGCTCCTACACACTAAGCTCCCAGGAGCCCAGGGTTGCCTTAAAAATTGGGGGCAAAACTGTTAACTTCCTGGTGGACACAGGGGCTACCCACTTGGTGTTACTCGACCCAGGGAGACCAATTTCAAAATGAAAGACCGCCATCCACGTCCAAGGAGCCACAGGTAAAATATGAGAATATCCATGGACCACTGAAAGGACTGTAGATCTGGGGCGAGGAATAGTGACCCATTCTTTCCTCGTAATTCCAGAATGTCCAGCTCCACTTCTTGGCAGAGACCTACTCCAAAAGCTACGGGCTACTATTACATTCGGGGATAGTACCCCTCAGATGTCCATGTCTGCCCCGTCGACTATCTTAATTACCTGTCCTCTATCCGAAGAGTACTTACTCTACAAGAAGGAAGAAAAATGTAGACCCGTCCATGGGGACATTACTAGGCAGACTCCTGGTAGAATATCCAAGGGTATGGGCTGAAAACAATGCCCCAGGGTTGGCTAAGCACCAAGTCCCGGTAGTAGTAAGTTTAACTGCTACTGCGACCCCTGTCCGGGTTAAGCAATACCCGATTGCCCAAGATGCCAAAATTGGTATAAGGAAACATACCCAGCGGCTGTGGGAAGCAGGGATTCTCGTGCCGTGCCAATCGCCGTGGAACACTCCCTTGTTCCCAGTCTAGAAGCCTAGTACTCAGGACTACCGGCCAGTACAAGACTTAAGAGAAATGAACAAGAGGGTTGAAACCATCCACCCGACTGTACCCAACCTGTACACTCTCTTAAGCTTGCTACCTCCTGAGAGAACTGTTTATACCGTACTAGATTTAAAGGATGCTTTCTTCAGCATTCACTTAGCCCCTAGCAGCCAGCCTATCTTTGCCTTTGAGTGGACAGACTCAGAGGGAGGAGTCTAGGGCCAACTAATCTGGACGTGTTTACCACAAGGATTTAAAAATTCTCCTACCCTATTTGATGAGGCCCTAAGTACAGATCTTCAACCTTTCCATCAGCGTAATCTTGACTGTACTTTACTCCAGTATGTTGATGATTTATTATTAGCAGCTGAAACCGAGGAAATCTGTCTCGCGGCAACCAGGGATCTGCTTGGCATCCTAGAGGCATACGGGTACCGGGTCTTGGCTAAGAAGGCCCAGCTATGCACCCAGTTGGTGGCCTACCTCGGGTATACACTCAAAGAAGGAAAACAGACTCTATCCCGGCAGAGGATTGAAGCTATTCTTCAGATTCCGGTACCCACCACCAAGAGACAGGTAAGAGAATTCCTCGGGGCGGCGGGCTATTGCAGACTTTGGATTCCTGGGTTCGCAGAAATTGCAAAGCCCCTGTACTCAGCAACAGGAGGAAATCAGCCCCTCAATTGGACAGAGACAGAACAGAAGGCCTTTGACCTTCTCAAGCAGGCACTCATATCAGCCCCAGCCCTTGCTCTTCCAGACATCACCAAAGGATTTCATCTTTTTGTGAGTGAAACCAAGGGAATCGCCAAAGGGGTCCTAACCCAACTGCTAGGCCCATGGTGCCGACCAGTGGCCTATCTATCAAAGAGACTAGACACGGTGGCCTCTGGATGGCCACCCTGCTTACGAGCCATAGCAGAGACGGCTCTCCTAGTCAAAGAAGCTGACAAACTCACCCTCGGGCAAAGTCTAAACATTACTACCCCTCATGTAGTAGAGGCCCTTCTCCGCAGTAGCCCAGAATGATGGATGACTAATTCCAGAATCACTCAATACCAGGCTCTCCTCCTCGACCAGCCAAGGATCAGCTTCTCCAAAGACACTGTCCTCAACCCAGCCAGCCTGTTGCCAGACCCAGACCCCCAGACCCCCATTCATAATTGCATAGATTTCACTGATGCCGTGTGTTCTTCACGGCCAGACCTCAAGGACTCCCCTCTACCTGAGGCCGATAAAGTTCTTTTCACGGACGGGAGCAGCTTCATGCAAGAAGGTAGGAGGTACGCGGGGGCAGCGGTTGTTACTCTAACCAGCACTATCTGGTCACAGGCTCTTCCCCATGGGACTTCTGCTCAAAAGGCCAAACTCATTACCCTCACTGAGGCACTAAAAATGGGGAAAGGACAAGGCAGTCACAATATACACCTTTGCCACTGCACATGTACATGGAGCCATCTACAAGGAAAGAGGGCTTCTGACTTCAGCTGGGAAGGATATCAAGAACAAGGAGGAGATCTTAGCCTTACTTGAAGCCATATGGATGCCTAAGGCTCTGGCTATTGTTCATTGTAAAGGGCATAAAAAAGGGAAGAGTCCTGAGTCTGAGGGAAACCGACGAGCCGATGCAGAGGCAAGAACAGCGGCCATAAGGCCAGTGGGGCCCCCACCACATCTACTGACTGTTGTCCCTTACCCAGAACTGCCTCCATCTCCGACCTATACGGCTGAAGAGGACATATATTTTCAGGACAAAGGAGCCACTAGGAACCAACAAGGGTGGTGGACAACCCCAGATGGAAAAATTCGGCTCTCATGGGCCCTGGGAAGGACTCTCCTCCACCAACTACACCAGACCACACACCTAGGGCGAACTAAGATGCTCCAAGCTTTAGACCCCTACTTTCACTTGTTAGAAGGAAGAGGAACCGCAGAAGAGATTGCCTCACGATGCCCAGCTTGTGCCTAAGTTAATCCAAAGAAGGGGAAAATAGAAGAACCCAGGCATAGGGAAAGAGGAACTTATCCAGGGGACCACTGGGAGGTCGATTTCACTGAGGTAACCCCGACTGTGGGGGGCTACAAATATTTACTTGTTTTTATAGACACCTTTTTAGGATGGGTAGAGGCCTTCCCCACAAGGAAAGAAACTTCCTTAGTAGTTACTAAGAAACTACAAGAAATCCTCCCTCGATTTGGTCTCCCTGGAACTGTAGGGTCAGATAACGGGCCAGCCTTCGTAGCAAAGATGTCACAGCAATTGGCTAGCTACCTAAATTTGCGATGGAAACTCCACTGCGCCTACCGGCCCCAAAGTTCAGACCAAGCACAGCGAATGAATCGGACCCTAAAAGAGACACTAGCCAAGTTAGGATTAGAAACTGGTGAGAACTGGATAGAACTTCTCCCCTTTGCTCTTCTCCAAGCCAGGTATACTCCATATATTAATGGATTTACCTCATTTGAGATTTTCTTTGGAAAACCCCCTCCTTTAGTACCTAGAATACAGGATGAGAAAAAAGCAGAGTTATGTAACCTTGTCTTACTTAAATCTTTACAGGCCCTTCAAAGTGTGCAAGAGGAGATTTGGTCCCAGGTTCGTGCTGCCCACTCAGCTCCGGAGGACGGACTCCCCCATCAGTTTCAGCCTGGGGACATTGTGTGGATCCGGAAGTTCACTTCCAAAGGATTAGAACCAAAGTGGAAAGGACCCTCCCAGAAAAGCTCACTCTATAGAGCCCAACAAACCACTACTAATTCCAGGACTACCCCAAAGTCTTACATCTAAGAGAACTCCTGTTTCCCAGGCAACCCCAACTCCGGCTCTAGCCTCTTCGGGTAGTAGCCTAACAGCTATTAAATCCCAGGCATTTGACCAGCCACAACCAGAACCCAAAGGAGAATTAATAACTATGTTAACAACAATACATAAGGTCTTAAATAAGACCTCCCCAGACATAGGGCAGGATTGCTGGTTGTGCCTAAACCCAAAACCCCCTTATTATGTCGGGGTAGGAACTCCCCTAAACTTAACTGAGCTCAGCAGTGCACATGACTGTGAATGGGAAACTCCTCAACTCACCTTGAGAGACGTACAAGGAAAAGGAACTTGCCTGATTTCAAAGAATTATTCGAAGCTGTTGGCACAGTCCCCTTACTTTGATAATTGTAATCGTACTATCGAAGTATCTACCTCAGGGAATAAATACTATAAAGCTTCAAATAATACTTGGCTAGCATGCGATAGTGGGCTCACTCACTGTGCTGCAGCTGTCCTTTTCAACTTAGGTGAGGCTAATATTTGTATCTTAGTCTTTGTTCTCCCCCAAATTTCCCTTTACAATGGGCTGGAAGGCAGACTCCACTTCTTCCATCAGGACAGGTTACAGAAATGGGCCATACCAGTCTTAGTACCCCTTCTTGTAGGACTTGGAATAGAAGGCTCAGCGGTGGTAGGTACTACTGCTCTCATCAAGGGAGAACATGAATTACGTGAAATTGGAATGCAGATAGATAAGGATATCAAGACCTTAAAAGACATCATCAGCGGGCTGGAACTTCAAGTCGATTCACTAGCAGAAGTAGTCCTCCAAAATAGAAGAGGTTTAAATTTATTATTCTTAGAACAAGATGGGTTATGTATGGCTCTGGGTGAAACCTGTTGCTTCTATGCCCATAACTCTGGAGTAATTAGAGAAAGCTTACAACTAGTACAGAGAAATTTGGATGCCAGGGAAAAACAGAGACTAGAATCAAACAACTGGTTTCATAGGATGTTCCATTGGTCACCATGGCTAACAACTCTTCTATTTACTGTAGCTGGACCTTTAATCATCCTTCTCCTTTTGTTAACTTTTGGCCCATGTTTCCTTAATTTCTTGTTTGCATATATAAGGAAAAGAATTAATTCCATTAGACTTTTAGTATTACAGACTAAAGGCTATGAGCAAATTCCGCATGAAGAATCAAATTTGATTTTTGCTATGGCCAGTGGGGAATGTGGTGGCTGACGAATGACTACTTGAGATTTATTACTTGTAGGAAAATTATTGTTTGACTATCGCCATAGGAACAAAAGGCTTTTGATCATAGGGACATAACATTCTGATAACAAGCTTTCTGCTTCTCTACTCCCCGCTTGCACACCCCGGCTTTTAGCTTGACAGGTAGTGAATAGGAGAAAAATAGACCTTTGTGTTCAGACAGAATGAAGAATGGGATTTTGGGCTTAAAAACACTGTACCTCTACATTTTGGGGCTGCTTAATTTGGGGTCTGCATACCCCTAGCAGACCCAGCTGGCTGAACAAAGAGTGTATTTCCTATAACTCACTGATTTCTCGTGGTCCGTGTGTCTTTCGGGGGCTGGCGGCTACAACAGTACTTGTCACTACAAAGGGAACAGTATATCATCCTCACTTGAGGATATTGATTGGAGACACGAGCCCAAGACACAGGGCCTATCTTTGCCTAACAAAAAGTAGAAGGAGACTGGGACCCAAAGCACTAAGCCTGTCTATTCTCAAAACTAGTAGATAGGAAAACTTAATCCAAAGGGTAAGACTGTCCTCATGTAATTGAGTCTTAACTAGAAATCTAAAACCTTGTCTCCGGCCTCTATTTCCTCTTAGGAACCAGGATGCTGACCTTGGTTTTGCAGTTCCAATCCCTTCCCCTATTTCCAAGAAGTAGAAATGAGAAATTAGACCACAGTATTTCTTCCGACTTTTTCCGACATAGACTGAAATGGGGTTGAAAGCCCAATTTCCAAGCTTGTTCTCTGTGAACAAATGTTGCCTGGAGCCCTGGCTCAAAGCAAAAGTCTTCTTTATGTATGTAAATATAAAACGAAGACTGGGGAAATCTGAACTAAGCCTTGACCACCTAAGAGAAAGCAGTTAAACTCAGGGTCACAATGTCAAGATCATCCGATTGGTAACAATATCCAGTCTGAAAACCTAGGTCCGCAAACATGCAGTTGGGCACCTGCTACCTGAAACTACTGTGGACACCTTGGCCTGCAGAATCAAGCTGTCATCTCTTTGAAGGAGGACGAATGGAGGAATTGGTACACCATTCCAAGACTGTCCTCCCTTGAAAATATTGAGATAGAAATTGCACTGAAGAAACTAACCTGTTACATTATAACAGTACATTCAGCACAAACTGGTTCCATGTTACCAATGTTCCTTTGATACAATTATTGAAAGGTGACCATACCTTACAGCACCAAAACTTTCCCCTGGTAATTGTACATAGTTTGGGCACTAAGAAACCTGGATCAAAACCTGAAGTGTCTTGTAAGTTACTCGATCAGAGAGCCTGGAAGCACAGCCAAGCATTGCTTCTGTTTCCAGAAAGCAGTTTGGAGACCTTTGCACACAGAATCTCGCCTAACTTTACAGAACAGATCTTTAGATAGAGGACATTACAGACCGTCAAAAAATGTTGATGAAAAAAATGTTGATGAAAGTCCATGGTCCAACCCAGTTCTCTGCTGGAATTCAGGTAAGTTGTGTGGACGTTTGAATATACAATACCACACCGATCTCACTTAAAGGATGCAGTCCAGTGCAAAACAATTCACAAACTGAAGCCTGATTCATTGTAAGAGGTAAGGTAAAAATCTAAAGCCACAATGACAAGAACGTCACCTGGTAGACACGAGATTCCTGCAGATTCTTCCTTGATCTCCGTGTGAATCTCTCCAGGTATTCACTTGACTTCTGTGTAATTCTCTGGTGATTACTACATGATTTTCAGGTGACTTCTACCTTATTCCTCTTCCCCTATCCTCAAACAAGTGTTTTCAAAACACCTCTCATAAACTCTTATTTTCAATATTTCAGCATTGAGTCATTGGCCTTTAAGAAAATTCTTCTCGACAGTAGTATCCTAAGAATAGTGTGGATCTCCCACCGGAACCGCTAAGGATGATGCTCACAATGACTCAGCATTTCTGCTACAATATAGCATAATGACACTTAGAGTTTCCACCACTCGAAGGGAGCTTCATCATTCTGACTCAGCCTCTAAATATCAATGCGGTTAATGTGTGACCATTGCTTTCATTGTATTCAAGCAGGTTGCGTGACCAGAGACGAAACCTCAGGGTAGTTACCTAAGACAAGTGTGGATTAGCCTATGCCGCTGTTCTCAAACAAGTCTTCTCATGAAGACATAGCCTTTCTATTCAAGGGCTATTAGGTGGCTATGTTACACAGAAAATATTATTTTCTCAGTGCTTATGTGAATTTTACCAAGGAATGTAGAAGGGTAACACAAAAGTGAGTGCCATACCATCACCCCACTTTTACGTGATTTTTGTGTGTTGCCTTCAGGCCAGTTTCTTCCTGGTCACCTGAATCCTACGGGAAAGTGTTGTGACTATCGCGAGATTCCCTAATTCTTGGTACGAGATTTCCAGGTGACTTCCATCAGTTTTCCTCTGCTAGGATAACACAAGCCTCTTAAGAATATGTTGAAGAAACTGCCTCAATGTTCGTTTCTCAGCATTTTTTCCATATTGGTTTATCCAATCTCTCGTAGATCTTTGGTCTTGGTTTGATATAGAGAAATTCTTCAGCAGCCGTTTTTTTTTTTTTCAATGAAATAGTAACCTCACAATGATTCAACATTTTTCCTACAATCAAGCAATATGGCAGCTATGGTTTCAAACACTACCCTTTTGCTTCCTCACAGCACACTCAGGTTCAATGACGAACACAACCAATGTACGACTTCTATCTCCACTGACATAGGCAGTTTTCCTGACAAAGAAACAAAAGGAGAGGTGAATTAAAGATCATTGACTGCCCACATATACCGTTGACCTCACATAAATTTTAGAATGTGAACATGACTTTCAATTGAAAGCCAGTATGAAGTCTGTCTCGCCCACTTTTTTTTACATGCATACTAGTGATTTCTCAGTATTGATGTGAATTTTCTCAATGATATGCACTCGTCACTTCAAGAAAGCACTACATCATCTTCCCTTGGGAGGATGTGGATTGGTGACATGGGCCCAAGTCACAAGGCCTGTCTTTTCCTAACAAAATGTAGAAGGGATACTTGGAACCAAGGCACTAAGTAGATACTCTCTGAAAACTAGTAGATAGGATAACTTAAACCCCAGGACATGTGTGTCCTAATGGAATTTGAGTGTTATCTCGATACCTAGGAACTTGTCTCCTGCCTGCATTTCCTATTGGGATCCAGGGTGCTATCTTTGGTTGCAGTTACAATTTATACTTCTATTTCCAGAAAGTAGATTTGAAAATTAGCCCAGAGCATTTCTTACGACTTTCTGCGACAGAGACTAAAACAGTGGCGTGAGCCCACATTTCCAATCCTTTTATCTATGAACATATGTTGCCTGAAACCTTGTCACAAAGCAAAAACTTTCTTAGGAAAGAAAAAATAAAATGGAGCTTGTGGAAATCTGAACCAAGCCTGGACCTCCTAAAATGACAGTTAAAGCCCAGGCCGCCAATGTCTAGACCATCCACTTGTTAACAATGTCCAGTCTCAAGACCTAGTCCCACTAACATCCAGCCTGGCCCTTGTTACCTGAAATTCTTGTGGATACCTTGGCCTATAGAACCAAGCTGTCATCTCCTAGGAGGAGGAAGAATGGAGGTCTTGGTGCTCATGTCCTAGACTTACTCCCTTGAAAGCATTTACAATAGAAATTGGGTCGATGGTACCAACCTTGTGTCATTTTAACAGTACATTCAGCACAAACTGGTCCCACATCACCAATTCTTTTTTCAGACAATTATTGAAAGGTGACCATAGCATGCAGCACCAAGCCTTTCTTCTGGTAAGAGATGGTAGCATGGGCACTAAGAAACCTGGCCAAAGCCTAGACTGTTCTTTAAAAACTCCACTGTGGAGCTGGGAATCACAACCAAGTATTGCTTCTATTTTTATAAAGTAGAGTAGAGACTGCGGCCCATGGAATCTAGCCCTACTTTACATAACGAGTATTTAGGTTGAGGACTTGTCAAAAGGTCACAAGACATTCTTGGTAGGAAAAGAAAGGTCATTAGAAGTCCATGGCCTAGGAGGCAGTCCTCTACTGGAACTGGGGTGATTTCAGAAGACATTTGAAAACACAACACATGGCTAAACTCATATATAAGGTAAACTCCATAGCAATACAATTCATGCTCTGAAGCCTGGTTCATTATATGAAGTAAAGTGAAAACCTACGGCCACAGCAACAAGACAGGTCACTTGGTAGATACCAGATTAGTGTAGGGTATTCCTTTATCTCCATGTGAATTCCACCAGGTGTTTACTTGATCTCCGTGTGATTTCCTTGTGATTTCTAAGCAATTTTCAGGTGATTTCCACCTTATTTCTCTTCCCCTATTTTCAAACAAGTGTTTTCAAAACTCATCTCAGAAACTCTTATTTTCAATATTCAACATTGAGTCATTGGCCTTTAAGCAATTCCCTGTCGACAGTAGTGGCTAACTGTCTGCATAAAAGAATATATCGAGTGTTCCACAAGAAACCGTTCAGAGCTATACTCACAATGACTCAGAATTTCTGATATAATACAGCAAAATGGCACAGTTTACACTGCTCTAAAGTAGCTTGGTCAAGGAAACTCAGCATCCAAATTGATATGCAGTTAATGTTCAACAGCAGTTCCCACTGCATTGAAGAAGGTTGCCTGACCACAGATGAAACCTAAGGCCAGTGATCTAACAATTGCCTGTTAAGCTATGTCAATGTCCTCAGGCGAACCTTCTCTTGCAGACATGAACTTTTGATTGAAGGGTCGTTAGGTGGCTATTTTCCACAGACACTATCATTTTCTCAGTGGTTATCTAAATTTTACCAAGGAATGGAGAAGGGTAACTCAAAAGTGAGCACCACACCATCAACCCCATATAACTGACTCTCTATGATGCTCTCAGGCCCATCTCTTGATGTTGTCCTAAATACCTCTGGGAAGCCTCAAGAATTTCTCGAGATTCCCTAATAATTTTTATTATTAGGGAATGTCCAGGAGACTTCCTCCTTACTTTCCTCTGCTAGGTTAAAGTAACCTTTTCTTAACATGTTGATGAAAAAGTCTTAGTGTCAATTTCTCAGTTTTCCTTCATTGGTGGTTAAACCGGTCCCTCTCAGAATTTGTGGTCTTAGGTTTGCTATAGAGAAATTTTGAGGCAGCCATTCAAGTGGTATGCCCATAATGACTCAGCAATTTTCCTAAACTACAGAAAAATAGCGGTGATTGTTTCCACCACTATCCAATAGCTGCCTCACAACACACTCAGGCTCAATTATCAACGCTGCCAATGTGCGACTGTCGCCCCCACCCCCGAATATAAGGCAGTTTTCCTGACAAGCAGACAAAACTAGAGGCAAATTAAAGATCATTGACTGCCCGCATATACCGCTGACTTCTAATTAGGTTTGTAATGTAGACATGATATTCGATTGGAGGACAGTTAGGAGGATGACTTGGCCACCTTCTGCTCCATGTAGACTGTGCTCTTTTGAATTTTCTGTGTGATATGCACTTGTCAATACAAAAGGAACACTACATCATTCTCCCTTCTGAGGATTAGATTGGTAACAAGGCACCAAGACACAAGACATGACTTTTTCTAACAAAAAGGAGAATGGACTCAGACCCAAAGCACTAAGCCTGTCCTCTCTTAAAACTAGTAGATAGGAGAACTTAATCCAAAGGGCAAGCCTGTCCTCTTATAAACTGAGTCTTATCTAGAAACCTAAAACCTCCTTGTAATTCTCTGGTGATTACTACGTGATTTTCAGGTGACTTCCACTTTATTCCTCTTCCCCTATCCTCACAAATGGTTTGAAAACACGTCTCATAAAGTCTTATTTTCAATATTTCAGCATTGAGTCATTGACCTTTAAGATATTTCTTCTCAACAGTAACAGCCTAAGGTTCACCTTCAAGAATAGTGTGGATCTCCCACCAGAATTGTTAAGGGTTATGCTCACAATGACTCAGCATTTCTGCTACAATACAGCATAATGGCTTTTAGAGTTTCCATAGCTCTAAGGTAGCTTCGTCATTTAGACTCCGCCTCCCAATTTCAATGTGGTTGATGTGTGAACGCTGATCTCATTGTATACAAGCAGATTGCCTGACCAGAGACGAAACCTCAGGGTAGTTACCTAATGACAAGTGTGTGTTAGCCTATGCTGTTGTCCTCAAGCAAGTCTTCTCATGCAGACATGACCTTCAATTGAAAAGCCGATATGTAGTTATGTTACACAGGTAATCTTATCTTCTCAGTGTTTATGTGAATTTTACCAAGAAATGTAGAAGGGTAACACAAAAATGAGCACCGCACCATCACCCCATTTTCACATGATTTTTGTGTGTTGCCCTCAGGCCAGTCTCTTCCTGGTCACGTGAATCATGAGGGAAATCTCATGAGTATCGTGAGATTTCCTAATTTTCAGTATTAGATTTTGAGACAACTTCCACTTCACTTTCCTCTGCGAGGCTAATAAATAATAAACCTCTTCAGAACACATTGATGGAACAGCTTGTGTGTCAATATCTCAGTTATCTTTCTTTGGTGGTAAGCCAGTTTTTCTCCAAATTCGTAGTCTGAGGTTTGGTATAGAGAAATTCTGAGGCAGCCGTTCTTTTCACCATCAAGTGATATTCTCACAATGACTCAGCAATTTTCCTATAATACAGAAAATTGGTGGCTATTGTTTCCACCACTATCCAGTCACTGCCTCACAGCACACTCAGGCTCAAAGATTAATGCCTCCAATGTATGACTGTTGACTTCATGAACAGAAGGCAGTTTTCCTGAGAAACAGACAAAACTAGAGGTGAATTAACGATCATTGACTGCCTGCATATACCATTGACCTCAAATTAGATTTGTAATGTAGACACGACATTCGATTGGAGGACAGTTAGAAGGCTGTCTCGGCCACTTTCTGCTCCCTTTGGACTAATGACTTCTCAGTGTTGATGTGAATTTTCTCAGTGATATTCATTAGCAGTAAAAGGGAACACTACATCCTCCTTTCTTGTGAAGACATGGATTGGTGACACTGGCCCAGGGAACAAGGCCTGTCTTTTTCTAACAAAAGGTAGAAGGGATACTGAGTCCTAAAGCACTAAGCCTGTCCTCTCTGAAATCTAGTAAATAGGAGAACTTAATCCCAAGGGCAAGCCTGTTCTCCTGTAATTTCAGTCTTATCTAGAAACCAAGGACCTTGACTAACCACCTCCATTTCCTATTAGAAACCAGAGTGTCGATGTTGGTTTTGCAGTTCCAATTCCTACCCATATTTCCAGGAAATAGATTTTAGAAATTCGCCCACAGCATTTCTTTCAACTTTCTCTGACATATAATGAAATGGTGTCATAATCCCAAGTTTCAAGCCTGTTTTCTGTGAACAAAAGTTACCTGGAGCCCTGGCTCAAAACAAAATCTTTCTTTATGGAAGAAAAAATAAAATGGAGACTGGAAACATGAACCAAGTCTGGACCACCAAAACAGAAGCAGTTAAACGCAGGGCCACAAAGTCAAGATCATCCAATTTGTAAAAATATCCAGCCTGAAGACCTAGGCCTACAGACATCCAGTCTGGACTCTGCTACCTGAAACCTTGGCCTACAAAATCAAGCTATCATCTCCTAGAAAGAGGAAGCATGGAGGACTTGGTGCACGGTTCCAAGACTGTATTCCCTTTAAAGTATTTACGGTAGAAATTGAGTTGAACACAGCAACCTTTGTCATCATAACAGTACATTCAGCATAAGTTGATTCCACATCTCCAATTTTCATTTGATACAGTTATTGAAAGGTGACTGTACCTTACAGCACCAAGCCTTTCCCGATTTAATAGAACATAGTTTGGGCACTAAGAAACCTGGATGAAAGCCTGAACTGTTTTGTAAGTTATTCGATTGGAGAATCTGGAAGCATGGCCAAGCATTGCTTTTATTTCCAGGAAATAGAATGAAGACTTGGCACATAGAATCTAGCCTAACTTTACTGAACGGATCTTTAGATAGAGGACATGGCACATGGTTACAAAACCTTCTTAGAAGGAAAAACTTTCAATGAAAGGCCATTGCCCAGAATCTAGTTCTCTCCTGGAACTATGGTAAGTTGTCTGGACGTTTGAATACCCAACACCAGGCCGGTCTCATATACAGGGTACACTCGAGTGTAAAACATTTCACAAACTGAATCATAAGAGGTAAGGTGAAAACTTACAGCCACAACAACAAGACTCGTCACCTAGTAGACACCAGATTCCTACAGGATCTTTGATCCCCACATGAATCTCTGCAGGTATTCACTTGACCTTTATTTAAATCCTTGTTGATTACTACGTGATTTTCTGGTGACTTCCACTTTATTCCTCTTCCCGTATCCTCAATTGAGTGTTTTCAAAACACATCTCATAAAGTCTTATTTTCAATATTTCATCATTGAGTCATTGTCTTTTAAGCAATTACTTCTCAACAATAGTAGCCTATGGTTCACCTTCAAGAATAGCATGGATGTCCTACCAGAACTGTTAATGGTTATGCTCCTAATGACTCTGTATTTCTGCTTCAATACAGCATATGGTAGCCAGAGTTTGCACCACTCAAAGGAAGCTTTGTCATTCAGACTCAGTCTCTCAACTTCAAAGTGGTTAATGTGTGACCGCTGCTCCCATTGTATACAAGCAGGTTGCTTGATCAGAGATGAAACCTCAGAAGAGTTACCTAATGACAAGTGTGTGTTAGCCTATGCCGCCGTCCTCAAGCAAATCTTCTCATTCACACATGAGCTTTCTATTGAAGGGATGTTAGGTGGCTATGTTACACATGTAATCTTAATTCTCAGTGCTTATGTGAATTTTGCCAAGAAATTAAGACATGTAACACAGAAGTGAGTGCCAAACCATCACCCCAATTTCACATGATTTTCATGTGTTACCCTCAAGCCAGTCTCTTCCTGGTCTCGTGAATCCCTTGGCAAAGCCTTGTGAGTATCATGAGATTTCCTAATTCTTAGCACAAGATTTTCAGGAGACATCCACCTAATTACCTCTCCTAGATTAGTACAAGCCTTTTCAGAATGCTCTGAAGAAACTACCTCAATGTATGTACCTCAACTTTTCTATATTGGTAAGCCAGTCTCTTGCAGATTTTTAGTCTGTGGTTTGATATAGAGAAATTCTTCAGCAGCCTTTCTTTTTGCAATGAAGAGGTATACTCACAATGACTCAGCATTTTTGCTACAGTAAAGCACAATGGCAGCTATGATTTCCACCGCTATCCATTCACTGCCTCCCAGCACACTCAGGCTCAATTATGAATGCAGCTCATATGCGACTTCTCTCTCCACTGACATAGGCAGTTTTCCTGACAAACTTACAAAATTAGAAACAAATTAAAGATCATTGACTGCCCGCATTTACCATTGACCTCACATAAGATTTGTAATGGGGATATGACATTCAGTTGGAGGTCATTATGAAGTCCGTCTCAGCCACCTTCTGTTCCAGGCATACTAATGATTTCTCAGTGTTGATGTAAATTTTCTCAGTGATATGTACTCATCAGTTCAAAGAAAGCACTAAATCATCTCTTGTGAGAAAGTGGATCGGTGACATGGGCCCAAGGCACAAGGACTCTCTTTTCCTGTCAAATTTAGAAGGAAGATAGAGAACAAAGGCACTAAGCCTATCTTCTATGTAAACTAGTAGATAGGATAACTGAAATCACAGGGCAGGTCTGTACTAATGTAATTTGAGTCTTATCTCTACACCAAGGACCTTGTCTCCTGCCTGCATTTTCTATTGGGATCTATTGTGCTTTCCTTGGTTGCAGTTACAATTCCTACTTCTATTTCTAGAGGGTAGATTGGAGAAATTAGCCTAGAGCATTTCTTAGGACTGTCTCTGACATAGACTGAAAGGGTGGCATAAGCACACAGTTCCATGCCTGTTCTTTGTGAACAAATGTTGCCTGAAGTCCTTGTCTCAAAGCAAAAGCCTTCTTTAGGGAAGAAAAAATAAAACAGAGACTGTGGACATCTAAACAAAGCCTGGACCTCTTAAAAGGACACAGGCCCACAAAGTCAAGACCATCCAATTGCTAACAATGTCCAGTCTCAAGACCTGGGCCCACAAACATCCAGCCTGGCCCTTGTTACCTAAAACTCTTATGGACACATTGGCCTATAGAACCAAGCTGTCATCTCCTAGGAGGAGGAAGAATGGAGGACTTGGTGCACACCTCCAAGACTGTACTCCCTTGTAAGCATTTATAATAGAAGTGCTTGGGCCGATGGCATCAACCCTGTGTCATCAAACAGTACATTCAGCACAACCTGGTTGCACGTCGCCAATTTTCCTTTTAGACAATTATTGAAAGGTGACCATACCTTGCAGCTCCAAGCCTTTGTTCTCATAAGAGAAGGTAGTGTGGACACTAAGATCTCTGGCTGCAGCATGGACTGCTATTTAAAAAACTCTGTTGGAGAGCTTGGAATCACAACCAAGCATTGCTTCTATTTCTAGGAAGTAGAGTGGAGACCTAGGCCCACAGAATTTGGACTACCTTTAGATAACAAATCTTTGGGTAGAGGACTTGGCAAATGATCACAAGACATTCTTGGTAGGAAAAGAATAGGCATTGGAAGTCCATGGCCTAGGAGACAGTCCTCTGCTGGAACTTGGGTAAGTTGGATGGACATTTGAAAATACAACACCATGCCATTCTCATATATAAGGTAAACTCGATTGCTATATGATTCATACTGTGAAGCCTGGTTTATTCTACAAAGAAAAGTAAAAACCTAAGGCCACAGCAACAAGACTGGTCATTTGGTACCTACCAGATTAGTGCGGAGTATTCCTTGATATCCATGTGAAGTCCACCAGGTGTTTACTTGATCCTCATGTGATTCCCTGAAGATTATTAAGTGAATTTCAGGTCATTTCCAACTTATTCCTTTTCTCTTATTTTCAAACAAGTGTTTTCAAAACTCAATTCATAAACTCTTATTTTTAATATTCAGCATTGAGTCAGTGGCATTTAAGCAATTCCTGTCGACAGTAGTGTCCAAAGGTCCACATAAAAGAATAGTGCTGGAGTCCTACATGAGTTATGCTCAAAATGTCTTAGCATTTTTGCTATAATACGGCCAAATGGTGCTTACAGTTTACAGCTCTAAAGTAGCTTCGTAAAGAAGAATCAGCCTCCAAATATCAACACAGTTAGTGTTCGACAGCAGCTTCCATTGTGTTCCAGCAGGTTGTCTGACCACAGATGTAACCTAAGGGCAGGTATTTAATGACAATTATCTGCTAACCTATGCCGCCATCCTCAAGTGTATCTTCTAATGCAGACATGACCTTTCGATTGAAGGCCATTAGATGGCTATGTTCCATAGACACTATTGTTTTCTTAGTGGTTGTCTAAATTTCACCAATGAATGCAGAAGGGTAACTCCAAAGTGAGAGCCATGCCATCAACCCAATATCACGTGATTCCCTGTGATGCCCTCAGGTCTGTCTCTTGAATGTCATGTGAATCCTGCAGAGAAGCCTCGTGAGTATCACTAAATTCCCTAATTCTTGTTATGAGATTTCCAGACATCTTCCACCTCGCTTTCTTCTGCTAGGCTACAATCAGCCCCTTCAGAACACTTTGATGGAACAGCCTCAATGTCAATATCTCAGATTTCTTTCCTTGGTGGTTAAGCCAGTCCCTCTCAGAATTTGTAGTCTGAGGTTTGGTATAGAGAAATTCTGAGGCAGCCATTCTTTCCACCATCAAGTGGTATCTTCAAAATGACTCAGCATTTTTCCTACAATACAGAAAAATGGCGGTGATGGTTTCCACCACTATCCAGTCACTGAATCACAGCACACTCAGGCACAATGATCAACGTCACCAATGTGCAACTGTTGCCTCCACAAACAGAAGGCCGTTTTCCCGATACACAGTGAAAATTAGAGGCGAAGTAAAGATCATTGACTGCCTGCATATACTGTTGATTTCAAATGAGATTAGTAATGGGGACAGGACATTCCATTGGAAGACAGTTATTGGAGAAGAGGAATAGGGTAAAAGTCATCTGAAAATCATGTAGTAATCAACAGGGAATTACATGAATGTCAAGTGAATACTTGGGAGAATTCATGTGGGGATCAAGCAGGACCCTAAGAGAATCTAGTATCTAGAGTCTTGTTGCTGTGGGTGTAGGTTTTCACCTTACCACTTACAATGAATCAGGCTTCAGTTTGTGCAATATTTTGCATTCGATTGTACCCTGTAAATGAGACCGGTTTGGTGTTGTATATTCAAACGTCGACTCAACTTACTGTAGTTCCAGCAGAGGACTAGTTCCTGGACAAAGGACTTCCATCGACATTTTTTCCTACCAGAAGGTCTTGTGACCTTGTGCCACATCCTCCTTCTAAAGATTTGTTTTGTAAAGATAGGCTAGATTCTGTGTGCTAAGGTCTCCAGTCTACTTCCTAGAAATAAAAGCATTGCTTGGCCATCCTTCCAGGCTCTCCATTCAATTACCTTACAAAACAGTTCAGGTAACAAGGGCCAGGCTGGATGTTTGTGGGCCTAGGTCTTCAGACTGGATATTGTTCCGAATTGTATGATATTGACGTTGTGGCCCTGAGATTAACTGCTTCCTTTTAGGCGGTCGAAGCTTGGTTCAGATTTCTACAATCTCTATTTTGTTTTTTTTTTCTTCCATAAAGAAGGTTTTTGCTTAAGCCTGGGCCGCAAGTAATATTTTTTCACAGAAAACAAGCTTGGAACTTGGGCTTACATCACCATTTCATTCTGTCAGAGAAAGTTGAAAGAAATGCTGTGGGCTAATTTCTCAGATCTATTTTCTGGAAATAGGGGTAGAGATTAGAACTGCAAACCCAAGGTCAGCACCGTGGTTCCTAATAGAAAATATTGGCCAATAAAAAGGTCTTAGTTTACGAGATAAGACTCAATTACATGAGGACAGGCTTGTCCTTTAGATTAAGTTCTCCTATCTACTAGTTTTCAGAGAAGACAGGTTTATTGCTTTGTGTCCCTGTTTCCCTTCTACTTTTTGTTAGGAAAAGACAGGCCTTGTGCCTTGGTTCTGTGTCACCAACCTTATCCTCTCAAGGGAGGATGATGTAGTGTTCCCTTTGTAGTGACAAGTGCATATCACTGAGAAGATTCACATTAGCACTGAGAAGTCATTAGTCTATGTGGAGCAGAAGGTGGCCAGGACAGCCTTCTAAATGTCCTCCAATCGAATGTTGTGCCTACATTACAAACCTAAACCTAATTTGATCAACGGTATTTGCGGGCAGTCAATAATCTTTAATTCGCCTTTAGTTTTGTCTGTTTCTCAGGAAAACTGTCTTATGTTCTTGGAGGCAACAAATTAGCGGTGTTGATAATTGAGCCTGTGCTGTGAGGCATGACAGGATAGTTGTGGAAACAATAGCCGCCAATTTTCTGTATTGTAGGAAAAATGCTGAGTCATTTCGAAGATACCACTTGATGGTGGAAAGAATGGCTGCCTCAGAATTTCTCTATACCAAACCTCAGACTACAAATTCTGAGAGGGACTGGCTTAACCACCAAGGAAAGAAATCTGAGATATTGACATTGAGGCTGTCCCATGAAATGTTCTGAAGATGCTTTTTCACCTAGCAGAGAAAAGTGAGGTCGAAGTTGCCTTGAAATCTTTTACCAAGAATTAGTGAATCTCACGATACTCACGAGGCCTCCTTGAGGGAATCACCGTCAAGAGATAGGCCTGAGGGCATCACAGGGAGTCATGTGATATTGGGCTGATGGTATGGCACTCACTTTTGAGTTACCCTTCTTCATTCCTTGGTAAAATTTAAATAACCACTGAGGAAATGATAGTGCCTGTGTAACATAGCCACCTAAAGGCCTTTCATTCAAAAGGTCATGTCTGTAGGAGAAGGTTCGCTTAATGACGGCGGCATAGGTTAATAGAAAATTATTGTTAGATAACTGACCTTAGCTTTCATCTGTGGTCAAGCAACCTTCTTGATTGTAATGAAAGCTGCAGTAGAACATTATCTACATTGATATTTGGAGTGTGAGTCTGCTTGAAAAGCTACTTTAGAGCGGTATAAACTGTTAGAGTCAGTTTGCTGTATTATAGTAAAAATGCTGAGTCACTGTGAGTATAACTCTGAATGGCTTCATGTGAGACTCCTGCACTATTCTATTATGTGGACCCCTGGAGACAGCTGTCAACAGGGAATTGCTTAAAGGCCAATGACTCAATGCTGAATATTGAAAATAAGTGTTTATGAGATGAGTTTTGAAAACACTTATTTGAAAATAGTGGAAGAGAAATAAGGTAGAATTCATTTGAAAACCACTTAGAAATTACTAGGGAATCAGGTGGAGGTCGAGTAAACACCTGGTGGAATTCACATGAGTAAGAAGGAATACCCTACACTATTCTGGTATCTACCACGTGACCAGTCTTGTTGCTGTGGCTGTAGCTTTTCATTTTACTTCATAGAATGAACCAGGCTTCAAGGCATGAATTGTATTGCAAACGAATTTACCTTATATATGAGATTGGCGTGGTGTTGTATTTTCAAACATCTACCCAACTTACCCAAGTTCCAGCAGAGGACTGCCTTCTAGGCCGTGGACTTCCAGTGACTTTTCTTTTCCTACCAAGAATGTCTTGTGATTGTTTGCCAAGTCCTTTACCTAAAGATTCATTATGTAAAGTTAGGCTGGATTCTGTGGGTCAAGGTCACCACTCTACTTCCTAGAAATAGAAGCAATACTTGGTTGTGATTCCAAGCTCCTCAATTGAGTTTTTTAAAGAACGGTCCAGGCTTTGGCCAAATTTCTTAGTGCCCCCACACTACCTTCTCTTACAAGAAGAAAGTCTTGGTGCTATAAGGCATGGTCACCTTTCAATAATTGTCTAAAAGGAAAATTGGTAATGTGAGACCAGGTTGTGCTGAATGTACTGTAATGATGACACAAGGTTGATGCCATTGGCCCAATTCTATCGTAAATGCATTGAGTACAGTCTTGGGGGTGTGCACGGTGACCTCCATTCTTCCTCCTCCTAGGAAATGAAAGCTTGGTTCTATAGGCCAAGGTGTCCACAAGAGTTTCAAGTAGCCAGGGCCAGGCTGAATTTTTGTGGGCCTAGGTCTTGAAACTGGATGGTTTTAATGTTGTGACCAATTTCTTTATCTATGCTTTTTTAGGATGTCCTGGCTTGGTTCAGACTTCCACAGTCTCAGATTTACTTTTTTTTTTTCTAAAGAAGACTTTTGCTTTGAGACAAGTACTTCAGTTAACATTTGTTCACAGAGAAGAGGTTTGGAACTGTGGGCATATGCCACCCTTTCAGTCTATGCCGGAGAAAGTGGGAAGAAATGCTCTGGGCTGATTTTTCAAATCTACCATCTTGAAATAGAGGTGAGAATTTAGACTGCAACCACGGATAGCAAACTGGATCCCAATAGGAAAGGCAGGCAGTAGACAAGTTTTTAAGTTTTGAGTTAAGTCTCAAATTACATGAGGACAGACTTGTTCTTTGTATTAATTTATCCTATTGATTAGTGTTCAGAGAGGACAGGCATAGTAGCTTGATTCCCAGTCTCCCTTTGACTTTTTGTTAGGAAAAGACAGGTCTTGTGCCTTGGGCCCGTGTCACCAATCCATATCCTCACGAGGGAGGATGATGAAGTACTCCATTTGTAGCAAAAAGTGCATATCACTGAGAAAATTCACAGCAACCCTGAGAAGTCTTTAGTATACGTGGAGCAGAGGGTGCTCGAGTCAGCCTCCTAATTATCCTCCAATTTAATGTCGTGTTCACATTACAAATCTAATTTGAAGTCAACGGTATATGTGGGCAGTCAATGATCTTTAATTCACCTCTAGTGTTGTGTGTTTTTTAGAAAAACTGCCTTCTGTTCGTGGAGGCAACAGTCACACATCGGCGGCGTTGATCATTGAGCCTGAGTGTGCTGTGAGGCAGTGACTGGATAGTGGTGGAAACAATGGCCACCATTTTTCTGTATTGTAGGAAAAATGCTGGGTCATTGTGAGGATACCACTTGATGGAAGAAAGAACAGCTGCCTCAGAATTTATCTATAGCAAAACTCAGACTAAAAATCTGTGAGAATCCGATTTAAACAATATGGGAAAAAAGCTGAGATACTGACATTGAAGCAGTTTATTCAACATGTTCTGAAAAAGCTTGTATTAGCCTAGCAGAGGAAAGTGAGGTGGAAGTCACCTGGAAATCTTGTACCAAGAATGAGGGAATCTTGCGATACTCACAAGGCTTTCCCGCAGGTCTCGTGATCAGGAAGAGACTGACCTGAGGGCAACACACGAAAATCATGTGAAATTCAGGTGATGGTGTGGCACTCACTTTTGTGTAACCCTTCTACATTCCTTGGTAAAATTCATATAAGCACTGAGAAAATGAGATTACCTGTGTAACATACGCCCCTAATAGCCCTTTAATCGAAAGGTCATGTCTGCTTGAGAAGACTTGCTTGAGGTCAGCAGGCTAACACACACTTGTCGTGAGGTAACTGCACTGAGGTTTCGTGTCTGGTCAGGCAACTTGTTTGTATACAATGGGAACAGCGGTAACACATGGACCATGTTGAAATTTAGAGGCTGAGTTTGAATGACAAAGCTACCTTAGAGTGGTGGAAACTCTAAGTGCCATTATGCTGTATTGTAACAGAAATGCTGAGTCATTGTGAGAATAACCTGTAACAGTCCTGGTGTGAGAACCACGCTATTCTTGAAGGTGAACCTTAGGCTACTTCTGTCAAGAATAAATTGCTTAAAGGCCAATGACTCAATGCTGAAATATTGAAAATGAGTGTTTATGAGACAAGTTTTGAAAACACTATTTTGAGGTCAGGGGAAGAAGAATAAGGTGGAAGTCACCTGAAAATCACTTAGTGATTATCAAAGAATTACATGGAGGCCAATCAAATACCTGGAGAAATTCACATTGGGATCAAAGAAAACCCTGTAGGAATCTGATGTCCACTATGTGACTAGTCTTGTAGCTGTGGCTGTAGGTTTTACCTTACCTCTTACAATAAATCAGGCTTCAGTTTGCGAAATGTCTTGCTCTTAAGTATATCCTACAAATGAGACTGACGTGATGTTGTGTATTCAAAGGTCCACACAACTTGCCCTATTTCCTGCAGAGAACTTGGTCTTGGATTATGAACTTCCATCGATATTTTTTCCTACCAAGAAGGTCTTGTGACCGTGCGAAACTTCCTCTTTCTAAAGATCTGTTAAGTAAAGTTAGGCTAGATTCTTGGTCATGCTTCCAGGCTCTCCAATTGAGTAACTTACATAACAGTTCAGGATTTGATCCAGGTTTCTTAGTGCCCAAACTATGTTCTATTACCAGGGGAAATTCTTGGTGCTGTAAGGTATGGTCACCTTTCAATAATTGTATCAAAAAATTTTTTGACGTGGTACAAGTTGGTGCTGAATGTACTGTTATGATGATACAGGTTGTTGTCTTTGGCCTAATATTTATGGTAAATACGTTAAGGAGAGGACAGTCCTGGAATCATACACTGAATCCTCCATGCTTCCTCCTTCTAGGAGATGACAGTTTGTTTCTGTAGGCCAAGGTTTCCACAATAGTATCAAGTAGCAGGGTCTGGCTGGATGTTTGTGTGCCTAGGTCTTCAGATTGGATATTGTTACCAATTGGATGATCTTGACGTTGTGGCCCTGAGTTTAACTGCTTCCTTTTAGATGGTCAAGGCTTGGTTCAGATTTCCACAGTCTCCATTTTATATTTACTTTCATAAAGAAGTGTTTTGCTTTGAGCCAGGGCTTCAGGCAACATTTGTTCACAGAGGACAGGCTTGGGACTGTGGGGCTTATGCCACTCTTTTAGTCTGTGTCAGAGAAAGTTGGGAACAATGCTGTGGGCTAATTTCTCAGGTCTACATTCAGGAAATAGAAGTAGCAATTGGAACTTCAAAACCAAGGTCAGCACCCTGGTTCCTAATCAAAAATAGGGGACGGAGACAAGGTACTATATTTTTAGATAAGACTCAAATTACATGAGGACACGCTTGCCCTTTGGATTATGTTCTTCTTTCTACTTGTTTTCAGAGAGGACAGGCTTAGCGCTTTGGGTCCCAGTCTCCCTTCTATTTTTTGTTAGCAAATGACAGGCCTTATACTTTGGGCCCATGTCCCAATCCATATCCTCACAAGGGAGGATGATGTAGTCCTCCCTTTGTAATGACAAGTACAAGTACATATCACTGAAAAAATTCACATCAACACTGAGAAGTAATTAGTCTACGTAGAGCAGAAGATGGTCGAGACAGACTCCTAACTGTCCTCCAATTGAATGTCGTATCCACATTACAAATCTAATTTGAAGTCATTAATATATGCAGGCAGTCAATAATCTTTAATTCGCCTCTACTTTTGTTTGTTTTTCAGGAAAACTGCCTTCTGATCATGGAGACAACCATTGCACATCAGTGGCGTAGATCATTGAGACTGAGTGTGCTGTGAGGCCATGACTGGATATTGGTGGAAACAATAACTGCCAATTTTCTGTATTGTAGGAAAACTGTTGACATTGTGAGAATACCACTTGATGGCAGAAAGAACAGCTGCCTTAGAATTTCTCTATACCAAACCTCAGACTGCAAATTCTGAGAGGGACTTGAGATATTGCCATTGAAGCTGTACCATCAAAGTGTTCTTAAGAGGCTATTTTAGCCTAGCTGAAGATGGTGATGTGGAAGTTGCCTGGAAATCTCGTACCGAGAATCAGGGAATCTTGAGGAACTCACAAGGTTTTCTTGTGGGATTCACCCGACCAGAAAGAGAGTGGCCTGAGGGCAACACACGAAAATCACATGAAAATGGGTGATGCTGTGGCGCTAACTTTTGTGTTACCATTCTACATTCCTTGGTAAAATTCACATAAGCCCGGAGAAAATAAGATTATCTTTGTAACATAGCCACCTAACAGTCCTTCAATCAAAAGGTCAAGTCTGCATGAGAAGACTTGCTTGATGACAGCAGCATAGGCTAACACACACTTATCCTTAGGTAACTGCCCTGAGGATTCGCCTCTAGTCAGGCAACCTGCTTGTATACAATGAGAGCAGCAGTCACACATTAACCGTGTTGAAATTTAGAGGCTGAGTCTGAATGACGAAGCTACCTTAGAGTGGTGGAAACTCTAAGCACCATTATGCTTTATTGTAGCTGAAATGCTGAGTCATTGTGAGAATAACATTTATCGGCTCTGGTGGAAGATCCATACTATTCTTGAAGGTGAACGTTAGGCTAGTACTGTCAAGAAGAAATTGCTAAAAGGCCAATGACTCAATGCTGAAATATTGAAAATAAGGGTTTATGAGACGTGTTTTGAAAAGACTTGTTTGAGGAGGAGGCTGTCTCTGCTGTCTTCTGCTCCAAGTAAATAATGACTTCTCAATGTTGATGTGAATTTTCTCTCTGCAATACACTTGTCACTACAAATGGAGCATGGCTTCATCCTCCCTTATGAGGATATGGATTGGTGACGTGGGCCAAAGTCACAATACCTGTCTTTTCCTAAGAAAAAGTAGAAGAGAGATTGGGACCCAAAGAACTAAGCCCGTCCTCTCTGAAAAATAGTAGATAGGAGAAGTTAGTGCAAACGGCAAGCCTGCCCTCATATAATTTTAGTCTTATCTAGAAAACTAGGACCTTGTCTCCTGCCTCTATTTTCTATTAGAAACCATGGTGCTGACCTTGGTTTTCTCGACAATAGTGGCCCAAAGTTCACCTTCAAGAATAGCATGGATCTCCCACCAGAACCATTAAGAGTTATGCTCACAATGACTCAGCATTTCTGCTACAATACAGCCTAATGACGCTTCAAGTTATGACTCCTCTAAGGTAGCTTGGTCATTCAGTCTTAGCTTCTGAATTTCAATGCTGCTTTCATTGTATACAAGCAGAATGCCTGACCAGAGACGAAACCTCAGGGCAGCTACCTAATGAAAAGTGTGTGTAAGCCGATGCAGCTGTCTTCAACCAAGTCTCCTCATGCACACATGACCTTTCGATTGAAGGGCTGTTAGGTGGCTATGTTACACAGGTATTTTTATTTTCTCATGCTTATGTGAATTTTACCAAGGAATGCAGAAGTGTAAAACAAAGTCAGCGCCATACCATCACCCCAATATCATGTGATTTTTGTATGCTGCCCTCAGGCTTGTCAATTCCTGGTCACGTGAATCTCACAGAAAAGCCTCATGAGTATCGCGAGTATCCCTAACTCATGGTACGAGATTTTGAGGTGAATTCCACCTCATTACCTTTGATAGGCTAATACAAGCCTTTTCAGAAAAGTTTGAAGAAACTGCCTCAATGACAATATCTCACCTTTTTCCCCCCATATATCTTAAGCCAGTCTCTTGTAGATTTTTATTCTATGGTTTGATATAGAGATATTCTTAAGCATTCGTTCTTTTAGAAATGAAAAGGTATCCTCACACTGACTGAGCATTTTTCCTTCACTAAAGCAATATGGCAGCTATCCATAATATCAACTGCTATCCATTCGCTTCCTCACAGCACAATCAGGCTCAATTATGAATGCAGCCAATGTGCAAATTCTGCCTCCACCGACAAAGGCAGTTCCTGACAAACAGAAAAGTAGAGGTAAATTAAAGATCATTGACTGACTGCATATACTGCTGAACTCAGATAAGTTTTTTAATGTGGACATGACATTCAATTGGAGGTCACTATGAAGTCTTTCTTAGCCATCTTCGGTTCCATGCATATTAATGATTTCTGTGTTAATGTGAATTTTCTCAGTGATATGTACTCGTCACTTCAAAGAAAGCACTGCATCGTCTTCCCTTATGAAGATGTGCAGTGGTGACATGGGTCCAAGGCACAAGGTCTGTCTTTTCCTATCAAAAAGTAGACTGGAGACTGAGAACCAAGGCACTAAGCCTATCCTTCCTGGAAAGTAGTAGATAGGATAACTTAAATCACAGGGTAAGTCTGTCCTTAGGTAATATGAGTATCATCTCGAAACTTTGGACTTTGTTTCCTGCCTGCATTTCCTGTTGGGATCCAGTGTGCTGTCCTTGGTTGCAGTTACAATCCTTACTGCTATTTCCAGAAAGTGGTTTTAAAAAATTAGCCCAGAGCATATCTTAAGACTTATTCCAACATAGACTAAATGGTGGCATAAGCTCACAATTCCAAACCTGTTCTCTGTGAACAAATGTTGCCTGAAGTCTTTGTCTCAAAGCAAAAGCCTTCTTTAGGTAAGAAAAAATAAAATGGAGACTGTGGAAATCTGAACCAAGCATGAACCTCCTAAAAGGATATAGTTAAAGCCCAGGCCCACAATGTCAAGACCATCCAATTGCTAACAATGAGCAGTCTAAAGATCTAGGCCCACAAAAATCCTGCTTGGCCCCTGCTACCTGAAGCTATTGTGGACACTTTGGCCTACAGAATCAAGCTGCCATCTCCTAGGAGGAGGAATAATAGAGGACTCGGTGCACGCATCCAAGACAGTAATACTTTGAAAGCATTTATGATAGAAATCGGGGCTGATGGCACTAATCTTGTGTCATTCTAATGGTACTTTCAGCACAAACTGGTCCCATGTCACCAATTTTCCTTTCAGGCAGTTATTGAAAGGTGACCATACCTTGCAGGATCAAGCCTTTCTTCTCATTAGAGAAGGTAGTGTGGGTACTAAGAAATCTGGCCAAAGCCTGGACTGTTCTTTAAAAAACTTGACTGCAGAGCTTGGAATCACAACCAAGTATTCGTGCTATTTCTAGGAATTAGAGTGCAGACCTTGGCCCACCGAATCTAGCCTAACTTTACATAATGAATCTTTATTTAGAGATCTTGGCAAAAGATCACAAAGATATTCTTGGTAGTTAAAGAAAAGTCTTTGGAAGTTCATGGCCTAGGAGGCAGACCTCTGCTGGAACTGTAGTAAATTCGGTGGATTATTAGAAAACACAGCAGCACGGCAATCTCATATATAAGGTAAACTCATTTACAGTACAATTTATGCTATGAAGCCTGGTTCATTCTACGAATAAAGTGAAAACTTATGGCTACAGCAACAAGACTGGTCACTTGGTAGATATCTGATTAGTTCGTGGTAATCCTTGATTTCAACATGAATTCCACCAGTTTTTTACTTGATCTCCACATGATTCCCTGGTGATTTCTAATTGATTTTCAGGTGACTCCACCTTATTCCTCTTCTTCTGTTTTCAAACAGCTTTTTAAAACTTATCTCATAAACTCTTATTTTCAATATTCTGAATTGAATTATTGGCCTTTAAGCAATTTCCTCTCGCCAGTAGAAGCTTAATCTTCATCCTCAAGAACAGCTTGGATCTCCTACCAGAACCCTTAAGGGTTATGCTCACAATGACTCAGCATTTCTGCTACAATACAGCATAATGGAGATATGGTTTCTACCGCTCTAAGGAAGCTTTATCTTTCAGACTCCGTCTCTAAATTTCAACGCGGTTAATGTGCAACCGCTGCTCTCATTGTATACAAGAAGGTTGACTGACAAGAGATGAAACCTCAGGGCAGTTACCTAATGACAAGTGTGTGTTAGCCTTAGTCACCATCCTCAAGCAAGTCTTCTCATAGAGTCATGACCTTTCGATTGAATGGCTGTTAGGTGGGTGTTACACAAGTAATCTTATTTTCTCAGTGCTTATGTGAACTTTACCAAGGAATGCAGAAGGGTAACATAAAAGTGAGTGCCACACCATCACTCCAATTTCACGTAATTTTCATGTTTTGCCTTCAGACCATTCTCTTCCTGGTCACGAAAATCCCGTGGGAAAGCCTCGCTAGTATTGCGAGATTTCCTAATTCTTGGAACGAGATTTCCAGGCAATTTCCACCTTATTACCTCTGCTAGGATAATAGAAGCCTTTCCAGAACACGTTGAAGAAACTGCTTCAGTGTCAGTATCTCAGCTATTTTTCCACATTGGTCAGGCCAGTTTCTTGCACATTTTTAGTCTGTGGTTTGATATAGAGAAATTCGTAAGCAGCCATTCTTTCTGCAATGTAGAAGTGTCCTCATAATGACTCAACATTTTTCCAACAATAAAGCAATATAGAAGCTATGGTTTCAATCGCTATCCATACGCTGCCTCATAGCACACTCAGGCTCAATTATGAATGCAGCCAATGTTTGACTCCTGTCTCCACTGACATAGGCAGTTTTCCTGATAAACAGACAAAAGTAGATGTGATTTAAAGATCATTGACTGCCTGCATATACCATTGACCTCATATAAGATTTGTATTGTGGACACGACATTAGATTGGAAGTCAGTACTAAGTTGTCTTGGCCACCTTGCATTCCATGCATACTAATGATTTCTCAGTGCTGATGTGAATTTTCTCAGGTATATGCACTTGTCACTTCAAAAATGCACTACATCATCTTCCCTTGTGAGGAGGTGGATTGGTGACTTGTGCCCAAGGCACAAGTCTTCTCTTTTCCACACAAAAGTAGAAGGAAGACTGGATACCAAGGCAATAAGCCTATCCTCTCTGAAAACTAGTAGATAGGATAACTTAATCCACAAGGCAAGTCTGTCCTCATGTAATCTGAGTCTTATCTTGACACTTAAGACCTTGTCTCCTACATGCATTTCCTATTGGGATCCAGTGTGCTGTTTTTGGTTGCAGTAACAATTCTTACCTCTATTTGCAGAAAGTAGATTTGAGAAATTATCCCAGAGTTCCAAACCTGTTCACTGTGAACAAATGTTGCCTGAAGTCCTTGTCTCAAAGCAAAATCCTTCTTAGGGGAAAAAAAATAAAATGGAGACTGTAGAAATCCTTACCAAACCTGGACCTCTTAAAAGAACATAGTTAAAGCTCAGGCCCACAAGGTCAAAACCATCTAATTGGGAACAATGTCCAGTTGCAAGGACTCGGCCGACAAACATCCAGCCTGGCCATTTTTAGCTGAAAATCTTGTGGGCACCTTGGCCAATAGAACCAAGCTGTCATCTCTTAGGATGAGAAATAGCAGAGGTATCTGTGCACACCTCCAAGAATGTATTCCCTTGAAAGCATTTAAAATAGGAATTGGGCTGATTGCACCATCCCCATGTCATCCTAACAGTACATTCAGAAAAACCTGGTCTCACGTCACCTATTTTTGTTTTAGACAATTATTGAATGGTGACCATATCTTGCAGCACCAAGCCTTTCTTCTGGAAAGCGAAAGTAGTGTGGGTACTAAGAAACCTGGCCAAATCCTAGACTGTTCTTTCAAACATTTGATTGGGGATCTTGGAATCATAAACCAAGTATTGCTCCTATTTCTAGGAAGTAGAATGGAGACCTTGACCCCCAGAATCTAGCCTAACTTTACATAACGAATCTTTAGGTAGAGAACTTGGCAAACGGTCACAGATATTCTTGGTAGGAAAAGAAAAGTTGTTGAAAGTCCATGGCCTAGGAGGCAGTCCTCTGCTGGAACTGGGATAAGTTGGGTGGACGTTTGAAAAGACAACACCACACCAACCTCATATATAAGGTAAACTCATTTTCAGTACGATTCATGCTCTGAAGCCTGGTTCATTCCAAGAAGTGCAAACGTTTGGCTACACCAACAAGACTGAACACTTGGTAGATACCAGATTAGTTCTGAGTATTTTTGATACCCATGTGAATTGAACCAGGTGTTTACTTGATCTCCGTGAGATTCCCTAGAGATTTCTAAGTGATTTTTCAGGTGATTTCCATTTCATTACTCTTCCCCTATTTTCAAACAAGTCTTTTCAATACTTGTCTTATAAACTCTTATTTTCAATATTCAGCATCGAGTCATTGGTCTTTAAGGAAATCCCTGTCGATAACTGTGGTTGAAGTTCCGCAAAAAATAATAGTACGGGAGTCCCATGTGAAGCCGTTCCGAGTGATACTCACAATGACTCAGCATTTTTGCTATACTACAGCCAAATAGTGCTTACAGTTTACACCGCTCTAAAGTATCTTCATCAAGCAGACTCAGCCTCCAAATATCATATCAATGCAGTTAATGTTTGACAGCAGCTTCTACTGCCTTCAAGCAGGTTGCCTGACCATGGATGAAACCTAAGGCCAGTTACCTAACAACAATTGTCTGTTAACCTGTGCTGACATCCTCATGTGAACCTTCTCATGCAGACATGATGTTTCAATTGAAGTGCTGTTAGGCAGTAATGTTACACAGACACTATCATTTTCCCAGTGGTTATCTAAATTTTACCAAGGTTTGGAGAAGGGTAACTCAAAAGTGAGCGTCACACCATCAACTCAATATCATGTGACTGTCTATGATGCCCTAAGGTCTGTCTCTTGACGGTCATGTGAATCCCGCAGGGAAGACTCATGAGTATCGTGAGATTCCCTAATTCTTGTTACAAGATTTCCAGATGACTTCCACCTCACTTTCTCCTACTAGGCTACAATCAGCCCCTTCAGAAGACGTTGATTGAACAGTTGTTGGAACAGCCTCAATGTCAATATCACAGATTTTGTTCCTTGGTTGTTAAGCTTGTTTATCTCTCAGAATTTGTGGTCCGAGGTTTGGTATACAGAAATTCTGAGGCGGTCGTTTCTTCTGCCATCAAGTTGTATCCTCACAATGACCCAGCATTTTTCCTACACTATATAAAAAAAAATATCGGCGATTGTTTCCATCACTATCCAGTCGCTGCCTCACAGCACACTCAGGCTCAATAATCAATGCCGCTGATGTGCGAATGTTGCCTCCATGAACATAAGGCAGTTTTCCTGACAAATAGACGAAATTAGAGGTGAATTAAAGGTCATCGCCTGCGCGCATATACCATTGACTTCAAATTACGTTTGTAATGTGGACACAACATTCAATTGGAGGTAAGTATGAAGTCTGTCTCGGCTACCTTTTTTCACGCATACTAAAGATTTCTCATTGTTGATGTTAATTTTCTCAGTTATGCACTTGTCACTTTAAAGAAAGAACTACGTTGTCTTCTCTTGTGAGGATGGGGATTTGTGACATGGGCCCAAGGCACAAGACCTAACAAAAAGTAGAAGAGAGACTATGAATCAAGGCACTAAGCCTGTCCTATTGAATACTAGTAGATAGGATAATTTAAACCACAAGGTAAGTCAGTCCTCAGATAATGTGGGTCTCATCTTGAAACCTAGGACCTTGTCTCCTCTTTGTATTTTCTATTGGGCTCAAGTGTGCTGTCCGTGGTTGGAGTTACAATCCCTACCTCTAGTCCAGAAAGTAGATTTGAGCAATTAGCCTTGGACATTTTTTAAGACTTTCTTTGACTTAGACTCAAAGAATGGCATAAGCCCACAGTTCCAAGCCTGTTTTCTGTGAAGAAATGTTGCCTGAGGTCCTTGTCTCCAAACTTTCTTAATGGAAGAAAAAATAAAATGGAGACCGTGGAAATCTTAACCAAGCCTGATCCTCTTTAAAGGACATAGTTAAAGACCAGTCCCACAATGTCAAGATCATCCAACTGGTAACAATATCCAGTCTAAAGACATAAGTCCACAAACATCCAGCCTGGCCCCTGCTGCCTGAAACTATTTTGGACACCTTGACCTATAGAATTAAGCTGTTATGTCCTAGAAGAAGGAAGAATGGAGGACTCAGTCCATGGCTCCAAGAGTGTACTCCCTTTAAAGTATTTACAATAGAAATTGGGCCGAAGCCACCAACCTGTGTCATCATAACAGTACACTAAGCACGAACTATTTCCACGTCATCAATTTTCCTTTTAGACAGTTATTGAAAGGTGACCAAACGTTACAGCACCAAGCATTTCCACTGGTAATAGAACATAGTTTGGGCATAAAGAAACTTGGACAAAACTTGAACTGCTTTGTAAGTTACTCGATTAAAGAGCCTGGAAGCAAGACCAAGCATTGCTTTTATTTCCAGGAAATAGAGTAGAGACTTGGCACACAGAATCTAGCCTAACTTTACTTAACAAATCTTTAGATAGAGGACATGACACCCGGTCACAAGACCTTCTTGGTAGAAAAAGATGTCAATGGAAGTCCAAGGCCCAGGACCCAGTCATCTGCCAGAAGTAGGGTGAGTTCTATGGACCCTTGAATATATAACACCACGCCAGAATCATTTACAGAGTATGCTCGGGTGCAAAACATTTCACAAACTTTAGCTTGATTCATTCTAAGAGGTAAGGTGAAAATTTACAGCAACAGCAATAAGACTAGTCACTTGGAAGACACCGAATTCCTGCAGGATTTTCCTTGATCCCCATTTAAATCACTCCAGGCATCACTTGACCGACATATAATACTCTGATGATTACTACATGATTTTCAGGTGACTTCAACCTTATTGCTCTTCCCCTATTTGCAAATATGTGTTTTACAAACACTTCTCATAAACTCTTATCTTCAATATTTCAGCATTGAATTATTGGCCTTTAAGCAATTTCTTCTTGAGAATAGTAGCCTGAGGTTCACTTTCAAGAATAGCATGGATCTCTCACTAGAACCATTAAGTGTTATGCTCACAATGACTCAGCATTTCTGCTACAATACAGTATAATGGCCCTTAGAGTTTCCACCAGTCGAAGGTAGCTTCGCCATTCAGGCTCAACGCAGGTAACGTGTGACTGTTGCTCCCACTGTATACAAGCAAATTGCCTGACTTGAGATGAACCTCAGGGTAGTTACCTAATGTCAAGTGTGTGTCAGCACTTGCCGCCATCCTTAAGCAAGTCTTTTCATGTAGACATGAGCTTTTCATTAAAGGGCTACTAGGTGGCTGTGTTACAGAGGTAATCTTATTTTCTCAGTGCTTATGTGAATTTTACCAAGGAATGCAGGAAAGTAACACAAAAATGAGTGCCATAATATCACCCCAATTTCATGTGATTTTCATGTATTGTCCTCAGGGCAGTCAATTCCATGTCACGTGAATCACATGAGAAATCCTTGTGAGTATTGCGAGATTCCTTAATTCTTAGTACTAGGTTTCCAGGTGACTTCCACCTCATTACTTCTGCTAGGTTAATACAAGCCTTTTCAGAACACGTTAAAGAAATTGCCTCAATGTCAGTATCTCCGCTTTCTTTTTTTCATATTGGTTAAGCCAGTCTCTCGCAGATTTTAGTCCATGTTTTGATATAGACAAATTCTTCAGCAGCCGTTCTTTCTGCAATTAAGAGGTATCCTCATAATGACTCAGCATTTTTTAAAAAAATAAACCAATATGGCAGCTATGGTTTCTACTGCTATCCATTCTCTTCTTCAAAGCACACTCAGGCTCAATTATGAAGGCAGCCAATGTGCAACTTCTGCCTCCACTGACATAGGCAGTTGTCCTGACAAAGAAACAAAAGTAGAGGCAAATTAAAGATCATTGACTGCCCTCATATACCATTGGTCTCACATAAGATTTAGAATGTGGACATGACATTCGATTGGAGGTAAGTATGAAGTCTATCTCGGCTACCTTCTGTTCCACGCATACTAATGATTTCTCACTGTTGATGTGAATTTTCTTAGTGATATGCACTTGCCACTTCAAAGAAAGTACTATATTATCTTCCCTTGTGAGGATGTGGATTAATGACATGGGCCCAAGGCACTAGGCTTGTCTTTTCCTAACAAATGTAGAAAGGAGACTGGGAACCAAGGGACTAAACCTATCCTCTCTGAAAAGAAGTAGAGAAGATAACTTAAACCAAAGATCAAGACTGTCTTTATGCAATTTGGGTCTTATATCAAAACCTAGGACCTTGTCTCCTGCCTGCATTTTCTATTGGAATCTAGTGTGCTATCCTTGGTTGCACTTACAATCCCTACCTCTTTTTCAAGAAATTAGATTTGAGAAATTAACTCAGAGCATTTCTTTTGACTTTTTCCAACATTGACTGAAAAGGTGGTGTAAGCCCACAGTTCCAAGCCTGTTCTCTGTGAAAAAATGTTGCCTGAAGTCCTTGCCTCAACCAAAAGCGTTCTTTAGGAAAGAAATTATAAAATGGAAACTGTGGGAAAATAAACTAAGCCTGGACCTCCTAAAAGAACATAGTTAGAGCCCAGACCCACAAAACCAAGACCATCCAATCGAAAAAAATGTCCAGTCTCAAGACCTAGGCCCACAAACATCCATCCTGGCCCTTTTTAAGTAAAACTCTTGTGGACATCCGGGCCTAAATAACCAAGCTGTTATCTCCTAGGAGGAGGAAGAATGGAGGATGCCATGAACACCTCCACGACTCTCCTGAAATCATTTACGATAGAAATTGGACCAATGGCACCAACCCTGTGTCATCTAAACAGTACATTGAGCTCAACCTGGTCCCACATCGCCAATTTTTCTTTTAGGCAATTATTGAAAGGTGACCATATCTTGCAGGACCAAATCTTTCTTCTGGTAAGATATGTAGTGTGGGCACTAAGTAACCTTGCCACATTCTGGACTGTCCATTAAATAACTTGTTTGGGGAGCTTAGAATTACAATTATGTATTGTTCCTATTTCTAGGAAGTAGAGTGCTGCCTTGGCAGACAGAATCCAGCCTAACTTTACATAACGGACCCTTAGGTAGAGGACTTGGCAAATGGTCACAAGACATTCTTGGTAGGAAAAGAAAAGTCCATGGCCTAAGGCAGTCCTCTGCTGGAACTGGGTAAGTTGGGTAGTCGTTTGAAAACACACAATACCACGCCAAGCTCGTATATAAGTAAACTTGTATGTAATACCATGCATGCTCTGAAGCCTGGTTCATTCTACGAAGTAAAGTGAAAACCTACGGCCACAGCAACAAGACTGTTCACTTCGATACCAGATTAGTGCAGGATATTCCTTGATTCTCATGTTTACTTGATTTCCACATGATTCCCTAGAGATTTCTAAGTGTATTTCAGGTGATTTCCAGCTTGTTCCTCTTCTATTTTCAAACAAGTGTTTCCAAAACTTGTCTCGTAAACTCTTATTTTCTGTAGTTAGCATTGAGTCATTGGCCGTTAAGCAATTCCCTGTTGACAGTAGTGACCAAAGGTCCGCATAAAAGAGTAGTGTGGGAGTCCTGCATGAAGCCATTCAGAGTTATGACTCAGCATTTTTGCCTTAACAAAGGAAAATGATGCTTACAGTTTACACCGCTCCCAAGTAGATTCCTCAAGGAGAATCAGCTTCCAAATATCAATGCTTTAGTGTTCGACAGCAGCTTCCATTGCGTTCAAGCAGGTTTCCTGACCAAAGGTGAAACCTAAGGTGAGTTATCTATCAATAATTGTCTGTTACCCTATGCCCCTGTCCTCAAGCGAACCTTCTGCTGCAGACATGTGCTTTCGATTGAAGGGCCATTAGGTGGCTATGTTACATAGACACTACCATTTTATCAGTGATTATGTAAATTTTACCGAAGAATAAAGAAGGGTAACTCAAAGTGAGCGCCACACCATCAACCCAATATAACATGACTCCCTGCGATGCCCTCAGGCAGGTCTCTTGACGGTCAGATGAATCCTGCAGAGAAGCCTCTTGAGTATTGCGAGAGTCCCTAATTCTTGTTATGAGATCTCCAGGAGACTTCCACATCAATTTCCTCTACTAGGCTAAAATAAGTCTCTTAGAATATGTTGATGGAATAGCCTCAATGTCAATATCTCAGATTTCTTTCCTTGGTGGTTAAGCCCATCTCTCTGAGAATTTGTAGTCTGTGGTTTGGTATAGAGAAATTCTGAGGCAGCTGTTCGACCTGCGATCAGTGGTATCCTCACAATGACTGAGCATTTTTCCTACAATACAGAAAATTGACGGCTATTGTTTTCACTACTACCCAGTCATGGCCTCACAGTAAACTCAGGCTCAATGATCAAAGCCACCAATGTGCGACTGTTGCCTCCATGAACAGAAGGCAGTTTTCCTGACAAACGGATAAAACTAGAGGCAAATTAAAGATCACTGACTGCCTGCATATATTGTTGACTTTAAATTAGATTTGTAATGTGGACATGACATTTGATTAGGGGACAATTAGGAGGCAGTCTCGGCCCCCTTCTGTACCTCAGAGACTAATGACTTCTCAATGTTGATGTGAATTTTCTCAGTGATAGACACCTTTCACTACAAAGGGAGCACTACATCATCCTCCCTTGTGAGGATATGGATTGGTGACAGAGGCCCAAGGCACAGGGCCTGTCTTTGCCTAACAAAAAGTAGAAGGGAAAATGGGACCCAAAGCACTAAGTCCGTTTACTCTGAAAACTAGTAGATAGGAAAACCTAATCCAAAGGGTAAGCCTATTGTCATGTAATTTGAGTCTTATCTAGAAACTAAAACCTTTTTTTCTGGCCTCTATTTCTTATTAGGAACCAGGATACTGACCTCGGTTTTGTGATAACAATCCCTTCCCCTATTTCCAGAAAGTAAATCTGAGAAATTAGCACACAGCATTTCTTTCAACTTTCTCTAACATAGACTGAAATGCTGGTGAAAGCCCAGGTTCCAAGCTAGATTTCTTTGAACAAATGTTGCCTGGAGCCCTGGCTCAAAACGAAAGCCTACTTTAGGGAAGAAAAATTAAAACAGAAACTGTGGAAATCTGAACCAAGCCTGGACCACCTAAAAGGAAGCAGTTAAAATCAGGGCCGCAACATCAAATCATCCAGATGGTAACAATATCCAGTCTGAAGAACTAGGTCCACAAACATGCAGCCTGGCCCCTGCTACCTGAAACTACTGTGGACAAATTGGCTTGCAGAATCAAGCTGTCATCTCCCTGAAGGAGGAAGAATGGAAGACTCCGTGCACAGTTCCAAGATTGTCCTCCCTTGAAAGTATTTACAATAGAAACTGGGTCAATGACACCGACAAATGTCATCATTATGGTACATTCAGCACAAACTCGTACCACGTCACCAATTTTTCTTTGATACGATTATTGAAAGGTGATCATACTTTATAGCACCAAGCCTTTCCCCTGGTAATACAACATAGTTTGGGCACTAAGAAACCTGGATCAAAACCTGAACTGTCTTGTAAGTTAATCGATTGGAGAGCTTGGAAGCATGGCCAAGCATTGCTTTTATTTCCAGAAAGCATATTGGAGACCTTGGCACACAGAATCTAGCCTAAAATACTGAATGGATCTTTAGATAGAGGAAGTGACACACAGTCACAATACCTTCTTGGTAGAAAACATGTCTATGGAAGTCCGTGGCCCAGGACCTCAGAGCAGTTATCTAATGACAAATGTGTCTTAGCCTCTGTCACTGGTAACTAAAAATGAGCACCACACCATCAACTTAATTTTACATGTTTTTCGTGTTTGTCCCTCTGGCTAGTCTCTTCCTGGTCAGGTGAATCCCATGGAAAAGCCTTGTGAATATCACGAGATTTCCTAAGCTTGGTACAAGATTTTCAGGCGCCTTCCACCTCATTACCTCTACTAGGATAATACAAGCCTTTCAGAACATGTTGAAGAAATTGCCTCAATGTCAGTGTCTTAGCTTGTTTTCCATATTGGTAAGCCAGTCTCTCGCAGATTTTTAGTCTGCGTTTTGATATAGAGAAATTATTAAGTGGCTGTTCTTTTTGCAATGAAGAGGTAACCTCACAATGACTCAGCATTTTCCTACAATAAAGCAATATGGCAGTGACGTTTTCAACTACTATCCATTTGCTTCCTCACAGCACACTCAGACCCAAATATAATGAAGCAATGTGTGACTTATGCTCTACTGACATAGGCAGTTTTCCTGACAAACAGACAAAAACTATGGCAAATTAAAGATTATTAACTGCCTGCATATATGGTTGACCTCACATATGGTTTAGAATGTAGACATGACATTTGATTGGAGGTCAGTAGGAAGTCTGTCTCGTCCACATTCTGTTCCATGCATATTAATGATATCTCAGTGTTGATGTGAATTTTCTCAATGATATGCACTCATCACTTCAAAGAAAGCACTACATCATCTTCCCTTGTGAGGATGTGGATTGGTGACATGGGCCAGAGTCACAAGGCCTGTCTTTTCCTACAAAAAGTAGAGGGGTACTGGGAACCAAGGTACTAAGCCGATGCCCTCTGAAAATGAGTAGATAGGATAACTTAAACCACAGGGCATGTCAGTCCCCCTGGAATTTGAGTTTTATCTCAAAACCTAGGACCTTGTCTCCTGCCTACATTTCCTATTTGGATCAAGGGTGCTGTCCTTAGTTGCAGTTACAATCCTTTCCTCTATTTAAAGACAGTAGATTTGAGAGATTAGCCTGGAGCATATTTTACAACTTTCTCTGACATAGACTGAAAGAGTGGTGTAAATCCACAGTTCCAAGCCTGTTCTCTGTGAACAAATGTTGCCTGTAGTCCTTGTCTCAAAGCAAAAGCCTTCTTTAGGGAAGAAAAAATAAAACAGAGACTGTGGAAACCTGAACCAAGCCTGGACTTCCTTAAAGAACATAGTTAAAGCCCAGGCTCACAATGTCAAGACCATCCAATTGGTAACAAGGTCCAGTCTCAAGATCTAGGCCCACAAACATCCAGTCCAGCCCTTGTTACCTGAAACTCTTGTACACACCTGGGCCTATAGAACCAAGTTGTAATCTTTTAGGAGAAGGAAGAAATGAGGATTCAGTGCAAGCTTCCAAAACTATACTTTCTTCAATGCATTTACGATAGAAATTGGGCTGATGGCACCAACACTGTGTCATCATAACAGCACATTCAGAAAAATCTGGTCTCACGTCACCAATTTTCTTTTTAGATAATTATTGAAAGGTGAGCATAACTTGCAACACCAAGCCTTTCTTCTGGTAAGAGAAGGTAGTGGAAGCACTAAGAAACCTGGCCAAAGCCTGGACTGTTTTTTAAAATACTTGACTGTGGAACTTGGAATCACAACCAAGTGTTGCTCCAGTTAAACAAGTAGACTGGAGACCTTGGAACACAGATTTTAGCCTAACTTTACCTAACAGATCTTTAGATAGAGGACGTGGCACACAGTACAAGACCTTCTTGGTTGGAAAAAATGTTGATGGAGGTCCATGGTCCAGGACTGCGTCATCTGCTGGAACTAGGGTAAGTAGTGTGGACGTTTAAATACACAATACCATGTTGGTCTCATTTACAGGGTACACTCAAGTGCAAAACATTTCACAAACTGAAGTTTGATTCATTTTAACAGGTAAGGTGAAAACCTATAGCCATAGCAACTAGAATCGTCACCTGGTAGACACCAAATTCCTGCAGGGTCTTCCTTGATCCCCATGTGAATCACTCCAGGTATTCACTTGACTCCATAGAATTCCCTAGTGAATACTACGTGATTTTCAGGTGACATCCACCTTATTCCTCTTCTTCTATCCTCAAACAAGTGAATTCAATACTCGTCCCATAAATTCTTATTTTCAATATTTCAGCATTGAGTCATTGGCCTTTAAGCAATTTCTTATCAGTCGTATCCTAAGGTTCACCTTTAAGAATAGAGTGGACTCCCACCAGAACCATCATGAATTTCAACGCAGTTAATGTGTGACCACTGCCCCCTGTGTACAAGCAGGTTGCCTGACCAGAGATGAAACCTTAGGGCAGTTACCTAATGACAAGTGTGTGTTAACCTATGCTGCTGTCCTCAAGAAAGTCTTCTCATGCAGATATGACTCCGATTGAAGGGCTGTTAGGTGGCTATGTTACACAGGTAATCTTATTTTCTCTGTGTTTATGGGAATTTTACCAAGGAATGTAGAAGGGTAACACAAAAGTGAGCGTCACACCATCACCCCAATTTTATGTGATATTCGTGTGTTGCCCACAGGCCAGTCTTTTCCTGGTCACGAGAATCCCGCGGGAAAGCCTTGTGAGTATCGCGAGTTCCCTAATTCTTGGTACGAAATTTCAAGGCAACTTCCAACTCACTTTACTCTGATAGGCTAAAATAAGCTTCTTCAGAAAACTTTGATGGAACAGCCTCAATTTCAATATCTCAGTTTTCTTTCTTTCGTGGTTAAGCCAGTTTCTGAATATTTAGTCTGAGATTGGTATAGAGAAATTCTGAGGCAGCCGTTCTTTCCACCATGAAGTGGTGTCCTCATAATGACTCAGCATTTTTCCTACTATACAGAAAAATTGCAGCAAATGTTTCTACCACTATCCAGTCGCTGCCTCACAGCACACTCAGGCTCAATGATCAACACCGCCAATGTGTGACTGTTGCCCCCATGAATAGATGGAAGTTTCCCTGACAAACAGACAAAACTAGAGGTGAATTAAAGATCATTGACTGCTCACATATACCATTGACTTCAAATTAGATTTGATATGTGGACTTGACATTCGATTGGAGGACAGTTAGGAGGATGTCTCGGTCACCTTCTGCTCCACGTAGAGTAATGACTTCTCTGTGTGATATGAATTTCTCAGTGATATACACTTAGCAATACAAAGGGAGCACTACATCATCCTTTCTTGTGAGGATATGGATTGGTGATAGGGACAAGGCCTATCTTTTTCTAATAAAAAGTAGAAGGGAGACTGGGACACAAAGCACTAAGTGTGTCTTCTCTGAAAACGAGTAGATAGGAGAACTTAATCCCAAGGGCAAGACTTTCCTCATGTAACTTAATTCTTAACTAGAAACCTAGGACCGTGTCTCCGGCAGCTATTTTCTATTAGGAACCAGCGTGCTGATGTTGGTTTTGCAGTTATAATCCCTACCACTATTTCAAGAAAGTAGATTTGAGGAATCAGCCCAGAGCATTTTGTACAACTTTCTCTGACATAGACTGAAAGGGTGGTATAAGCCCACAGTTTCAAGCTTGCTCTCTGTGAATAAATGTTACCTGAAGTCCTTGTCTCAAAGCAAAAGCCTTCTTTAGAGAAGAAAATATAAATCTGAACCAAGCCTGAACCCTCTAAAAGGACATAGTTAAAGCCTAGGGTCACCATGTCAAGGCAATCCAATTGGTAACAATGTCCAGTCTCAAGATCTAGGCCCACAAACATCCAGCCTGGCCCTTGTTACCTGAAACTCTTGTGGACACCTTGGCCTATAGAACCAAGCTGTAATCTCCTAGGAGAAAGAAGAAAGGAGGACTCAGTGCAAGCTTCCAAAACTGTGCTTTCATCAATGCATTTACAATAGAAATTGGGCCGATGGCACCAACACTGTGTCATCCTAACAGTACATTCAGCGCAACCTGGTCCAATGTCACCAATTTTTCTTTTAGACAATTATTGAAAGGCGAGTATACATTTCAGCACCAAGCCTTTCTGCTGGTAAGAGAAGGTAGTCGGGCACTAAAAACCCTGGCTAAAGCGTGGACTGTTCTTTAAAAAACAGATTGGAGAGCTGGAATCACGACTAAGTAGAACTCCTATTTCTAGGAAGTAAAGTGGCTACCTTGGCCAACAGAGTCTAGCCAAACTTTACATAATGAATGTCTAGATAGAGACTTGGCAAATGGTCACAAGACATTCTTGATAGGAAAAGAAAAGCCGTTCGAAGTCCATGGCCTGGGAGGCAGTCCTCTGCCAGAACTGGAGTATGTTGGGTGGACGTTTGAAAACACAGCACTATACTACACTAATCTCATATATAAAGTAAACTCATTTGCAATACGATTCATGCTCTGAAGCCTGGTTCATTCTAAGAAGAAACGTGTAAACCTACAGCCACAGCAACAAGACTGGTCACTTGATAGATATGAAATTAGTGTGAGATATTCCTTGATCCCCATTAGAAATCTACCAGGTGTTTACGTAATCTCCGTGTGATTTCCTAGTGATATCTAAGTGATTTTCAGGTCATTTCCACTTTTTTCCTTTTCACCTATTTTCAAAGAATTGTTTTCAAAACTTGACTCAAAAACTCTTATTTTCAATATTCATCATTGAGTCAGTGGCATTTAAGCAATTCTCTGTCAACAGTAGTGTCCAAAGGTCCACATAAAAGAATAGTATGGGAGTCTCACATGAACCTGTTCAGAGTTATGCTCACAATGACTCAGCATTTTTGCTATAATACAGCAAAATGGCCTTTACAGTTTACACTGCTCTAATGTATCTTTGTCAAGTAGACTCAGCCACCAAATTATCAACACAGTTAGTGTTAGACAGCAGTTTTTATTGCGTTCCAGAGGGTTGCCTGACCACAGATCAAATCTAAGGCCAGTCATCTAACAATAAGAGTCTGTTAATCCATGCCACTGTCCTCAAGCGAACCTTTTCCAGCAGACATGACCTTTCAATTCAAGGGCCATAAGGTGGCTATGGTACACAGACACTATCATTTTCCCAGTGGTTATCGAAGTTTTACCAAGGAATGGAGAAGGGTAATTCAAAAGTGAGAGCCATGCCATCAACCCAATATCACGTGATTCTTTGTGATGCACTCAAGCCTTTCTCCTGAAGGTATGTGAATCCTACCTAGAAGACTCGTGAGTATCATGACATTCTCTAATTCTTGTGACATGATTTCCAGGCATCTTCCACTTCACTTTCTTCTACTACCCTAAAATAAGCCTGTTCAGAGCACATTGATGAAATAAACTCAATGTCAATATCTCAGTTTTCATTCCTTTGTGGTTAAGCCAATTTCTCTCAGAATTTGTAGTCTGAAGTTTTGTATAGAGAAAATCTGAGGCAGCCATTCTTTCCACCATCAAGTGGTATCCTCACAATGACTCAGCATTGTTCCTACATACAGAGAATTGGCGGCTATTGTTTCCACCACTATCCAGTCGCTGCCTCACAGCACACTCAGGCTTAATGATCAATGCCACCAATATGCGATTGTTGCCTCCACGAACAAAAGGCTGTTTTACTGAAAAACAGACAAAACTAGAGGCAAAGTAAAGATTTTTAACTGTCCGCATATACTGTTGATTTCAAATTACATTTTTAACGCGGACACGACATTTGGTTGGAGGACAGTTAGGAGGCAATAGTAATCACAAGGGAATTATACGGAGGTCAAGTGAATACCTGGAGCGATTCACGTGATTATCAAGGAAGACTCTGCAGAAATCTAGTGTCTACCAGGTGATGAGTATTGTTGCTGTGGCTGTAGGTTTTCACCTTACTTCTTATAATGAGTCAGACTTCAGTTTATGCAATATTTTGCACTCCATTGTACTCTATAATTGAGACCAGCATGGTGTTGTGTATTCAAATGTCCACATAGCTTACACTTATTCTGGCACAGTACTAGGTCTCGGGCAATGGACTTCCATTGACATTTTTTTCCTACTAGAGGTCTTGTGACCCTGTGCCATGTCATACTTCTAAAGATACATTATGTAAAGATAGGCTAGATTCTGTGTGCCAAAGTCTCCATTCTACTTCCTGGAAATAAAAGCCCAAACTATGTTCTATTACCAGAAGAAAGGCTTGGTACTGTAAGATATGGTCAACTTTCACTAACTGTATAAATAGAAAATTGGTGACGAGGAACCAGTTTGTGCTGAATTTACTGTTATGATGACACAAGTTGGGGTCTCCGGCCCAATTTCTCTTGTAACTACTTTAAAGGGAAGACAGTCTTGGAACCGTATACTGAGTTCTCTATTCTTCCTCCTACTAGAAGACAACTTGATTCTGTAGGCCAAGGTGTCCACAGTAGTTACTGGTAGCAGGGACCAGCCTGAATGTTTGTGGGCCTAGGTCTTCAGACTGGATATTGTTACTAATTGGATGATCTTGACTTTGTGGCCCTGATTTTAACTGCTTCCTTTTAGGTGGTCAAACTTTGGTTCAGATTTCTACAATCTCCGTTTTATTACAGCTATCATAAAGAAGGCTTTTGCTTTGAAACAGGGCTCCAGACAACATTTCTTCTCAGAAAACAGGCTTGGAACTTTGGATTACCCTGCCATTTCAGTCTGTGTCAGAGAAAATTGAAAGAAATGCTGTGGGCTAATTTCTCAGATCGATTTTCTAGAAATAGTGATAGGGATTGGAACTGCAAATCCAACATCAGCACCCTGGTTCCTGATGGAAATAGAGGCCAGAAACAAGGTCTTAGGTTTCTATATGAGACTGAAATTATAGGAGGACAGGCTTGCCCTTTGGATTAAGTTCTTCTATATACTCATTTGCAGAGAGAACAGACTTAGTCTTTGGGTCCCAGTCTCCCTTCTACTTTTCATTAGGAAAAGGCCTTGTGCCTTAGGCCCATGTCACCAATCCATATCCTCACAAGGGAGAGTGATGTAGTGCTCCCTTTGTAGTGAGAAGTGCATATCATTCAAAAAATTTTCATCAACACCGAGAAGACATTAGCCTACATGGAGCAGATGATGGGTGAGATAGCCTCCTAACTGTCCCCTAATCGAATGTCGTGTCCACATTACAAATCTAATTTGAAGTCAACAGCATATGTGGGAAGTCAATGATCTTTAATTTGCCTCTAGTTTTGTCTGTTTGTCAGAGAAACTGCCATCTGTTTGTGGCGGCAACAGTTGCACGTTGGCAGCATTGATCATTGAGTCTGAGTGTGCTATGAGGCAGCAACTAAATAGTGGTTGATACGATAGCTGCCATTTACCTGTATTGTAGAAAAATGCTGAGTCATTGAAGGATACCACTTGATGGCAGAAAAAAACAGCTGCCTCAGAATTTCTCTATACTAAACCTCAGACTACAAACTCTGTGAGGACTGGCTTAACCACCAAGGAAAGAAAACTGAGATATTGACATTGAGGCTGTTCCAAAAAGTTTTCTGAATAGGCTTATTTTAGCCTATCATAGGAAAGTGAGTTAGAAATCGACTGGAAATCTCGTAACAAGAATTAGGGAATCTCGTGATACTCACAAGGCTTTCCTGTGGGATTCACATGACGAGGAAGAAACTGCACTGAGGGCAACACACAAAAATCATATGAAATTGGGGTGATGATATGGCACTCACTTTTGAGTGACCATTGTACATTCCTTGTTAAAATTCACATATGCACTGAGAAAATAATATTACCTGTGCAATATAGTCACCTAACAGCCCTTCAATCGAAAGGTCATGTCTGCATGAGAAGCTTGCTTGAGGACAGCAGCATAAGCTAATACAAACTTGTCATTAGGTAACTGACCGGAGGTTTCGTCTCTGGTCAGGCAACCTGCTTGTATACAATGGGAGCAGCAGTCACACATTAACTGCTTTGAAATTTAGAGGCTGAGTCTAAATGCAATAGCTACCATACAGCAATTGAAACTCTAAGCGCTATTTTGCTGTATTATAACAGAAATGCTGAGTCATTGTAAGCATAATATTACCTTAATGGTTCTGGTTGGAGTTCCACGCTATTCTTGAAGGTGAACCTTAGGCTGCTACTGTTGAGAAGAAATTGCTTAAAGGCCAATAAATCAATGCTGAAATATTGAAAATAACTGTTTCTGAGAAGTGTTTTGAACACACTTGTTTGAGGATAGGTGAAGAGGAAAAAGGGGAAGTCACCAGAAAATCACGTAGTGATCACATGGAGTAATTACATGGAGGGCAAATGAATACCTAGAGAAATTCCCATTGTGATCACGAAGAACCCGGAGGAATTTGGTGTCTATCAGGTAATGAGTCTGGTAGCTGTGACTTTAGGTTTTCACCTTACCTCTTATAATGAATCAGGTTTCAGTTTACGAGATGTTTTGCTCTTGAGTGTACTCTGCAAAAGAGATCGGCATGGTGTTGTGTATTGAAACGTCCAAACAACTTACCCTAGTTCCAGCAGAGGACTGGTTTCTGGGCCATGGACTTCCATCGACATTTTTTTCTACCAAGAAGTCTTGTGACCGTGTGCCACGTCTTCTATGTAAAGATCCATTAAGTAAAGTTAGGCTAGATTCTCTGTGCCAAGGTCTCCACTCTACTTCCTTGAAATAAAAGCAACATTTGGCCATTCTTCCAGGCTCTCAAATCAATTAACTTACAAAAGATTTCAGGCTTTGATCCAGGTTTCTTAGTTCTCAAACTATGTTCTATTACCAGAAAAAGGCTTGGTGCTGTAAGGTATGGTCACCTTTCAATAATTGTCTAAAAGGAAAATTGGTGACATGAAACCAGTTTGTGCTGAATGTACTATTATGATGACATGGGTTGATGTCTCCGGCCCAATTTCTATCTTAAATACTTTAAAGGGAGGAAAATCTTGCAATCATGCACCAAGTTCATCCATTCACCCTCTTTCTAAGAGATGACAGCTTGAATCTGTAGGCCAAGGTGTCCACAGTAATATCAGGTAGCAGGGACCAGGCTGCATGTTTGTGGCCTAGGTCTTCATACTGGATATTGTTAACAATTGGATGATCTTGACTTGGTGGCCGTAAAGTTTAACTTTCTTTTAGGTGGTGAAGGCTTGGTTCAGATATTCACAGTCTCTTTTATTTTTTCTTCCATAAAGAAGGCTTTAGCTTGAGCCTGGGCTCCAGGCAAATTTGTTCATAGAAAAGAGGATTAGAACTTGGGCTTACACCACCATTTCAGTCTAAGGTGAAGAAAGATGGAAGAAATGCTGTGGACTAATTTATCAGATCTAGTTCCTGGAAGTAGAAGTAGGGATTGGAACTACAAATCCAAGGTCAGCACCCTGTTTTCTAATAGGAAATAAAAGCTGGAGACGAGGTCCTAGTTTTCTAGATAAGACTCAAATTACATAAAGTCTGCCTTTAGGATTAAGTTCTCCTATTTACTAGTTTTCGAAGAGGACAGGCTGAGTGCTTTGGGTCCTAATTTCCCTTCAACTTTTTGATAGGAAAAGACAGACCTTGTGCCTTGGACCCATGTCACCAACCATATCCTCTAAGTGAGGATGATGTCATGCTCCCTTTGTAGAGACAAGTGCAAATCACTGAGAAGATTCACATCAGCACTGAGAAGTCGTTAGTCTACGTGGAGCAGAAGGTGCCAGAACAGCCTTCTAAACATCCTCCAATTGAATGTTGTGTCCACATTACACATCTAATTTGAAGTCAACGGTATGTGTGGGCAGTCAATGATCTTCAGTTCACCTCTAGTTTTGTCTGTTTGTCAGAAAATCTGCTTTCTGTTCGTGGAGGCAACAGTCGCACACTGGCATAGTTGATAATTGAGCTTTAGTGTACTGTGAGGCTGCGACTTGATAGAGGTGGAAACTATAGCTGCCATTTTTCTGTATTGTAGGAAAAATGCTGAGTCATTGTGAGGATACCACTTGATGATGGAAAGAATGGCTGTCTCAGAATTTCTCTATACCAAACCTCAGACTACAAATTCTGAGATGGACTAGCTTGACCAATAAGGACAGAAATCTGAGATACTGACATTGAGGCTGTTCCATCAAGGTGTTCTGAAGATGCTTATTTTAGCATAGCAGATAAAAGTGAAGTGGAAGTCGCCTTGAAATCTCTTAACAAGAATTAGGATACCTCTCGATACTCACGAGGCCTCCCTGAGGGATTCACGTGACCTGGAAGAGACAAGCCTAAGGGCACTCACGAAAATCACGTGAAAGTGGTGTGATGGTGTGGCGCTCACTTTTGAGGCATCCTTCTTCATTCCTTGGTAAAATTTAGATAACCACTGAGGAAATGATAGTGCCTGTGTAACAGCCACCTAAAGGCCCTTCAATTGAAAGATCATGTCTGTAGGAGCAGGTTTTCTTCATGATGGCAGCATAGGTTAACAGATAATTGTTAGATAAATGACCTTAGCTTTTATCTGTGGTCAAACAACCTTCTTGAATGCAATGGAAGCTGCAGTCAAACATTAACTGTGTTGATATTCGGAGGCTGAGTCTGCTTGTCAAACTACTTTAGAGCGGCATAAACTGTTAGCACCAATTTGCTGTATTATAGCAAAAATGCTGAGTCATTGTGAATATGAATCGCATTGCAAATGAGTTTACTTTATATATGAGATTAGTGTGGTGCTGTGTTTTCAAACGTCCACCCAACTCACCCCAGTTCCGGCAGAGGACTGCCTTCTAGGCCACGGACTTCGAACGACTTTTCTTTTCCTATCAAGAATGTCCTGTGACAGTTTGTCAATTCCACTACCTAAAAATTTGCTATGTAAAGTTAGGCTAGATTCTATGGGCCATGGTCTCCACTCTACTTTCAAGAATTAGGAGCTATAATTGGTTGTGATTCCGAGCTCCCCAATCGAGTTTTTAAAACAACAATCCAAGCTTTGGCCAGGTTTCTTAGTGCCCCACTACCTTCTCTTACCATAAGAAAGATTTGATGCTGCAAGCTATGGTCACCTTTCAATAATTGTCTAAAAGGAAAATTGATGATGTGGGACCAGGTTTTGCTGAATGTACTGTTAGGATGACACAAGGTTGGTGCCATCGGCCCAATTTCTATCGTAAATGCTTTCAAGTGAGTACAGTCTTGGAGGCATGTACTGAGTCCACCATTCCTCCTCATCCTAAGAGATGACAGTTTGATTCTAAAGGCCCAGATATTCACAAGAGTTTCAGGTAACAAGGGCCAGGCTGAATGTTTGTGGGCCTAGATCTTGAGACTGGAAATTGTTACAATTGGATGGCCTTGACATTGTGAGCCTGGGCTTTAACTATGTCCTTTTAGGAGGTCCAGCCTTGGTTCAGATTTCTACAGTCTCCATTTTATTTTTTCTCACCTAAAGAATGCTTTTACTTTGAGGCAACATTTGTTCACAGAAAACAGGCTTGGAACTGTGGACTCATGCCACCCTTTCAGTCAACGGAGAAAGTCATAAGAAATACTCAAATCTCCTTTCTGGAAATACAAGTAGGGATCGTAACTGCAACCAAGGACAGCACACTGGATCTCAATAGGAAAGGCAGGCAGGAGACAAGTCCTAAGGTTCGAGATAAGACTCAAATTACATGAGGACAAACTTGCCCTGAGGTTTAAATTATCCCATCTACTAGTTTTCAGAGAGATAGGCTTAGTGTCTTGTGTCCCAGTCTCCCTTCTGCTTTTTGTTAGGAAAAGACAGGCCTTCTGCCTTGGGCCCATGTCACCAATAAACGTACACACAAGGGAAGATAATGTAGTGCTTTCTTTGAAGTGACCAGTGCATATCACTGAGAAAATTCACATCAGCACTGAGAAATCATTAGTATGGGTGGAACAGAAGGTAGCTGAGACAGAATTCATACCGATCTCCAATCGAAAGTCATATCCCCATTACAAATCTTATGTGAAGTCAACGGTATATGCAGGCAGTCAATGAGCTTTAATTTGCCTATGTCAATGGAGGCAGAAATCACACATTGGCTGAGTTTATAATTGAGTCTAAGTGTGCTGTGAGGAAGAGAATGGATAGCGGTTGAAACCATAGCTGTCATATTGCTTTATTGTAGGAAAAACGCTTAGTCATTGAGAGGATATATCTTCATTGCAAAAAGAATGGTTGCTTAAGAATTTCTCTATATAAAACTGCAGACTAAAAGTCTTCGAGAGACAGGTTTAACTTATATTGAAAGAAAGCTGAGATACTGACATTGAGGTAGTTTTTCAATGTGTGCTGAAAAGACTCATATTAGCCTAGCAGAGGTAATGAGGTGGAAGTCCCCTGGAAATCCCTTAGCAAGAATGAGAGAATCTCTCGATACTCATGAGGCTTTCCTGCAGGATTCATGTGACCAGGAAGAGACTGGCCTGAGGGTAACACATGGAAATCAGGTGAAATTGGGGTGATAGTGTGATGCTCACACTTGTGTAACCCTTCTTTTCTTGGTGAAATATAGATAACCACCTAGAAAATGAGATTACCTGTGTAACACAGTTACCTAACAGCCCTTAATTCAAAAGGTCATATCTGCATGAGAAGACATGCTTGGGGTAGGTAGCATAGGCTAACATACACTTGTCCTTAGGTGACTGCACTGAGGTTTCGTCTCTGGTCAGGCGACCTGCTTGTATTCAATGGGAGCAGTGGTCACACATGAACCATGTTAAAATTTAGAGCCTGAGTCTGAATGACGAAGATGTCTAAGAGTGGTGGAAACTCAAAGAGCCATTATAGTGTAATGTAGCAGAAATGCTGAGTCATTGTGAGCATAACCTTTAACAGTTCTGGTGGGAGATTCACGCTATTATTGAAGGTGAATATTAGGCTACTTCTGTAAAGAAGAAATTGCTTAAAGGCCAATGACTCAATGCTGAAATATTGAAAGTGAGTGTTTATGAGACATGTTTTGAAAACACTTGTTTGAAAATGGGGAAAGAGGAATAAGGTGGGAATCACCGAAAATCACTTAGAAATCACTAGGGAATCACATGGAGATCAAGTAAACACCTGGTGTAATTCACATGGGGATTAATGAATACCCCACACTAATCTGTGTCTACCAAGTGACCAGTCTTGTTACTGTGGCCATAAGTTTTCACTGTCCTTGGTAGAATGCACCAGGCTTCACAGCATGAATCGTACTGCAAATGACTTTACCTTGTAGATGAGACTGGCACGATGTTCTGTTGTCAAACGTCCCCCCAACTTACCTTAGTTTCATCAGAGGACTGCCTATTAGGCATGGACTTCCAACGACTATTCTTCTCCTACAAAGATGTCTTGGAGCCATTTGCCAAGTCTTTTACCTATAGATTCGTTATGTAAAATTAGGCTAAATTCTGCAGGGAAGAGTCTCCACTCAACTACATAGAAATAGGAGCAATACTAGGTTGTCATTTCAAGCTCCCCAATTGAGTTTTTTAAAGGACAGTACAGGCTTTGGCCAGGTTTCTTTGTGCCCAAACTACTTTCTCTTATCAGAAGAAAGACTTGGTGCTGCAAGGTATGGTCACCTTTCAATAACTGTCTAAAAGAAAAATTGGTGACGGGACCATGTTGTGCTGAATGTACTGTTATGATGACACAGGGTTTGTAAATGCTTTCAAGGAGCACAGTGTTGGAGGCATGTCCCGAGTCCTACATTCTTTCTCCTCTAAGAAGATGAGAACTTGTTTCTATAGTCTCAGGTGTGCACAAGAGTTTCAGGTAACAAAGGCCAGGTTGGATATTTGTTGGCCTAGCTCTTGAGACTGGACAATGTTACCAATCGGATGGTCTTGATGTTGTGGGCCTTGATGTTTGATATCCTTTTAAGAAGTCCAGGCTGAGTTCAGATTTTCATAGTGTATGTTTTATATTTTCTTCCCTAAGGAAAGTTTTTTGAGATAAGAACTTCAGGCAATTTTTGTTCACAGAGAACAGCCTTGAAACTATGGGCTTACACCACTCTTTCAGTCTATGTCAGAGAAAGGCGGAAGAAATGCTCTTGACTAACTTCTTAAATCTACTTTATGAAAATAATTGTAGATATTGTAACTGCAACCAAGGACAGCACACTGGAACCTAATAGGCAGGAGGCAAGGTCCTATGTTTCTAAATAATATTTAAATTACATGAGAACAGACTTGCTATGTGGTTTAAGTTATCCTACCTCCTAGTTTTCAGAGATGATATGCTTAGTGCCTTTGTTCCCAGCATCCCTTCTAATTTGTTAGGAAAACACAGGCCTTGTGTCTTGGGCCCATTCACCAATCCACATATTCACAAGGGAAGATGATGTAGTACTTTCCTTGAGGTGGCGAGTGCATATCACTGAGAAAATTCACATCAACTCTGAGAAATCATTAGTATGTGTGGAACCGAAGGTGACTGAGACAGACTTTGCACAGATCTCTAATCTAATATGTCCATAGTACAAATCTTATGTAAGGTCAATAGTATATGTGGACAGTCAATGATCTTTAATTTGCCTCTACTTTTGTGTGTTTGTATCAAAAATTGCTTATGTCAGTACAGGCAGAATTCTCACATTGGTTGCTATAATAATTGAGCCTGTGAGTGCTGTGAGAAAGTGAATTGATAGCGGTTGAAATGATAGCTCCCATATTGCTTTATTGTATTAAAAACGATGAGTCATTGTGAGGATACCTCTTCATTCCAAAAGAACGGCTGCTTAAGAATTTCATTATATCCAAAGAAAGACTAAAAATCTGCGAGAGACTGGCTTAACTGATTTTTTTTAAAAAAGCTGAGATACTGTCATTGACGCAGTTTCTTAACGTGTTCTGAAAAGGCTTGTATTCGCCTCTCAGTGGTTATGAGGTGAAAGTCACCTGGAAATCCTATACAAGGAATGAGGAAATCTTGCGATACTTATGAGGCTTTTCCACGGGATTCATGTGACCAGGAAGAGACTGACCTGAGGACAATACACGAAAATCACATGAAATTGGGTTGATGGGGCGGCAATCACTTTTGTGTTACCCTTCTACATTCCTTAGTCAAATTCACATAAGCACTGAGAAAATAAGACTATCTCTCTTACATAGTTACCTAACAACCCTTCATTCGAAAGGTCATTTCTGCATTAGAAGACTTGATGTGGACAGCGACATAGGTTAACCCACACTTATCTTAGGTAACTGCCCTGAACTTTCTCTTTGGTCACGCAATTTGCTTGTATACAATGAAAGCAACGGTCACACAGTAATAGCTTTGAAATAAAGAGACTGGGTTTGATTGACAAAGCTACCTTAGAGCGATAAAAACTGTAAGTGCCATTATGCAGTATTGTAGCAGAAATCCTGAGTCATTGTGAGCATAATCCTAAATGGTTCTGGTGGGAGATCCACATAATTCTTGAAGGTGAACCTTAGGCTACTACTGTCAAGAAGAATTTGCTTAAAGGCCAACGACTCAATGCTGAAATATTAAAAATAAGAGTTTATGAAAGGTGTTTTGAAAACAGTTGTTTGAGGATAAGTGAAAAGGAATAAGGTAAAAGTCATCTGAAAATCACGTAGTATTAACCAGGGAATGATAGAGAGGTGAAGTGAATGATAGGGAGGGATGATGTGGGTGTTAAGGAAGACTGCAGGAATCTGGTGTCTACCAGGTGACGTGTCTCGCTGTGGTTGTAGGTTTTCACTTTACCTCTTACAATGAATCAGGCTTCAGTTTGTGAAATATTTTGCACTGTGTACCCTGTAAATGAAATCTGCATGGTGTTGTGTATACAAATGTCCACACAACTTACTCTACTTCTGGCAGAGAATTGGGTCCTGGGCCATAGACTTTCATCAACATTTTTTCCTACCAAGAAAGTTTTGTGACCGTGTGCCACATCCTCTATCTAAGATCCGTAAAGTTAGACTAGATACTGTGTGCAAAGGTCTCCTACCTGCTTCCTGGAAATAAAAGCACTACTATGCCTTGCTTTTAAGATCTCCAATTGAGTAATTTGTAAAACAGTGCAGTCTCTGATCAAGGTTTTTTTTGTGTGCAAACTTTTTTCTATTACCAGAGGAAAGGCTTGGTGCTGTAAGGTATGGTCGCCTTTCAATAATTTTCTAAAAGGAAAATTGGTGACCTGGAACCAGTTTGTGTTGAATGTACTGTTATGATGACACAAGTTGGTGTATTCCACCCAAAATCTATCGTAAATACTTTAAAGAGTACAGATTTGGAACCGTGCATTGAGTCACGCTTCTTCCTGTATCTAGAAGATGACAGCTTGATTCTATAGATTAAGGTGTCCATCATAGTTTCTGGTAGCAGGAGCCAGGCTGTATGTTTGTGGGCCAAGGTCTTCAGATTGGATATTGTCATCAATCGGATGATCTTGAGGTTGTGGCCCTGAGTTTAACTGCTTCTGTTTAGGTGGGCCAGGCTTGATTCAGATTTCCATAGTCTCTGTTTTATTTTTTCTTCCATAAAGAAGGCTTTGCTTTAGCCAGGGCTTCAGGCAACATTTTTCACAGAAAACAAGCTTTGAAGTTGAGCTTATGCCACCATTTCAGTCTATGTCAGAGAAAGTCAGAAGAAATGCTGTGGGCTAATTTCTCAGATCTACTTCCTGGAAATAGGGGTAGTGATTGGAACTGCAAAACCAAGGTCAGCACCCTGGTTCCTAATAGGTAATAGAGGCCGGAGACAAGGTCCTGGGTTTCTAGATAAAATTCAAATTACATGAGGACAGGCTTGCCCTTTGGAGTAAGTTTACTGATCTACTCGTTTTCAGAGAGTACAGGATTAGTGCTTTGGGCTGAGACAGCCTCCTAACTGTCCTTCAATCAAATGTTGTGTTCACATTACACAGCTAATTTGAAGTCAACGATATGCACAGGCAGTCAACGATCTTTAATTCACCTCTAGTTTTGTCTGTTTGTCAGGAAAAATGCCTTCTGTTTGTGGAAGCAACAGTTGTACAATGACGGCGTTTATGAGTGAGCGTCAGTGTGCTGTGAGGCCATGACTGGATAGTAGTGGAAACAACAGCCACCAATTTTCTGTATTGTAGGAAAAATGCTGAGTCATTGTGAGGATACCACTTGATGGCAAAAGAATAACTGCCTCAGAATTTCTCTTTACCAAACCTCAGACTGCATATTCTAGAGGGACTGGCTTAGACACAAAGGAAAGAAAGCTAAGATATTAAGATGGCAACAGTTCCATCATAGTGTTCTGAAGAGGCTTATTTTAGCCTAGCAGAAGAAAGTGAAGTGGAAGTTGCCTGAAAATCTCATACCAAGAATTAGAGAATCTCGTGATACTCACTAGACTTTCCTGTGGGTTTCAGGTGACCGGGAAGAGACTTGCCTGAGGGCAGCACACGAAAATCACGTGAAATTGGGGTGATGGTGTGGTGCTCCTTTTTGTGTTACCCTTCTACATTCCTTGGTAAAATTCACATAAGCACTGAAAAAATAAGATTAACTGTGTAACTTAGCCACCTAACAGCCCTTCAGTCGAAAGGTCATGTCTCCATGAAGAAGACTTGCTTGAGGATAGCGGCATAGGCTAACACACACTTGTCTTAGGTAACTGCCCTGAGGTTTGTCTCTGGTCAGGGAACCTGCTTGTATACAATAGTAGCATCAGTCACACATTAACCGTGTTGAAATTTAGAGGCTGAGTCTGAATGACAAAGCTTCCTTAGAGCGGTGGAAACTCTGAGCGCCATTATGCTGTATTGTAGCAGAAATGCTGAATCATTGTGAGAATAACCGTTATAGGTTCTGGTGGAAGATCCATGCTATTCTTGAAGGTGAACCTTAGGCTACTGCTGTCAAGAAGAAATTGCTTAAAGGCCAATGACTCAACACTGAAATATTGAAAATAAGAGTTTATGAGACGTGTTTTGAAAACACTTGTTTGAGGAGGAAGCTGTCTCTGCAATATTCTGCTCCTTGTAGATAATGACTTCTCATTGTAGAGGAGAATTTTCTCATTGCAATGCACTTTTAACTACAAATGGAGCACGGTATCATCCTCCCTTGTGAGGATATGGATTGGTGAAATGGGCCCAAGGCACAAGACCTGTACGTCCTAAAAAAAGTTGAAAAGAGACTGAGACCCAAAGCACTAAGCCCGTCCTTTCTGGAAACTAGTAGATAGGAGAACTTAGTTTAAACAGTAAGCCTGTTCTCTTGTAATTTGAGTCTTATCTAGGAAACTAGGACCTCGTCTCTTGCCTCTATTTCCTATTAGGAACCAGTGTGCTGATCTTGGTTTTCTCGACATTAGTGACCTAAAGTTCACCTTCAAGAATAGCGTGGATATCCCATCTTTAAGGATTATCCTCACAATGACTCAGCATTTCTGCTATAATATAGCCTAATGGCGCTTAGAGTTACCACTGCTCTAAGGTAGCTTCGTCAATCAGACATATCCTCTGAATTTCAAAGTGGTAATGTGAGACTGCTGCTCCCATTTTATACAAGCAGGTTGCCTGACCAGAGACCAAAGCTCAGGGCAGTCACCGAAGACAAATGTGCATTTTCCTGTGCCGCTATCCTCAAGCCAGTCTTCTCATCTTCCCTTATGAGGATGTGGATTGGTGACATGGCTCCAAGACACAAGACTTGTCTATTCCTAAGAAAAATGAAAAGAGAGTTGGGAACCAAGGCACTAAGCCTATGCTTCCTGAAAAGTAGTAGATAGGATAACTTAAACCACAAAGCACGTCCTTCAGGTAATTTGAATCTCATCTTGAAACCTCAGACCTTGTTTCCTGCTTGCATTTCCTATTGGAATCCAGTGTGCTATCCATGGTTGCAGTTACAATCCCTACCTCTATTTCCAGAAAGTAGATTTGAGAAATTAGCCCAGAGCATATCTTAGGACTTACTCCAACACAGACTAATTGGTGATGTAAGCCCACCATTCCAAGTTTGTTCTCTGTGAACAAATGTTGCCTGAAGTTCTTGTCTCAAAGCAAAAGCCTTCTGTAGGTAAGAAAAAATAAAACGGAGACTGTGGAAATATGATCCAAGCATGAATCTTCTAAAAGTACATAGTTAAAGCCTAGACTCACAATGTCAAGAAAATCCAATTGCTAACAATATCCATTCTGAAGACCTAGGCCCACAAACATTCATCTAGGCCCCTGCTACCTGAAACTATGTTGGAAACTTGGCCTACAGAATCAAGCTGTCGCCTACTAGGAAGAGGAAGAAAGGAGGACTCAGTGCATGCCTCCAAGACTGTACTCCTTTGAAAGCATTTATGATAAAAATTGGGCTGATGGCACCAACCCTGTGTCATCCTAATAATACTTTTGGCACAACCTGATTCCACGTCACTCATTTTCCTTTTAGACAATATTGAAAGGTGACCATATTTTGCAGGACCAAGCCTTTCTTCTGGAAAGAGAAGGTAGTGTGGGCACTAAGAAACCTGGCCAAAGCCTAGACTATTCTTTAAAAAACTCAATTAGGGAGCTTGAAATCACAATCATGCATTGCTCCTATTTCTAGGAAGTAGAGTGGAGACCTTGGCCCACAGAATCTAGCCCTAGTTTGCATAACGAATCTTTAGGTAGAGGACTTGGCAAACGGTCACAAGACATTCTTGGTAGGAAAGGAAAAGTCATTGGAAGTCCATAGCCTAGGAGTCAGTCATCTCCTGGAACTGTAGTACGTTGGGTGGATGTTTGAAAACAGAACACCACGTCAAACTCATATGTAAGGTAAACTCGTTTGCAATACGATTCATGTCTGAAGCCTGGTTCATTACATGAAGTAAGTGAAAACCTAAGGCCATAGCAACAAAAACAGTCACTTGTAGATACCAGATTAGTGCGGGGTTATCCTTGATCCCCATGTTAATTCCACCAGGTGTTTACTAAATCTCCGCGTGATTCTCTAGTGATTTCTAAGTGATTTTCAGGTGATTTCCAGCTTATTCCTTATCCCTTATTTTCAAACAAGTGTTTTCAAATCTCGTCTCATAAACTCTTATTTTCAATATTTAGCATTGAGTCATTGTTTTTAAGCATTTCCCTGTTGACATTAGTGGCCAAAGGTCAGCATAAAAGAAAAGTGTGGGAGTCCCACATGAAGCCGTTCAGAGTTATACTCACACTGACTCAGCATTTTTGCTATACTACAGCAAAATGGTGCTTACAGTTTACACGGCTCTAAAGTAACTTCGTCAAGCAGACTCAGCCTCCGATTATTAATGCAGTTAATATTTGATAGCAATTCAAAGGAGGTCAAGCAAGTTACCTGACCACAGATAAAACCTAAGGCCAGTTATCTAACAATTGTCTGTTAACCTATGCCGCCACCGTCAAGTGAATCTTGTCATACCTACATGACCTTTCGATTGAACGGCTGTTACCTGGCTATGTTCCACAGACACTACCATTTTCTCAGTGGTTATCTAAATTTTACCAAGAAATGGACAACGGTCACCCTAAAGTGAGTGCTACACCATCTACCCAATATCATGTGACTCCCTATCATGCACTCAGGCATGTCTCTTGATAGTTATGTGAATCTAGCTAGGAAGCCTAGTGAGTATCATGAGATTCTCTAATGCTTATGACGAGATTACTGGGCGACTTCCACCTCAATTTCCTCTGCTAGGCTAAAATCAGCTTCTTCAGAAGACATTGATAGAATAGCCTCAATGTCAATCTCGGTTTTCTTTCTTTGGTGGTTAAGCCAGTCCCTCTCAGAATTTGTAGTCTGAGGTTTGGCATAGAGAAATTGTGAGGCAGCTATTTCTTCTGCCATCAACTGGTATCCTGACAATGACACAGCATTTTTCCTACAATACAAAAAATTGATGGCTATTGTTTCCACCACTATCCAGTCACTGCTTCACAGCACACTCAGGCTCAATGATCTACGCCACCAATGGGCGACTGTTGCCTCCACGAACCAAAGGCAGTTTTCCTGTCAAACAGAAAAAACTAGAGGCAAATTAAAGATCATTGTCTGCCCTCATATATCGTTGAATTCAAATTCTATTTGTAATGTGGACACGGCATTTGATTGGAGGAAAGTTAGGAGGCTGTCTCGGCCACCTTCTGCTCCATGTAGACTAATAATTTCTCAGTGTTGATGTGAGTTTTCTCATGATATGCACGTTTCACTACAAAGGGAGCACTACATCATCCTCCATTGTGAGGATATGTTTTGGTGACATGGACCAAGGCACAAGGTCTGTCTTTTTCTAACAAAAGTAGAAGGGAAACTGGGAACCAAGGCATTAAGCCAAAGCTCTCTGAAAACTGGTAGATAGGATAACTTAAACCACAGGACATGTCTGTTCTCATGGAATTTGAGTATTATCTTGAAACCTAGAAACTTGTTTCCTGCCTGCATTTCCTATTGGGATCCAGTGTGCTGTCCTTGATTGCAGTTCCAATTTCTACTTCTATGTCCAGAAGGTAGGTTTGAGAGATTAGCACAGAGCATTTCTTATGACTTTCTGTGATATAGACTGAAATGATGGTGTAAGCCCATATATTGAATAATATTCTCTGAACAAATGTTGCCTGAAGTCCTTGTCACAAAGCAAAATCCTTTTTAGGAAAGAAAAAATAAATCAGAGATTGTGGAAATCTGAACCAAGCCTGGACCTCCTAAAATGACATAGTTAAGCCCAGGCCCACAACGTCAAGACCATCCACTTGTTAATAATGTCCAGCCTCAAGACCTAGGTCTACAAACATCCAGCCTGGACCTTGTTATCTGAAACTCTTGTGAACACCTTGGTGTATAGAATCAAGCTGTCATCACCTAGGAAGAGGAAGAATGGAGATCTTGGTGCACTCCTCCTAGACTTACTCCTTTGAAAGCATTTATGATAGAAATTGGGTCGAAGTGCCAACCTTGTGTCATCGTAACTGTACATTCAGCACAAACTGGTCCCACACCACCAATTTTCCTTTTAGAAAGGAAAGGCAGCACCAAGCCTTCCTTCTGGTAGGAGAAGGTAGTGTGGGCACTGAGAAACCTGGCCAAAGCCTAGACTGTTCTTTAAAAACTCGATTGGGGAGTTTGGAACCACCATCAGGTATTACTTCTACTTCTGGGAAGAAGAGCGGAGACCATGGCCCACAGAATCTAGCCTTACTTTGCATAACGAGTCTTTAGGTGGAGGATTTAGGAAACGGTTTGATGGTGTGGTACTCAGTTAGGAAAACAAGATTTTCTTGGTAGGAAAAGAAAAGTCATTGGAAGTGCATGCCTAGGAGTCAGTCTTCTGCTGGAACAGGGGTAAATTGGGTGGAAATTTGAAAACACTACACCAGACTAATCTCATATATAAGGTAAACTTGATTGCAATGTGATTCATGCTCTGAATCCTTGTTCATTATATGAAGCAAAGTGAAAACCTATGGCCACAGCAACAAGACTGGTCACTTCATAGATACCAGATTAGTGTGAGGTATTCCTTGATCCCCATGTGAATTTCACCAGTTGTTTACTTGATCTCCGTGTGATTCTTTAGTGATTTCTAAGTGATTTTCAGGTGATTTCCACCTTATTCCTTTCCCCTATTTTCAAACAAGTGTTTTCAAAACTCATCTCAGAAACTCTTTTTTTCAATATTTAGCATTGAGTCATTAACATTTAAGCAGTTCTCTGTCGATATTTGGCCATAGGTCCACATAAAAGATAGTGACTCACAAAAGATAGAGGCTCACATGAAGCCATTCATAGTTATACTCACAATGACTCAGAATTTTTGCTATAATACAGCAAAATGGCACTTACAGTTTACACTGCTCTAAAGAAGCTTCATCATGGAGACTCAGCCACCAAATATCAATGTAGTTAATGTTTGGCAGCAGCTTCCATTGTAGTCAAGCAGGTTGCCTGACCACAGATGAATCCTAAGGCCAATTATGTAACAACAATTGTCTGTTAACCTATGCCTCCATCCTCAGGCAAAACTTCTCATGTAGACATGACCTTTCGATTAATGGCCGTTAGATGGCTATGTTCCACAGACACTGTAATTTTCTCAGTGGTTATCTAAATTTTAGCAAAGAATTGAGAAGGATAACTAAAACTGAGTACCACACCATCAAACCAATATCACGTGACTCCCTGTGATGCCCTCAGGTCTGTCTCTGGACGGTCACATGAATCTCGCAGGGAAGCCTCATGAGTATCTCGAGATTCTCTAATTTTTGTTACGAGATTTCCAGAGGACTTCCACCTCACTTTCCTCTACTAGGCTACAATCAGCCCCTTCAGAACACGTTGGTGGAAGAGCCACAGTGTCAAAATCTCGGATTTCTTCCTTGGCGGTTAAGCCAGCCCCGCTCAAAATTTGTAGTCTGAGGTTTGGCATAGAGAAATTCTGAGGCAGCTGTTCTTTCCGCCATCAAGTGGTATCCTCACAATGACTCAGCATTTTTCCTACACTCCAGAAAATTTGCAGCTATTGTTTCCACCACTATCTAGTTGCTGCTCACAGCACACTCAGGCTCAATGATCTATGCCACTGATGTGCGACTGTTGCCTCCAAGAACATAAGGCAGTATTCCTGACAAACAGACAAAACTGTCTGCATATACCGTCGACTTCAAATTAGATTTGTAATGTGGACACAACATTCGTTTGGAGTTATGAGGCTGTCTTGACCACCATCTGCATCACATAGACTAATGACTTCTCAGTGCTGATGTGAATTTTTTCAGTGATATGCACTTTTCACTACAAAGGAAGCACAACATAATCCTCCCTTGTGAGGATATGGATTGGTGAAATGGGCCCAAGACTCATGGCCTGGCTTTGCCTAACAAAATTAGAGAGGAGACTGGGACCCAAACCTAACCTACTCTCAAAACTAATAGATAGGAAAACCTAATCCAAAGGGTAAGACTATCCTCATGTAATTTGAGTCTTATCTGGAAAACTACAACCTTGTCTCCTGCCTCTATTACCTATTAGGAACTAGAATGCTGATCTCGGTTTTGTAGTTCCAACCCTTCCCCCATTTTCTGGAAGTAGATCTCAGAAATTAGCGCACAATATTTCTTCAGACTTTCTCCAACATAGACTGAAATGGTAGCGAAAGCCCAAGTTCCAAGCCTGTTTTCTGTTATCAAATGTTGCCTGGAGCCCTAGCTCAAAGCAAAAGTCTTCTTTATGGAAGTAAATATAAAGTGGAGATTGTGGAAATGTGAACCAAGCCTTGACCACCTAGAAAGGAGCAGTTAAACTCAGGGCCACAACGTCAAGATCATCCAATTGGTAACAATATCCAGTCTGAAGACCTAGGTCCACAAACATGCCGCCTGGCCCCTGCTACCTGAAACTGCTGTGGATACCTTGGCCTACAGAATTAAGCTGTCATCTCTTTGAAGGAGGAAGAATGAAGGACTCAGTGCATGGTTCCAAGACTCTCCTCCATTGAAAGTATTGATGATAGAAATTGGGCCAAAAACACCACCCTGTGTCATCATAACCATACATTCAGCACAAACCGGTTTCACATCACCAATTTTACTTTGGTACAATTATTGAAAGGTGACCATACTTTATTGCACCAAGCCTTTCCCCTGGTAACAGAACATAGTTTGGGAACTAAGAAACCTGGTTCAAAGCCTGAGCTGTTTTGTAATTCACTCAATTGGAGAGCCTGGAAGCACGGCCAAGCATTGCTTTTATTTCCAAGAAATAAAGTGGAGAATTTGGCACATAGAATCTCGCCTAAATTTACTTAACGAATCTTTAGATAGAAAACGTGGCCCACAGTCACAGGACCTTTTTGGTTAGAAAAAATGTCGATGGAAGTCCAAGGCCCAGGACCCAGTCCTCTGCCAGAAATAAGGTAAGTCCTGTCGATGTTTGAATACATAACACCATGTAGGTGTCTTTTACAGTGTACACTCGAGTGCAAAACATTTCAGAAACTGTAAGAGGTAAGATGAAAACCCAAAGCCACAGCAACCAGACTCATCACCTGGTGTACACCAAATTCCTGCAATGTCTTCATGATCATCATGTGAAGTTCTCCAGATATTCACTTGACCTCCATGTAATTCCCTGTTGATTACTACGTGATTTTCAGGTGACTTCTACCTTTTTCCTCTTCTCCTATCCTCAAACAAGTGTTTTCAAATCATGTCTCATAAACAATTATTTTCAATATTTTAGCTTTGAGTTATTGGCCTTTAAGCAATTTCTTCTCACAGTAGTAGCCTAACTTTCATCTTCAAGAATGAACCAGGCTTCAGAACATGAATTGTATTGCAAACATGCTTACCTTATATATGACATTGGCGTGGTGTTGTATTTTCAAATGTCCACCCAACTTCCACAAGTTCCAGCAGAGGACAGCCTACTAGCCACAGACTTCCAACAACTTATCTTTTCCTACCAAGAATGTCTTGTGACCGTTTGCCAAGTCCTCTACCTAAACATTCGTTATGTAAAGTTAGGGTAGATTGAGGGCCAAGGTCTCCACTCTACTTCCTAGAAATAGGAGCAATACTTGGTTGTGATTCCAAGCTCCTCAATCAAGTTTTTTTAAAGAACAGTCCGGGCTTTGGCCAGGTTTCTTAGTTTATACACTACCTTCTCTTACCAGAAGAAAGGCTGGGTGCTGCAAAGTATGGTATCCTTTCAATAATTGTCTAAAAGAAAAATTGGTGACCTGAGACCTGGTTGTGCTGAATGTACTATTAGGACTACACAGGTCTGGTGCCATTGGAAATATTTCTATCGTAAATGCTTTCAGGGAGTACAGTCTTTGAGGCATGCATGGCACATAGCATTCTTCATCGTCCAAGGAGATGACAGCTTGATTCTATATACCAATGTGCCCACAAGAGTGTAAGGTAACTTGGGCCAGGCTGGATGTTTGTAGGCCTAGTTCTTGAGACTGGATATGTTACAATTTGGATGGCGTTGACGATGTGAGACTGGGCTTTATCTGTTAAAAGGTCCAGGCTCGGGTCTGATTTCCACAATCTCCATTTTATATTATCTTCCTTAAAAAAGCCTTTTGCTCTGAGACAAGTACTCCAGGCAACATTTGTTCACAGGATACAGGCTGGGATCTCTTGGCTTACACCATCCTTTCAGTCTATGTCAGAGTAAGTCATAAGAAATTTTCTGGGCTAACTTCTCAAATCTACTTTCTGGAAATAGAGGTAGGAATTCTCACAGCAAGCAAGGACAGCTCACTGGATCCCAATAAAAAATGTAGGAGGGAGACAAGGTATTATGTTTCGAGATAAGATGCAAATTCCATGAGGAAAGACTTTCCCTGTGGTTTATGTTATCCTATGAACTAGTTTTAATAGAGAATAGGTTTATTGTCCTAGTTTCCAATCTCACTTCTACTTTTTGTTAGGTAAAGACCAGCCTTGTGCCTTGGACCCATGTCACCAATGCACATCCATACAAGGGAATATGATGTATTGCTTTGTTTGATGTGACGAGTGCACATCACTGAAAAAATTCACATCAAGACTGAGAAATCATTAGTATGTGTGGAACAGAAAGTAGCTGAGACAGTCTTAGTACTGACTTCCAATCGAATGTCATGTCCTCATTAGAAATCTTAAGTAGGGTCAACGCAGAAGTTGCACATTGGCCGCGTTTATAATTGAGTCTGAGTGTTCTGTGAGGCAGCGAAAAGATAGCGGTTGAAACCATAGCTGCCATGTTGCTTTATTGTAAGAAAAATGCTGAGTCATTGTGCGTATACCTCTTCATTGCAAAAAATACGGCTCCTTATGAATTTCTCTATATCAAACCACAGACTAAAAACCTGCAAGAGACTGGCTTAATCAATATAAAAACAAAACTGAGATACTGATGTTGAGGAAGTTTCTTCAACATGTTCTGAAAAGGCTTATATAAGCATAGCAGAGGTAGTGAGGTGATAGTCGCCTGGAAATCTCCTACCAAGAATTAGGAAATCTCGCAATACTCACGAGGCTTTCCCTCGGGATTCCTGTGACCAGGAAGAAACTTGCCTGAGAGCAACACTGCAAAAATACTGAAATTGGAGTGGTGGTCCGGTGCTCATTTTTCTGTTAAACTTCTACATTCCTTGGTAAAATATACATAAACACTGAGAAAATAAGATTACCTGTGTAACATAATCACCTAAAAGCCCTTCTATCAAAGGTCATGTCTGCATAAGAAGACTTACTTGAGGACAGCGGAAAGGGATAACACACACTTGTCCTTAGGTAATTGCCCTGCGATTTTGTCTCTCATCAGGCTACCTTCTTGTACACAATGAGAGCAGCAGTCACACATCAACCGCATTGAAATTTAGAGGCTGAATCTGATTACGAAGTTACAATAGAGCGGTGGAAACTCTAAGTGCCATTATGCTGTATTGTAGCAGAAATGCTGAGTCATTGTGAGCATAACCCTTAACGCTTCTGGTGGGAGATCCACGCTACTCTTGAAGGTGAACCTTTTGCTCGTACTGTCAAGAAGAACTTGCTGAAAGTCCAATGACTCTATCCTGAAATATTGAAAATAAGAGTTTATGAAACGTGTTTTGAAAACACTTGTTTGAGGATAGGGGAAGAGGAATAAGGTGGAAGTCACCTGAAAATCATGTAATTACATGGAGGTCAAGTGAAGACCTGGAAGGATTCACTTGGGGATCAAGGAAGACGCTGCAGGAATCTGGTGTCTATCAGGTGACTAGTCTTGATGCTGTGGCTGTGGTATTCCATTACCTCTTACTATGAATCAGTCTTCAGTTCGTGAAATATTTCGCACTCAAGTGTACCCTGTAAATGAGACCGGCGTGGTGTTGTTTTTCAAACATCCACACAACTTACCCCAGTTCCGGCAGAGGACTGGGTTCTGGGCCATGGACTTCCATTGACATTTTTTCCTACCAAGAAGGTCTTGTGACCATGTGCCACATCCTCTATCTAAGGTCCATTAAGTAAAGTTAGGCTAGATTCTGTGTGCCAAGTTTTCCACTCTACTTGGAAATTAAAGCAATGCTAGCACGTGCTTCCAGGCTCTCCAATCGAGTAACTTACAAAACATTTCTGGCTTTGGTCCAGGTTTCTTAGTTCCCAAACTATGTTCTATTACCAGGAGAAAGGCTTGGTGCTGTAAGGTATGGTCACCTTTCAATAATTGTATAAAAGAAAAATTGGTGATGTGGAACCAGTTCGTGCTATTTCTATTGTAAATATTTAAAGGGAGGACAGTATTGGAACTGTGCACCGAGTCCTGCATTCTTCCTCCTTCTAGGAAATGACAGCTTGGTTCTGTAGGCCAAGGTTTCCACCTAGTTTTAGGCAGTAGAAGTCAAGCTGAATTTTTGTGGGCCTAGGTCTTCAGACTGGATATTGTTATCAATTGCATGATCTTGACATTGTGGCCGTGAGTTTAACCGCTTCTTTTTAGATGGTCCAGACAGGTTCAGATTTCAACAGTCTCTGTTTTATTTTTTTCTTCCACCAAGAATGCTTTTGCTTTGAGACAGGCCTCCAGACAACATTTGTCACAGAAAAAAGCTTGGATCCTAATGAAAAATAGAGGCATGCAACAAGGTCCTAGGATTCTAGATAAGACTCAAATTAAATGAGGACAGCCTTGCTCTTTGGATTAATTTCTCATATCTACTAGTTTTCAGAGAGGGCAGGCTTAGTGCTTTGGGTCCCAGTATCCCTTCAACTTTTAGTTAGGAAAAGACAGGCCTTGTGCCTTGGACCCATGTCACCAATCCATATCCTCAGATGGGAGGATGATATAGTGTTTCCTTTGTAGTGAAAATAGCATATCTCTGGGAAAATTCACATCAACACTGAGAAGTCATTAGTTTACGTGGAGTAGAAGATGGCCAGGATAGCCTCCTAACTGTCCTCCAATCGAATGTCATGTCTACATTATAAATCTCACTTGAAGTCAACGTTGTATGCAAGCAGTCAATGATCTTTAAATTGCATCTACTTTTGTCTGTTTGTCAGGAAAACTGCATTATGTTTGTGGAGGCACCAGTCGCACATTGGCGAAGTTGATCATTGAACCTGAGTGTGCTGTGAGGCAGTGAATGGATAGTGGTGGAAATAATAGCTGCCATTTTTTCTTTATTGTAGGAAAACTGTTGGGTCATTGTGAGGATACCACTTCATTGAGAAAAGAACGACTGCTTAAGTATTTCTCTATATAAAACCGCAGAGTAAGAATCTGTGAGAAACTGGTTAGACCAATAAGGATAATAAGCTGAGAAACTTACATTGAGGCAGTTTCTTCAACGTGTTCTGAAAAGACTTGTATTAGCCAAGCAGAGGTAATGAGGTGGAAGTCGTTTATTCAGGGTGGCAAGGCTGTAGCTTGTTGGTTTTAGACCAGGACTTTGTTGTGTTTTTGGTTAGTTTTAGACCAGGACTTTGTTGTGTTATTGGTTAGAAAAAGGCTAGTTTTGTGTCATGACCCAGGTATCCAAGCTACATCATTTGGAGTGAGGACAGTATTATTTCCATAAACAGAGGTCTCCTTCATTTTCTGTAAGAATAGACAGCTTTGGTCTGCGGGACATGCACTGCACATTTGTTTCCGTCAAAGGATCTAGGTTGTTGATAGTGTGAGTAGGTCTTTTGCCTAGTCTATTCAAAATGAGAGTGTTTACTTCGGGTACAAAGGCCCAGCTGGAGTCAGTACAGGATCACGTGACCGCCCGGTATGAATCACTTGCCCATCAAGAGACTGGCATCCATGAAACGCAGGGAGACCATGTGACAGATGGGGATGATGTACTACTCCCTTTAGAATGATGAGTGCATATCACTTGATAACATTCACATAAATACTGAGAAAACGTTAGTCTCTGTGTAACAGAATGCGGCCAAGACAGCCTGCTAACTGACCTCTAATCGAATGTTGTGTCCACATTACAAGACTTGCTTGACTTCAGCAGTATATGTGGCCTGACAATGATCCTTAATTTGCCTTAGTTTTTTTCTGATGTCAGGAAACCTGCTTTATGGTAGTGGAGGCGGAGGTTACATATTGGCTGTGTTACATAAGGCTGAGTGTGCTGTTAGGAAGCAACTGGAAAGTGGTGGAAACATCAGCCACCATTTTGCTGTACTGTAGGTAAAATGCAGAGTCATTTTGATGATACCTCTTCATAGAGGAAAGAACGACTGCCTCAGAATTTTTCAGTAGCAAACTTCAGACTACAAATTCTGAGTGGGACTGGCTTAGCAACGATAAAAAGAAGCTAAAATATTCACATTGAGGTAGTTCCTTCAACGTGTTCTGGAAATCCTCGGTGCACACCAGCAGAAGAAAATAAGGAGGAAGTCACCTGAAAATCTCATAGCTAGAACATAGGAATCTCGTGACATTCACGCAGCTGCCCTAAGGGAATCACGTGACCATCAAGAGTCTGGCAGAAAGCATCAAAGGGAGATCACGAGACATTGAGTGATGGTGTGGTGCTCACTTTTGAGTTACTCTTGTAAGTCCCTTGGTAAAATTCACATAAACACTGAGAAAATAAGAGTCTGTGTGTAACGGAGGGAGGCCGAGGCAACCACCTCACTGCCATTCAATTGAAAGTTCAGGTCTACATGACAAGATTTTCTTGAAGACAGCGGTGTAGGCTACCAGTCAGTGATCAACAGGTAAGTGGCCTGAGGTTTCAGCTGTGGTCAGGCAACCTGTTTGAAGGCAATGGCAGCGGCTGTCACACATGAACTGCATTGAAATTTGGAGCCCGACTTTGTTTGAGGAAGCTACTTTAGAGCGGTGGAAACAGCAGTCGCCATTTTGCTGTATTGTAGCAAAAATCTAGGTCATTGTGAACATAAACCTTAATGGCTTCAGGTGCAACGACTATACTCTTCTTGGATGGGAATCTTAGGCCAAGATTGTCAAGATGGAATTGGTTAATGGCCAATGCGTCGATGCTGAAATATTAAAAATGTGCACTTTTTGAGACATATTTTGAAAACACTTAGTTGAGTATAGAGGAAGAGGAATAACATGGAAGTCACCTTTAAAATCACGTAGCAATCAGTAGGAAATATGCGGCGGTCACATAAACACCTCGCTGGATTCACATGGGGTCATGGAAGACCCTGTGGGAATCGTTTGTCTACCAGGTCAGTAGTCCTTTCCTGTGGGCGTAGATTTTCACTCTACCTCTTAGAGTGAACCAGTCTTGAGTGTGTGGAATATTTTCCACTCAAGTTTACATGAAAATGAGACTGACACGGCGTGTGTCTTCAAACATCCACTCTAATTTCCCTGCTCCAGGCAGTGGACTAGAACATGGTCTATGTACTTCTATTAACTGCTTTTTTTTTTTCTATGAAGACTTTTTGTTCCCGTGTGCTACGTCCTTCACCCAAGTTTTCTTATGAAAATGTAGGCCAGATTCTGCTGGCCAAGGTCTCCACTATACTTCCTGGAAATAGGAACAATGTATAGCCATACTTCCAATTTTTCCGATTTATTTTCTGAAAGAAGAGTGCAGGCTATGGTTTTCAAAATGCTCACCCTACCTTCTCTTACCAATGGAAAGGCTTGGTGCTGTAGCATACGGTAACCTTTCAATAATTGGCAAAAGGGAAAATTGTTGACGTGGGACCAGATTTTGCTGAATGAACTGTTAGGATGATAGAAAGTTGGTGCCGTCGGCCCAAATTTCTATCATAAATGCATTAAAGGGAGAATAAAATTGGTGCCATGAACCAAGTCCTCTGGTTTTTGTCTCCTTAGTGATAATATCTGGTTTGTGTAAACCAAAGTTTTAGTAAGAATATCTCGTAGCAAGGTCCAGGATGCTCGTTATGGGCCTTTATCTTCAGGATGGACTTTGTTATCAATTGAAGGATCATGAACTTGTGGGCCTGGGGCTGCCACCTAGTTCCATTTAAGAGGTACAGGCTAGTAGCCTATTTCCACAGTTGCAGTTGTAGTTTCTCTTCCATAAAGTAGGCTGTTGCTGTTGCCTAGGACTGAAGGTGACATTTGTTCAGAGAGGACAGGCTTTGAACCGTGTGCCCAGGCCACCCCTTCAGTCTCTGTTTGGAAAAACTGAAGAAATGCTGTGGACCATTACTCAACTCTACTTCCTGGAAATAGGGAAAGGGATTGAAACTGCAAACCAAGGTCAGCACTCTGGTTCCTGAATAGAAATCCAGGTTGGAGACAATGTCCTAGGTCTCAAGTTGAGATTCTCTTACCTGAGGACATGCTTGCCCTAGGGTGTAAGGTCTCTTCTCTAATAGTTTTGAGAGAGTACAGGTTTATTGCCGTGGGTCCCAGTCTTCCTTATAATTATTGTTAGAAAAAGTCAGGCTTTTTGCTTATGCTGGTTTCACCACTCGACATTTTTTCAAGGTAGACATGTTGCTGGTACAAACATTGGCCTCCATTCTTACTTTTGTTCATTAAGACAGACTTTTTTGTTTGTGGGTCATGCAACCCACATGATTTTTTGTTCACAGGGGCTACCTTGGTTGTAGTTGTAGTAGATACATTCCCTATTCCCTTATCAATTATACAGTCTTTATCTTGTGAGCCTGTGCCTGCATTCTATTTCCTGTGAAGAGAGTTCAGGCTAGGTGTCACAGGCTCGAATCTTCATTCGAGATTCCCTTGCATAAAGACTGGTTTGTTGCTGTGGGCTTATGACCGCACTCGATATTCATTCAGGGAGGACAGGCTTAAAACCGTGGGCCCAGGCCATCACTTCTGTTTTTGTTAGAAAAAGACGGAAAAAATGCTGAGGGACGATATCTCAGCTCTACCTCCTGGAATAGGTGAAGAATTTGAACTGTAAGTTAAAATCACCACTCTCACTCCTAAGAGGATTTCTAGATATGGAGCCAAGGTTATAGTTCTCCAAAGAAGATATTCTTACCAGAGGAAAGCTTTGCTTTGTTGTTTAAGGTCTCCAATCTACAAGTTTTCAAAAAGGACAAACTTGGTGGCTTTAGCCCAGGGATCCTTTGTATTATCAGTAGGAAGAGACAGGCTTTCTGTCATGGGCCCATGTCTCTAGTCTCCATCATTTGAAAGGAGGACAGTCTGTTATCATAAACAGAGGTCTCCTTCCTTTTCTGTAAGAATAGACAGCTTTGGTCTGTGTGCTATGTGCCGCACATTTGTTTCCATCAAAGAATCTAGGTTATTGGTATTGCGATTAGGTTTTTTGCCGAGTCTGTTCAAAATTAGACTTCAGTACAAAGGCCCAGCAGGAGTCGCTACAGGATCACTTGATCGCCTGATGTGAATCACAGTCCATTAAGAGATTGGCCTCTATGAAACACAGGGATTTCATATGACAGAGACGGATGACCTAGTGCTCCCTTTGGAATGACGAGTGCATATCACTTGATAACATTCACATAAACACTGAAAAAACATTAGTCTCTCTGTAGCAGAATGTGGCCGAGATTGCCCGCTAACTGACCTCAAATCGAATGTCATGTCCACATTACAAGACTGGCTTAACGTCAACGTTATATGCGGCCTGACAATATTCCTTAATTTGCCTATGTTTTTGTCTGATGTCAGGAAACCTGCTTTATGGCACTGGAGGCAATAATTACATATAGCTGTGTTTAAACCTAAGGCTGTGTGTGCTGTGAAGAAGCGACTGGATAGCGCTGTAAACAACAGCCGACATTTTGCTGTACTGTAGGTAAAATGCTGAATCATTTTGATGATATCTCTTAATGGCAAAAAAAAAATGGCTGCGTCAGAATTCCTCTGTGGCAAAGCTCAGACTACAAACTCTAAGTGGGACTGGCTTAACGAGCATAAAAAGAAAGCTGAAATATTGACACGGAGGCAGTTTCTTTAACGTGGTCTGGAAACCCTGGTGTAGGCCAGCAATAGAAAATAAGGTGAAAGTCACCTGAAAATCTCGAAGCTAGAATGCGGGATCTCGTGACATTCACATAACTGCCCCATGGGAATCACATGACCATCAAGAGCCTGGCTGATGGCATCAAAGAAGGATAATGAGACATTAAGTGATGGTGTGGTGCTCACTTTTGAGTTACCCTTGTACGTTTCTTGGTAAAATTCACATAAACACTGATAAAAGGAGAGTCCATGTGTAAAAGAGTGAGGCCATGACAACCACTTCACTTCCCTTCAATCGAAAGTTCAGGTCTACATGACAAGACTTGCTTGAAAACAGCAGTGTAGGCTACTAGACAATGATCCTTGGGTAAGTGGCCTGAGGTTTCAACTGTGGTCAGGCAATCTGCTGGAAGGCAAAAAGGGCTGCTGTCACACATGAACCGCATTGAAATTGGAGGATGACTCTGCTTGAGGAAGCTACTTTAGAGCAGTGGATACAGCAGCCACCATTTTGCTGTATTGTAGCAAAAATGCTGAGTCATTGTGAGCATAAGCCTTAATGGGTTCAGGTGCGACTCCCACACTCTTCTTGGATGCGTATCTTAGGCCAAGTTTGTAAAGAGGGAATTGCTTAACTGCCAATGCATATTGAAATATTGAAAATGAGCACTTTTTGAGATGTGTTTTGAAAACAGTTGGTTGAGGATAGGGGAAGAGGAATAATGTGGAAGTACGTGAAAATCATATAAAATCACTAGGGATTCATGCAGTGGTCACGTGAAGACCCTGGGGGATTCACATGGGGTCATGGAAGACCCTGCAGGAATTGTTTGTCTGCCAGGTGACTAGTGTTGTTATTGCGGACATAGATTTTACTCTACTTCTTAGAGTGAACCAGTCTTGAGTGTGTTCAACATTTTCCACACAAGTTTACATTGAAAATGTTACTGGCATTGTGTTGTGTCTTCAAACATTCACTCTCAATCCCCTGATCCAGACAGTAAACTGGGTCATGGTCCATGGACTTCTATCAACCTTTTTTTTTTCCCCTACCAAGAAGGTCTTGTTACCACGTGCTACGTCACTCACCAAAGATTCCATTATGAAACTTTAGGCCAGATTCTGCTGGCCAAGTCTCCACTCTATTTTCTGGAAATAGGAACAATGCTTGGCCGTGCTTCCAATCTCTCCGACTAAGTTCCTGCAAGAAGAGTCCAGGCTCTGTTTTTCAAAGTGCTCACACTACCTTCTCTTACCCTAAAAAAGGCTTGATGTTGTAGCGTATGGTTACCTTTCAGTAATTGGCAAAAGGGAAAACTAGTGGCCTGGGACCAGGTTGTGCTCAATGGACTGTTAGGATAACAGAAGTTTGGTGCAGTCGGCCCAAATTTCTATCATATATGCGTTAAAGGGAGGACAATCTTGGTGCCATGAATTGAGTCCTCTGATATCTTGTTTGTGTGAACCAAGGTTTTTCCAAGAGTACCTTGTAGTAAGGGCCAGGTCGGTTGTTGTCGGCCTGGGTTTTCAGGATACACTTTGTTTCCATTGAATGGTCAGGACCATGTGGGCCTGGCCCTGCCAACTAGCTTCGTTTAGGAGGTCCAGGCTAGGTGCCGATTTCTGCAATCTTCGTTCTACATTCTCTTCCATAAAGAAGGCTCATTGCTGGGTGACTAGGACTGAAGGTGACAGGATTAGAACCATGTGCCAAATCCAACCTTTCAGGCTCTGTTTGGAAAAACAGAAGAAATGCTATGGGCCAATAACTCAGCTCTACTTCCTAGAAATAGGGGAAGAAATTGAAACTGCAACCCAAGGTCAGCACTCTTGATCCTGATTAGAAATCCAGGTTGGAGATGAGGTTTTAGTCTCATGTTAAGATTCTCTTACCTGAGGACTTGCTTGCCCTGGGGTGTAAAATCTCCTCTTTAGTAGTTTTGAGAGAGGATAGGTTTATTGCCATGGGTCCCAGTCTCCCTTATAATATTGTTAGAAAAATCAGGCTTTGTGCCTTGAGCAAGTTTCATCACTCAAAATCCTTTTAAGGGCAGACAGGTTGCTGGTATGAACGTTGGCCTCTATACTTACATTTATTCGGTGAAGACAGCTTTATCTATTTATTTATTTATTTTGGGGCCATGCAAACCACATGGTTTTCTGTTCATAGGGGCCTGAGTGTGTTGTGAGGCAGTGACTCACAACATTTTTCTGTATTGTAGAAAAAATGTTGAGTCATTGTGAGGATAACACTTGATGGTGGAAAGAATGGCTGCCTCAGAATTTCTCTATACCAAACCTCAGACTACAAATTCTGAGAGGGACTGAATTAACGACCAAGCAGAGAAGACTGAGATATTTATATTGCAGTTGTTCCATCAACGTATTCTGTAGAGGCCTAGCAGAAGAATTCGAGGTGGAAGTTGCCTGGAAATTTCATACCAAGAATTAGACGAACTTGCGATAATCATGAGGCTTCCCTGCAGGAATCTCGTGACTGTCAAGAGATGAGACTGAGGGCATCACAGGGAGTCACATGATATTGGGTTGATGGTGTGGCACTCACTTTTGAGTTACCCTTCTCCATTCCTTAGTAAAATTAGGATAACAATTAAGAAATTGCTAGTTTCTGTGGAACAAAGCCACCTAATGGTCTTTCAATTGAAAGGTCATGTATGCATGAAAAGGTTCACTTGAGGATGGTGGCATAAGTTAACAGACAATTCTTATTAGATAAATGGCCTTAGGTTTAATCTGTGGTCAGGCAATCTGCTTGTACATAGTAGCAGCTGCTGTCGAACCTTAACTGCGTTGATATTTGGAGGCAGAGTATGCTTTACGAAACTACTTTAGAGCAGAATAAACTGTAAGCGCCATTTTGCTGTATTATAGCAAATATGCTAAGTCACTGTGAGTATAATTCTGAACGGCTTCATGTTGGACTCCCAGACTATTCTTTTATACGGACCTTTGACCACTACTATCGACAGGGAATTGCTTAAAGTCTATGACTCAATGCTGAATATTGAAAATAAAAGTTTATGACGCAAGTATTGAAAACAATTGTTTGAAAAGAAGGGAAGAGGAATAAGGTGGAAGTCACCTGAAAAATCACTTAGACATCATTAGGGAATCAGGTAGAGATCAAGGAAACACCTGGTGTAATTCACATGAGGATCAAAGAATATCCAGCACTAACTGGTTTCTATGAAATGACCAGTCTTGTTGCTTGGCCACAGGTTTTCACTCTACTTTGTAGAATGAATGAGGCTTCAGAGCATAAATCATATGGTAGACAAGTTTACTTGGTATATGAGATTGGTGTGGTGTTTTCAAACGTCCACCCAACTTACTCCAGTTCTAGCAGAGGACTGCCTCCTAGGCTATGAACTTTCAGCGACTTTTCTTTTCCTATCAAGAATGTCTTGTGACCATTTGCAAAGTCCTCTACCTAAAGATTCGTTATGTAAAGTGAGGCTAGATATTGTGGGCCAAGGTCTCTACTCTACTTCCTAGAAATATGATTCCAAGCTCCCCAATCGATTTTTTTAAAAACACAGTCCAGGTTTGACAAGGTTTTAGTGCCCACACTACCTTCTCTTACCAGAAGAATGGATTGGTGCTGCTAGTTATAATTACCTTTTAACAAATATCTAAAGGGAAAATGAGTGATGTGAGACCAGGCTGTGCTGAATGTACAGTTATGATGACACAGGGTTGGTGTCATCAGCCCAATTTCTATCTTAAATGCTTTCAAGGGAGTACATTCTTGGAGGCGTGCATCAAGTCTTCCATTCTTCTTCTTCCTATGAGGTGACCGCTTGGTTCTGTAGGCCAAAGTGTCTACAAGAGTCTCAGGTAACAAAAGCCAGCTGGATGTTTGTGGGTGTAGGTCTTGAAACAGGACATTGTTCCCAATTGGATGATCTTTACGTTGTGAGTCTGGGTTTTAACTATATCTTTTTAGAAGACCCAGGCTTGGTTCAGAAGTCCACAGTCTATGTTTTACTTTTTCATCCCTAAAGAAGGCTTTTGCTTTGAGACAAGGACTTCAGGCAACATTTGTTCACAGAGAGTAAGCTTGGAACTTGGGATTATGCTCCCTTTCAGTCTATGCTGGAGAAAGTTGTAAGAAATGGTTTGGGCTAATTTCTCAAATCTACCTTCTGGAAATAGAGGTAGGGATTGTAACTGCAACCAAGGTCTGCACACTGGATTCTAGTAAGAAAGGCAAGCAAGAGGTTTGCACACTGGATTCTAGTAAGAAAGGCAAGCAAGAAAGGCATCCTAGGTTTTGAGATGAGACTCAAATTACATGAGGATAGACTTGCCCTTTTGTTTAAGTTATCCTATCTACTAGTTTTCAGAGAGGATAGGCTTAGTGTCTTGGTTCCCAGTCTCTCTTCTACTTTTTGTTAGAAAAAAACAGGCTTGGGCCTTGGGTCCGTGTCAACAATTCACATCCTCACAAGAGAAGACGTTGTAGTGCTTTCTTTGAATATACCAGTGCCTTTAATTGAGAAAATTCACTTCAATACTGAGAAATCATTAGTATGCCTGGAAGAGAAGGTGGCCAAGACAGACTTCATTCTGACCTCCAATCGAAAGTCATGTCCACATTACAAATCTTACGTGAGGTCAGCAGTATATGTGGGCAACAATGATCTTTCATTCGCCTCTACTTATGTCTGTCAGGAAAACTGCCTATGTCAGTGGAGGCAGAAGTCTCACATTGGCTGCATTGATACTTGAGCTTGAGTGTGTTGTGAGGCAGCGAATGGATAGCAGATTAAACCACAGCTGCCATATTGTTTTATTTTAGGAAAAATGCTGAATCATTGTGAGGCTTTGAATGTGAGGCTGTTCATTGCAAAAAAGAATGGCTGCTTAAGAATTTCTCTATATCAAATCACAGACTAAAAATCTGCGAGAGACTAGATTAACTAATATGGAAAAAAAGCTGAAATACTGACTATCGAATTTTCTTCATGTTCTGAAAAGGCTTCTATTAGCCTAACAGAAGTATTGAGGTGGAAGTGGCCTGGAAATTTCATGCCAAGAATTAGGAAATCTGGCGATACTCACGAGGCATTCTGGCGGGATTAACGTGACTGGCCTGAGGCAACACCTGAAAATCACGTGAATTGCGGCACTCACTTTTGTGTTACCCTTCTGCATTTCTTGGTAAAATTCACGTAAGCACTGAGAAAATAACATTGCCTGTGTAACATAGCCACCTAACAGCCCTTCAATGGAAAGGTCATTTCTGCATGAGAAGACTTTCTTGAGGACGATGGCAAAGGCTAACATACACTTGTCGTTGGGTAACTGCCCTGAGGTTTTGTCTCTGGTCCTGATACCTGCTTGTATACAATGAGAGCAGAGGTCACACATTAAGCACGATGAAATTTAGAGGATAAGTCTGAATGACGAAGCTATCTTAGAGCGGTGGAAACTCTAAGCGTCATTATGCTGTATTGTAGCAGAGATGCTCAGTCATTGTGAGCATAGCCCTTAACGGTTCTGGTGAGAGACCCATGCTATTCCTGAAGGTGAACCTTAGGTTACTACTGTCAAGAAGAAACTGTTTAAGAGCAATGACTCAATATCTCAACGTGAAATCTTGAAAATAATTGTTAATGAGACATGTTTTGAAAACACTTGTTTGAGATAGGGGAATAGTAATAAGGTGGAACTCTCCTGAAAATAACATAGTAATCACCAGGGAATTACATGTAGGGATCAAGGACAATCCTGAAGGAATCTGGTGTCTACCAAGTGACTAGTCTTGCTGTTGTTGTAGGTTTTCACCTTACCTCTTACAATGAATCGGACTTCAATTTGTAAAATGTTTTGTACTCGAGTGTACTCTGTAAATGGGGTGGACGTGATGTTGTGTATTCAAACAACCACACTACTTACCCTATTTCTGGCAGAGGACTGCTTCCTGGGTCATGGACTTTCATCAACATTTTTTTCTACCAAAAAGATCTGACCATGTCCAATGTCCTCTATCTAAAGATTCCTTAGGTAAAGTTAGGTTAGATTCTGTGTGCCAAGGTCTCCACTCTACTACCTGGAAATAAAAGCAATGCTTGGCCATGCTTCCAGGCTCACCAATCTAGTAACTTATCAAACAGTTCAGGCTTTGATCCAAGTATCTTAGTGAACAAACTATGTTCTATTATCAGAGGAAAGGCTTGGTGCTGTTAGATATGGTCACCTTTCAATAATTGTAGAATTGGAAAATGGGTGACCTAAAACCAGTTTGAGCTGAATGTACTGTTATGTTGACACAGGTTGGTGATTTAGGCTTAATTTCTATCAGAAATACTTAAAAGGGAGGGCAGTCTTGGAACCATTCACCGAGTCCTCTATTCTTCCTTTTTCTAGGACATGACAGCTTGATTCTATAGGGCAAAGTGTTCACAATAGTTTCAGGTAGCATGGGCCAAGCTGGATATTTGTGGACTTAGGTTTTCAGATTGGATATAGTTACCAATTGGATGAACTTTACGTTGTGGCTCTGAGAATAACTGCTTACTTTTAGGTGGTTCGGGGTTGGTTTAGATTTCCACAGTTTCTATTTTATTTTATTATATTTTTCCATAAAGAAGGCTTTTGGTTTGAGCCAGGCCTCCAGGATACATTTGTTCACAGAAAATAGGCTTGGAACTTAGACTTACGTCATTATTTCATATATATCGAAGAAAGTCGGAAGAAATCCTGCGGGCTATATTCTCAGACCTTCCTCTTGGAAATAGGGGTACGGATTGTAAATGCAAAACCAAGGTCAGCTCTCTAGTTCCTAAAAGGAAACAGAGACATGAGGCAAGGTTTTAGGTGTCTAGATAAGACTCAAATTACATGAGGATGGCTTGCCCTTGGGATTAAATTCTCCTATGTACTCGTTTTCAGAGATTAAAGGCTTAGTGTTTTGGTTCCCAGTCTCTCTTCTACTTTGTGTTAGGTAAGACAGGCCTTGTACCTTGGGCCTCTGTCACCAATCCATATCCTCACAAAGGAGGATGATGTAGTGCTCCTTTTGTAGTGACAAGTGCATATCACTGAGAAAACTCAGGTCCACACTAAGTCATTAGTTTACATGGAGCAGAAGGTGGCCGACACAGCCTTGTAAGAATGCTCCAATCAAATGTCTTGTCCACTCTACAAATCTAATATGAACTCAATAATATATGTAGGCAGTCAGTGATCTTTACTTTGCTTCTAGTTTTGTCTGTTTGTCAGGAAAACTCCCTTACGTTCACGGAGACAACAGTCGCACATTGTTGGCATTAATAATTGAGCCTGAATGAGCTGTGAGGCAGTGACTGGATAGTGGTGGAAACAATAGCCACCATTTTTCTGTATTGTAGGGAAAATGTTGAGTCATTGTGAGGATACCACTTAACGGTGGAATGAACGGCTGCCACAGAATTTCCTATACCAAACCTCAGACTACAAATTCCGAGAGAAACTGGCTTAACCACCAAGGAAAAACTTAGATATTAACATTTGCGGCTGTTCCATCAACGTGCTCTGAAGAACCTTATTTTAGCCTAGAAGAGGAAAGTGAGATGGAAGTCGCCTTGAAATCTCATTACAAGAATAGAGGAATTTAGTGATATTCACGAGGCTTCCCTGTGGGATTCATGTGACCATCAAAGGTCAGGCCTGAGGGCATCACAGAGAGTCACGTGATAGTGGGTTGATGGTATGCTACTCATTTTGGAGTTAACCTGCTCCATTTCTTGGTAAAATTTAAATGACCACTGAGAAAATTATAGTGTCTGTGCAAAATAGCCTCCTAACGGCCCTTCAATTGAAAGGTCATGTATGCATGAGAAAGATTGCTTGAGAAAGGGGCCATAAGTTAACAAACAGTAGTTGTTATATAAATGGCCTTAGGTTTCATCTGTGGTCAGGATTCCTGCTTGAACGCAATGGAAACTGCTGTTGAACATTAACTGCTTTGATATTTGGAGGCTGAGTCTGCTTGATGAAGATACTTTAGAGCAGTGTAAATTCTAAGTGCCATTTTGCTGTATTGTAGCAAAAATACTGAGTCATTGTGAGTATAACTGTGAACAGCTTCATGTGAGACTCCCATACTATTCTTTTATGCAGACCTTGGGCCACTACTGTTGACAAGGAATTGCTTAAAGGCCAATGGGTCAGTGTTGAATATTGAAAATAAGAGTTTATGAGATGAGTTTTAAACACTTGTTTGAAAATAAGGGAAGAAGAATAAGGTGGAAATCACCTGAAAATCACTTAGAAATCACTGGGGAATCATGCGGAGATCTAGTAAACACCTGGTGGAATTCACATTGGGATCAAGGAATACTCCATATTAATCCGGTATCTACCAAGTGACCATTCTTGTTACTGTGTGTGTAGGTTTTCATTCTTTGTAGAATGAATGAGGCTTCATAGCATGAATCGTATTGCAAACAAGTTTACCTTATATATGAGACTGGCGTAGTGCTGTGTTTCAAACGTCCACCCAACTTACCTCAGTTCCAGCAGTGGACTGACTCCTAGGCCATGGACTTCCAATATCTTTTCTTTTCCTACCAAGAATGTCTTGTGACTGTTTGCCAAGTCCTCTACCTAAAGATTTGTTATGTAAAGTTAGGCTAGATATTGTGGGCCAAGGTCTCCACTCTACTTCCTAGAAATGGAAGCAATACTTGGTTGTGATTCAATGCTCCCCAAATGTGATTTTTATGGAAAAGTCTAGGTTTTGGCCAGATTTCTCAATTCCCAAACTACCTTCTCTTACCAGAAGAAAGGCTTGGTGCTGGAAGCAAAGGTAACCTCTCAATAACTATCTAAATGGAAAATTGGTGACATGGAACCAGTTTGTCCTGAATATACTGTTATGATAACACAAGGCTGGTGCCATTGGCCCAATTTCTATCGTAAATGCTTTTAAAAGACTATAGTCTTGTAGGTGGGCACCGAGTTTTCCATTCTTCCTCCTCCTAGGAGATGACAGCTTGTTTCTATAGGCCAAGGTGTCAACAAGAGTTTTAGGAAAAAAGAGCCAGGCTGGATCTTTGTGGGCCTAGGTCTTGAGACTGGACATTGTTACCAGTTGGATGACCTTGACGTTGTGGATCTGAACTTTAACTATGTATTTATAGGAGGTCTAGGCTTCTTTCAGATTTCCAGAGTCTCCATCATATTGGTTCTTCTCTAAAAAAGGTTTTTGCTTTGAGACAAGTTCTTCAGGCAACATTTGTTCACAGAGAACAGGATTAGAAATGTGGGCTTAGGCCATCATTTCAGTTTATTATGCAGAAAGAGTAAAGAAATGCTCTGGGCTAATTTCTCAAATCTACTTTCTGAAAATAGACATAGGAATTATAAACGCAACCAAAGATAGCATACTGGATCCCAATAAGAAATGCAGGCAAGAGACAGGGTCCTAGGTTTGAGATAAGACTCAACTTTCATGAGCATAGACATGCCTGTGGTAGCTATCCTATCTACTAGTTTTCAGAGAGCATAGGCTTAATGACTTGGTTCCCAGTCTCTCTTGTACTTTTTGTTAGGAAAAGAAAGGCGTTTTGCCTTGAGCCCATGTCACCAATCCACATCCTCTCAAGGGAAGATGATGTAGTGCTTTCTATGAAGTGACGAGTGCATATCACTGAGAAAATTCACATCAACACTGAGAAATCACTAGTATGCATGGAACAGAAAGGGTATGAGCCAGACTTCGTACTGTCCTCCAATCGAATGTCATGTCCATGTTCCAAATCTTATGTGAGGTCAACGGTATATACGGGCAGTCAATGATCTTTAATTTGTTTCTAATTTTGTCTGTTTGTCAGGAAAATTGCCTATGTCAGTGGAAGCAGAAGTTGCACATTGCTGGGTTCACATTTGAGCCTGAGTGTCTTCTGAGGAAGAGAATGGATAGTGGTTGAAACCACAGCTGCCAGATTGTTTTATTGTAGGAAAACTACTGAATCATTGTGAGTTTACCTTTTCATTGCAAAAAAAATGGCTGCTTAAGAATTTGTCTATATCAAACCACAAACTAAAAATCTTCCAGAGACTGGCTTAACCAATATGAAAAAAAAGCTGAGATAATGACATTGAGGCAGTTACTTCACCAAGTCCTAAAATGCTGGTATTAGGCTAGCAGAGATAATGAGGTAGAAGTCGCCTGGACATCTAGTACCAAGAATTAGGGAATCTCGCATTTCTCACAAGGATTTCCCACGATTCACATGACTTAGAAGTGACTGGCCTGAGGACAACACACGAAAATCACGTGAAATTGGAGTGATTTTATGGTGCTCATTTTTGTGTTACCTTTCTGCATTTCTTGGTGAAATTTACATAAACACTGAAAAAATATGATTACCTGTGTACATAGCCATCTAACAGCCCTTCAATCGAAAGCTCACCTCTGCATGAAAAGACTTGCTTGAGGATGGTGGCAAGGTCAAACACACACTTGACATTAGGGAACTGTCCTGAGGTTTCGTCTCAAGTCAGGCAGGTTGCTTGTATACAATTAGAGCAGCAGTCACATATTAACCGCTTTGAATTTCGAGGCTGAGTCTGAATGACGAAGCTACCTTCGAGCAGTAGAATCTCTAAGCATCATTATGTTGTATTGTAGCAGAAATGCTGAGTCACTGTGAGCATGACCCTTAACAGTTCTGGGGGGAGATCCACGCTATTCTTGAAGGTGAACATTAAGCTACTACTGTTGAGAATAAATTGCTTTAAGGCCAATAATTCAATGCTGAAATATTGAAAATAAGACTTATGACACGTGTTTTGAAAACACATGTTTGCGGATAGGGGAAGAGGTATAAGGTGGAAGTCACCTGAAAATCAGGTAGTAATGACCATGGAATTACATGTCAGTCAAGTGATGCCTGGAATCAATGAAGACCCTGCAGGAATCTGTTGTCTACCAGGTGACTAGTCTTGTTGCTGTTGTCATAGGTTTTCACCTTACCTCTTACAATGAATCAGGCTTCAGTCTGTGAAATGTTTTGCACTTGAGAGTACCCTGTAAATGATTCTGGCATGGTAGTATGTATTCAAGTATCCACAGAAATCACCCTAGTTTCCGCAGATGGCTGGGTCCTGGGTCATGGACTTCCATCGATATTTTTTCCTACCCAGAGGGTCTTGTGACTGGGTGCCATGTTCTCTATCTAAAGATTTCTTAAGTAAAGTTAGCCATTTATATGTGCCAATGTCTCCACTCTACCTCCTGAAAATAAAAACAATGCTTGGTCATGCTTCCAGGCTCTTCAATCGAGTAACTTACAAAACAATTTCAGTCTTTGATCCAGGTTTGTTAGTGCTCAAACTATGTTCTATTACCAGAGAAAAGGCTTGGTGCTGTAAGGTATGGTCACTTTTCAATAACTGTCTAAAAGAAAAATTGGTGATGTGAAACCAGTTTGTGCTGAATGTACTGTTATGATGACATAGGTTGGTGTCTTCGGTCCAATTTCTATCGTAAATATTTTCAAGGGAGAAAAGTCTTGGAACCCTGCACCGAATCCTCCATTCTTCCTCCTTCTAGGACATAACAGCTTGATTCTATTGGCCAAAGTGTCCACAATAGTTTCAGGTTGCAGGGGCCAGGCTGAATGTTTGTGGACATAGGTCTTCAGAATGGATATTGTTACCAATTGGATGATCGTGACGTTGTGGGGCTGTTCTTTAACTATATCCTTTAAGGAGATTCAGGCTTGGTTAAGATTTCCAGTCTCTGTTTTATTTTTACTTCCATTAAGAAGGTTTTTACTTGGAGACAAGTACTTCAGGAAACATTTGTTCACAGAAAACAGGCTTGAAACTGTGGGCTTACGCCACCCATTCAGTCTATGTCAGAGAAAGTTGTAAGAAATGCTCTTGGCTAATTTCTTAAGTCTACTGCCTGGATTTAGAGGTAGGGATTGTAACTGCAAACATGTGCAGCACCCTTGAGCACAATAGGAAATGCAGGGAGGAGAAAAGGTCCTAGATTTCAAGATGAGACCCAAATTACCTGAGGACTGACTTACCCTGTGGTTTAAATTATCCTGTCTACTAGTATTCAGTAGGACAGGCTTAGTGCCTTGGTTCACAGTCTCCCTTCTACTTTCTGTGCCTTGGACCATGTCACCAATCCACATCCTCACAAGGGAAGACGATGTAGTGCTTTTTTTTGAAGGGATGAGTGCATATAACTAGAAAATTAACATCAGCAGTGAGAAATCATTAGTATGCATGAACAGAAGGTAGCCGAGACAGACTTCACACTTACGTCCAATCAAATGTCAAGTCCGTATTACAAATCTAATTTGAAGTCAACGGTATATGTGGGCCGTCAATGATCTTTAATTCACCTCTAATTTTGTCTGTCAGGAAAACTGCCTTCTCTTCATGGAGACAACAGTCACACATTGGCTGCATTGATCATTGGCCTTAGTGTGCCATGAGGCAGTGACTAGATAGTGGTGGAAACAATAGCTGCCAATTTTCTGTATTGTAGGAAAAATGCTGAGTCATTGTGAGGATACCACTTGATGGTGGAAAGAACAGCTGCCTCAGAATTTCTCTATACCAAACCTCAGACTACAAATTCTGAGAGGAACTGGCTTAACCACCAAAGAAAGAAAACTAAGTTATTGACTTTGAGGCTATTCCATCAACGTGTTCTGAAGAGGCTGATTGTAGCCTAGCAGAAGAAAGTGAGGTGGAAGTCATCTGGAAATCTTGTAACAAGTATTAGGGAATCGCCCGGTACTCACGTGGCTTCCCTGCGGGATTCGTGTGACCATCAAGAGATTGGTCTGAGGGCATCACACGCAGTCACGTGATATTGGGTAGATGGTGTGGTGCTCAGTTTTGAGTTACCCTTCTCCAAACCTTGGTAAAATTTAGATAACCACTGGGAAAATGATAGTGTCTGTGTAACATAACCACCTAATGGCACTTTAATTGAAATGTCATGTCTGCATTAGAAGGTTCACATGAGGATGTCAGCGTAGGTTAAGTGACAATTGTTGTTAGATAACTGGCCTTAGGTTTCATCTGTGGTCAGGTAACCTGCTTGAAGGCAATGGAAGCTGCTGTCGAACATTAACTGCATTGATATTTGGAGGCTGACTACGTTTGATGAAGTTACTTATGAGCGGTGTACACTGTAAGCGCCAATTTGCTGTAATATAGGAAAAATGCTGAGTCATTGTGAGTATCACTAGGAACATATTCATGTAGGACTCCTGTGCTATTATTTTTTGCGGAACTTTGGCCACTGTTGTCGACAGGGATTTCCTTAAAGGCCAATGACTTGATGCTGAATATTGAAGATAAGAGTTTATAAGACGAGTATGGAAAATACTTGTTTGAAAATAGGGGGAGAGTAATAAGGTGGAAAACACCTAAAAATCACTTAGAAGTCACTAGGGAATCACATGGAGATCAAATAAATCCTGGTGGAATTCACACTGGGATCAAAGAATACTCCGCACTAATCTGGTATCTACCAAGCTAACAGTCTTGTTGCTGTGGACGTAGGTTTTTGTTTTACATCGTAGAATAAACCAGGCTTCAGAGCATAAATTGTATTGAAAACAAGTTTACCTTATTTCTGGGATTGGCATGGTGTTGCGTTTTCAAACACCTACCCAACTTACCCCAGTTCCAGCCAAAGAATGACTCATAGGCCATAAACTTTTAATGACTTTTCTTTTCCTATCAAGAATGTCTTGTGACTGCCAAGTCCTCTACTTAAAGATTCATTATGTAAAGTTAGACTATATTCTGTGGACCAAAGTTCCTAGAAATAGAAATGATACTTGGTTTATGATTCCAAGCTCTGCAATCGAGTGTTTTAAAGAACAAACCAGGTTTTGGCCAGGTATCTTAATGCCCACACTACCTTCTCTTACCAGAAGAAAGGCTTGGTGATGCAAGCTATGGTCACCTTTCAATAACTGTCTAAAACAAAAATAGGTGATGTGGGACCATATTTTTCTCAATGTACTGTTATGATGACACTGTGTTGGTGCCATCATCCCAATTTCTATCATAAATGCTTTTAAGGGAGTACATTCTTGGAGGAGTGCTCAGATACCTCGATTTTTCCTCTTCCTAGGAGATGACAGCTTGATTCTATCAGCCAAGGTGTCCACAAGATTTTCAGCTAAAAATGGCCAGGCTGGATGTTTGTCAGCCAAATTCTTGAGACTGGACTTTGTTCCCAATTTAATGGTTTTGACGTTGTGGACCTGGGCTTCAACTATGTCCTTTTAGGAGGTCCAGGCTTAGTTAGGTTTTATACATTCTCCATTTTATTCTTTCTTCCCTAAGAAGCTTTCTGCTTCGAGACAAGGACTTCAAGCAACATTTGTTCACAGAGAACAGGTTTGAAATTTTGGGCTAATTTCTCAAATCTACTTTCTGGAAATAGAGGTAAGGATTGTTACTGCAACCAAAAGCAGCACACTGGATCCTATAGGAAATGCAGGCAGGAAACAAGGTCGTAAGTGTCGAGATAAGACTCAAATTACATGAGGACAGACTTGCCCTGTGGGTTAAGTTATCCTTTCTATTAGTTTTCAGAGAGGATAGGCTTAGTGCCTTGGTATCCAGTCTCCCTTCTACATTTGTAAGGAAAAGAGAAGCCTTGTCCCTTGGGCCCATGTCACCAATCCACATCCTCACAAGGGAAGTCAATGTAGTGCTTTTTTGAAGTGACAAGTGCATATCACTGAGAAAATTCACATCAACGCTGAGAAATCATTGGTATGCATGGAACGCAAGTTGACCGAGACAATTTCATACTGACCTCCAATCGAATGTCATGTCCACATTACAGATCTTATGTGAGGTCAACGGTGTATGCAAGCAGTCAATGATCTTTACTTCGCCTCTACTTTTGTCTGTTTGTCAGGAAAACTGCCTTATGTTCGTGGAGGCAGAAGTTGCACATTGGCCGCATTCATAATTGAGCCTGAGTGTGCTGTGAGGCGGCGATTAGAGAGTGGTGGAAACAATAGCCACCATTTTTCTGTATTGTAGGAAAAATGCTGAGTCATTGTTGAGGATATCACTTGATGAGAGAAAGATCGGCTGCCTCATAATATCTCTATACCAAACCTCAGACTACAAATTCTGAGAGGGACTGGCTTAACCACCAGGGAAATAAATCCGAGATGTTGACATTGAGGCTGTTCCATCAACGTGCTCTGAAGAAGCCGATTGTAGCCTAGCAGAGGAAAGTGAAGTGGAAGTCATCAGGAAATCTCATAACACGAATTAAGGAATCTCATGATCCTCACGAGGCTGCCCTGTGGGATTCATGTGACCATCAAGAGACAAGGCTGAGGGCATCACAGGGTGTCACATGATAATGGGTTGATGGTGTGGCACTTACTTTTGAGTTACGCTTCTCCATTTCTTGGTAAAATTTAGATAACCACTGAGAAAACAATAGTGTCTGTGTAACATAGCCAGCTAACAACCCTTCAATCGAAAGGCTATGTCTACATTAAAAGGTTTGCTTGAGGATGGCAGCATAGGTTAATAGACAATTGTTAGCTAACTGGTCTTAGGTTTCATCTGTTTTCAGGCAACCTGCTTGAACGCAATGGAAGCTGCTGTTGAACATTAACTGCGTTGATATTTGGAGGCTGAGTCTACTTGACGAAGCTACTTTTGAATGGTGTAAACTGTTAGCGCCAGTTTGCTGTATTATAGCAAAAATGCTGAATCATTGTGAGTATAACTCTGAACGGCTTCATATGAGACACATGCACTATTCTATTTTGCGGAATTTTGGAGACTACCATATACCGGAAATTGCTTAAAGGCCAATGACTCAGTGCTGAATATTAAAAATAAGAGTTTATGAGACAAGTTTTGAAAGCACTTGTTTGAAAATAAGGGAAGAGAACTAAAGTGGAAATCACCTAAAAATCACTTTGAAGTCACTAGGGAATCACGCAGAGATCAAGTAAAAACCTGGTGGAATTCACACTGGGATTGAGGATTACCACGCACTAATTGGATATCTACCAAGTGACTAGTCTTGTTGCTGTGACCTTAAGTTTTCACTTTACTTTGTAGTACGAACCAGCCTTCATAGCATGAATTGTACTCCAAACGAGTTTACCTTATATATGAGATTGGCGTGGTGTTGTGTTTTCACACATCTACCCAACCTGACTTAGTTTCAGCAGACGACTGTCTTATTGGCCATGGACTCACAATGATGTCCATGGACTACCAAGAATGTCTTGTGACCATTTGCCAATTCCTTTACCTAAAGATTCGTTATGTAAAGTTAGGCTAAATTCTTCGGGATACGGTCTCCAGTCAATTTTCTAGAAATAGAAGCAACACTTGGTTGTGATTCTAAGCTCACTAATCGCATTTCTAAATAACAGTACAGGCCTTGGTCAGGTTTCTTAGTACCCACACTACCTTGTCTCATCATAAAAAAGGCTTGGTGCCTTTCAGAGAGGACAGGCTTAGTGCTTTGGGTCCCAGTCTCCCTACTACTTTTGTTTGTAAAAGACAGGCCTTGTGCCTTGAGCCTGTGCCACCAATCTATATTCTCACAAGGGAGGATGATGTAGTGCTCCCTTTGTAGTGACAATCACGCCGAGATCTAGTAAACACCTGGTGGAATTCATATGGGGATCAAGGATACCCTGCACTAATCTAGTATCTACCAAGTGACCAGTCTTCTTGTGGCCGTAGTTTTCATATACTTCGTAGAATAAACCTGGCCTCAGAGCATGAATCGTATTGCAAACGTGTTTACCTTATATATGAGATTGGCATGGTGTTGTGATTTCAAACGTCCACCCAACTTACCCCAGTACCAGCAGAGGACTGACTCCTAGGCCATAAACTTCCACATTTCTGTTCCTACTAAGAATGTCTTGTGACCTTTTTCCAAATCCTGTACCTAAAGATTTGTTATGTAAAATTAGGCTAGATTTTGTGGGCCAATAGCTCCACTCTACTTCCTAGAAACAGGAGCAATACTTGGTTTGATTCAAAGCACCCCAATCAAGTTTTTTAAAGAACAGTCCAGGTTTTGACCAGGTTTCTTAGTGCCCACACTACCTTTTCTTACCAGAAGAAAGGCTTGGTGCTGCAGGCAATGGTCACCTCTCAATAATTGTCTAAAAGGATAATTGGTGATGTGGGACCAGTTTGTGCTGAATATACAGTTATGATGACACAGGGTTTTTGCCATCGGCGCAGTTTCTATCACAAATGCTTTCAAAGGAGTACAGTCTTCATTTTATTTTTTATTCCCTAAAGAAGGTTTTTGCTGTTAGACAAGGGATTCAGGCTACTTTGTTCAAAGAGAACAGGCTTGGAACTGTGGGCTTATGCCATCCTTTCAGTCTATGTCAGAGAAAGTCTTAAGAAATGCTCTGGGTAATTTTTCAAATCTACTATCTGGAAATAGAGGTAGGGATTGAACTACAACCAAGGACAGCACACTGGTTGCCATTAGAAAATGCAGGCAGGTGACAAGGTCTTAGGTATCGAGATAAGAGTCAAGTACATGAGGACAGACTTGCCCTTCTTTTTAAGTTTAACTTTCAACGAGTTTTCATAGAGGATAGGCTTAGTGCCTTGGTTCTAAGTCTCCCTTTTAATTTTTGTAGGAAAAGACAGGCATTGTGCCTTGGTCCCAAATCACCAATCCACATCTTCACAAGGGAAGATGATGCAGTGCTTTCTTTCAATTGACGAGTGCATATAAATGAGAAAATTCACATTAACACTCAGAAATCATTAGTATGTGTGGAACATAAGGTGCCCGAGATAGAATTCATACTGACCGCCAATTGAATGCTATGTCCACATTACAAATCTTATGTGAGGTCAACGATATGTATGACCAGTCAATGATCTTTAATCCGCCTCTACTTTTGTCTGTTAATCAGGAAAACTGACTATGTTAGTGGAGACAGTAGTCAAACATTGGCTACGTTCATAATTAGCATGAGGGTACTGTGAGGCAGCGAATGGATAAAGGATGAAACCATAGCTGCCATATTGCTTTATTGTAGGAAAATACTGAGTCATTGTTAGGATACATTTTTATTGCAAAAAGAACAAATGTTTGAGAATTCGCCCATAGCAAACCACAGACTAAAACTCTGCAAGAGACTGGTTTGAGATATATGAAAAAAATGTGAGAGACTGTCATTGAGGCAGTTTCTTCAACATGTTCTGAAAAGGCTTGTATTAGCCTATCAGAGGTATGAGGTAGAATTCAACTAGAAATCTCATACCAAGAATTAGAGAATCTCGCAATACTCACAAGGTTTCCCGCAGGATTTATGTGACCAGGAAGAGACTGGCCTGAGAGCATCACACTAAAATCACATGAAATTAGAGTGATGATGTGGCGCTCACTTTGCGTTACCCTTCTACATTCTTTGGAAACATTCACAAAAGCACTGAAAATAAGATTACCTGTGTAACATAGCCACCTAACAGCCCTCCAATGGAAAGGTCATGTGTGCATAAGAAGACTTGCTTGAAGACAGTAGCATAGTCTAACATATACTTGTAGTTAGGTAACTGCCCTGTGGTTTAATCTCTGGTCATTCTACCTGCTTGTATACCATGGAAGCAGCAGTCACACACATTGAAGTTTTGAAGCTGAGTCTGAATGACGAAGCTATCTTAGAGTGGTGGTAACTCTAAGAGCCATTATGCTGTATTGTAGCAGAAATGCTGAGTCATTGTGAGCATAACCTTTAACGGTTCTGGTGGGAGATACACACTATTCTTGAAGGTGAAATTTAGGCCACTACTGTCAAGAAAACCAAGGTCAGCACCCTGGTTTATAATAGGAAATAGAGGCAGGAGACAAGGTCCTAGTTTTCTAGATAAGACTCAAATTACCTGAGGACAGAATTGCCCTTTGCACTAAGTTTTCCTATCTATTCGTTTTCAGAGAGGACCGGCTCAGTGCTTTGGGTCCCAGTCTCCCTTCTACTTTTTGTTAGGAAAAGACAGGCCTTGTGCCTTCAGCCCATGTCACTAATACATATCCTCACAAGGGAGGATGATCCTGTGCTCCATTTGTAGTGACAAGTGTATTACACTGAGAAAATTCACATCAGCACTGAGAAGTCAGTACTCTACATGGAGCAGAAGTAGCAGAGACAGCCTCCTCCTCAAGCAAGTGTTTTCAAAACACATCTCATAAACAATTATTTTCAATAATTCAGCATTGGGTCATTGGCTTTTAAGAATTTTTCTCGACAGTCGTAGCCTAAGGTTCACCTTAAAAAATAGCAAGGATTTCCACCAGAACCGTTGAGGGTTATTCTCAGTGTTTATGTGAATTGACATTGAGGCTGTTCCATCAACATTTTCTGAAGAGGCTAATTTTAGCCTAGCAGAGGAAAGTGAGATGGAAGTAGTTGGAAAACTCATAACAAGAATTAGGGAATCTCGCGATACTCATGAGCCTTCCATGTGGGATTCAAGTGACCGTCAAGAGACAGGCCTGAGGTCATCACGTGATATTGGGTTGATGGTGTGGCACTCACTTTTCAGTTACTCTTCTGCATTCCTTGGTAAAATTTAGATAACCACTGGGAAAATTATAGTGTCTGTGGAACATAGCCACCTAATGGCCCTTCAGTCAATGGGTCATATCTACAGTAGATGGTTTGCTTGAGATGGTGGCATAGGTTAACAGACAATTGTAGTTAGATAACTGCCCTTAGGTTTCATCTGTGGTCAGGCAACCTGCTTGAACACAGTGGAAGCTGCAGTAGAACATTAACTGCGTTGATATTTGGAGGCTGAGTCTGCTGGATGAAGCTACTTTAGAGCAGTGTAAACAGTAAGCACCATTTTGCTTTATTGTAGTAAAAATGCTGAGTCATTGTGAGCATAACTCTGCACAGTTTACGTGGGACTCCCGCACTATATTTTATGCGGACCTCAGCCACTTCTATCGATAGAGAATTGACTAAAGGCCAATGACTCAATGCTGAATATTGAAAATAAGAGTTTATGAGACGAGTTTTGAAAACACTTGTTAGAAAATAGGGAAGATAAATAACCTTGAAATCACTTGAAAATCACTTAGAAATCAGCAGAGAATCACGCAGAGATCAAGTAAACACATGGTGGGATTCACTAGGGATCAAGGAATGCCCCGCACGAATCTGGTATCTACCAAGTGACCTGTCTTGTTGCTGTGGCCGTAGGTTTTCACTTTACTTCATATAATGAACGAGGCTTCAGAGCATGAATTGTATTGCAATCAAGTTTACCTTATATTTGAGATTAGCCTAGTGTTGTGTTTTCAAACGTCAACCCAACTTATCACAGTTCCAACAGAGGACTAATTCCTAGGCCATGGACTTCCAATGACTTTTCTTTTCCTACCGAGAATGTTTTTAATCATTTGACAAGTCTTTTATCTAAAGACTTGTTACGTAAAGTAAGGCTGGATTCTGTGGGCCACAGTCTCCACTCTACTTCCTAAAATTAAGAGCAATACATGGTTGTGATTCCAAGCTACGTAATCGAGTTATTTAAAGAACAATCTAGGCTTTGGCCAGGTTTCTTAGTACCCACAATAACTTCTCTTGCCAGAAGAAAGGTTTGGTCCCTTTTCAATATTTGTCTAAGAGGAAAATATGTGACTTGGGACCCATTTGTGGTGAATGTACTGTTACGGTGACACAGGGTTGGTTCCATTAGCCCAATTTCTATCATAAATGCTTTCAAGGGAGTACAGTCTTGGAGGCATGCACCAAGTCCTCCATTCTTCCTCCTCGTAGGAGATGGCAGCTTGGTTTTATTAGCCAAGGTGTCCATAAGAGTTTCAAGTAACAAGCGCCAGGTTTAAGTTATCCTATTTCCACAGTCTTCATTGTATTTTTTCTTAAGATTTTGTTTTGAGACAAGGACTTCAGGCAACTTTTGTTCTTACAGAACAGGATAGGAAATGTGGGCTTACGCCATCGTTTCAGTCTATGTCGCAGAAAGTCGTAAGGAATGCTCTGGCTAATTTCTCAAATCTACTTTCTGGAAATAGTGGTAGGGATTGTAACTGCAACCACAGATGGCACACTGCATCCCAATAGGAAATGCAGGCAGGAGACAAGGTCTTAGAGTTCAAGATAAGACTCAAATGACATGAGGACAGACATGTTCTCTGGTTTAAGTTATCCTATTTACTAGTTTTCAGAGAGCATAGTGCCTTTGTTCCCAGTCTCCTTTATACTTTTTTTGAGGAAAAGACAGGCTTTGTGCCTTGGTCCTATCCATATCCTCACAAGGGAAGATGATGTTGTACTTTCTTTGAAGAGATGAGTGCATATCACTGAGAAAACTCACATCAACACTGAGAAATCGCTAGTATGTGTGGAACAGAAACTTGGTGAGACACACTTCATACTGACCTCCAGTCGAATATTATGTCGACATTCCAAATCTTATGTGAGGTCAACGGTATATATGGGCAGTCAATGATCTTTAATTCACCTCTACTTTTATCTGTTTGTCATGAAAACTGCCTATGTCATTGGAGGCAGAAGTTGCCACTGGCTGCATTCATAATTGAGCCTGAGTGTCCTGTGAGGCAGCAAATGGATAGCGGTTGAAACCGTAGCTGCCATATTGCTTTATTGTAGGAAAAATGCTGAGTCATTGTGAGATTACCTCTTCACTGCAATACAAAAACAAAAAACAAAAAAAAACAAAAACAAAAACAAAAAACCTCCTGCTTAAGTATTTCTCTATATCAAACCATAGACTAAAAATCTGCGAGAGACTGGCTAAACCAATATGGAAAGAAAGCTGAGAAAATGATATTGAGGCAGTTTCCTCAGCATGTTCTTAAAAGGCTTGTATTATCCTAGCAGAGATTATGAGGTAGAAGTCGCCTGGAAATCTCATACTTGCGAGATCAGTTACCTCTGAGAACAAGAAAGAAAGTAGAAAACCTGCCATGAAAGCTAGCAATTAGGAGCTAGGCTGTAGTCTTTTATAATGAACATAAACATTCTCAACAATAAACAGAAAGGTCACCCTGTGACCAAAAATGGACAAAGTCAAAAACAAAACAACTCCACATTCATGTCTGAACAGAAAACAGGCAAGGATGCTATACTAACACAAAGCAACCAAACACTCCTCTCTCCCTGCTAACATAAGTAACTTATCACTTCTTTATCACTGACGACTCTAGCCCCACTTTATTTATTTTAGCTCTTCAATAAAAATTAAGAGAACCTAATCTTTATAATAGCATTACCCATATAGCCAAAAGCTGGAAACAACCCAAATGTCTATTAAAAGAAAAAAGGATAAACAAAATGTGGTTTATCCACACAATGAAATATTATTCAGCTAGGAAAAGAAAGACAGTACTGACATGCTAAAACATAGATGGACCTTGAAAATTATGCTAAGTGAAAGATACCACACACAAAGACCTCATAGTATATGATTTTATTCATATGAAAGTTCAGAATAGGGAGATCTATAGAGACAGAAAGTAGATCAGTGGTTGCATAGGTCTCAGGGAGAGATGCAGGTATGGTGGTGATAACTAAGAGTACAGGGTTTCTTTTGGGTGTAATTAAAATGCTTCCTCTCAGTGAGATGTCTGTGATTTGTGTCCTATCTTGTCGTAGCAAGTTAATAAACTGAACTTTTCACTATGGGCATATTCCCAGTAATCTTTGGGCTCTGGGTTTTACATCTACTTCTGTTTTTTTCTCTAGTAATGTCAAGTTTATTCACACCCTGCTTGCATCATGTTACTATGGCATCCTTATATGTGCTCAATCACTACAAAAACAAGTAACATTCTCATCTTGACGATTATTTTCATTAAATATAGTCTGATTTTTTTCTGACTGGAAAAATTGCAGAAACTATATCCTTATAGATAACAAGCATTTCATGGTATGAAGAGGCAGATAATTGTTTTTCTTATAATCAGAGCCTTCTTTGAGGAGTCATTAGAAGATTAAAAATATATGTTTATATGTTTATAACATACATATATCTGCATATATTTATACATAATATCTACATATACGTATGTGAGAAAGTGTGTATAAAGCTATATCTCAGAATTAGTTATGAGTCCATATTAATTCCATTGAAATAAGCATTCATATAGAAATGGTCAAACATAAGAAAACTGAGAATATTGAATAATTTAAATCGGTTATTAACTTTATTACATAGCTTTAGCACATTCATTTCAATTAGCTTACATAATTAAAGTAGGCAAAATTTCTTGTATTGGCAATCAGCCAAATGGGAGACAGAGAAAGGAAGATATTCTTTACATCAGCCTGCACTTTTCAAGTTTTGAACTGGAGAATTTCATTTCTTAGAATCATCAAGGGCTCCACCAGTTTTTCAGATTGAAGCCATCAGCAGTGCTTCCTCCACAAAGAGAGTAGTAACCCATTATCACTGTGCATCTTATATTTAAATATTTATAAGCATAATGTTATAATATCCAGGCTGATATCAATTAAATAAAGGCCATCTTATAGGAAAACAGAGTTAAGACAGTGAACATGTGAAACCTACTCATACTTCAACTGAAATGTTTGAGCAGCCTAAAGTTCCCAGTTCCCTTCTTTTCCTCCAGACAAAAGTGCTATCTTTACAGGGGATCTTCTTTAGCAAAGTATGACCCACATTGCCTCAAGTTCCATCCAAGGCTTTATATCTATTAAAGAAGTTGTTTATAATTAAAATTTTTCCCATAAAAAACTCCAGGCTCAAATGACTGTACTAGTGATTTCTACCCAAAGTTTAATTAAGAAAAAAAATGCCAATTCTACCGAAACACTTTCAGAAAATAAAAAAGAATGGAACATCCCTTAACTAATGTGCTATGAGGCCAACATTACTTAATACTGTCACCAAAAGTATTATAAGAAAAGTACATACCAATATCCCTAAGAATCATAGATGCAAAATTTCCAAACCAAATATATTTGGCTAGATAATTGTTTGTACAATGTTTAGTAGTATCCCTGGTTTCTGCTGACTACATGCCAGTAACACCCCTCCCAGTGGTAAAAACCCCAAAATAGGATATTGGCAAGTGTCTGCTGGGAACGAGAATCAATCCCATTGTTAAGTGCTAAAATATGCAAGAAAATAAAATGCATTATGATCTGATGATAAGTAAAACTGTCTCCATTTGTAGATAGTATATTTATTTATTTAAAAAAATCCTCAGGAATATATGTACTTAATGAATTTAGGATGGTCACTGGAAACAAGGTTAATACAGAAAACTAGATTACATTTTCATATAGTAGAGGCAAACAATTAGTCATTGAAATTAGAATATCAATTAATTTATAGTAATGGCAAAAACATTAAATACTTAAGAATAAATCTGAAAAAAAAGATATGGAAGTCTTTTTTTTCTACATGAAGAACTACAGAACATTGCTAAGAGATATCAAAGACCTAAATGAGTGGAGAGGTATACCATGTGTATTGATTGGAATAAAGCAAGCTAGTCATTCCCACACTACGGTCAAGTTGTGGTCATATAAAAATTCAACCTGCCTGAAGATTTATTGTGTGGTTTGGTGATAAAATGAAGGTAGAGTCTTTATCATAGTACCTGGCACATCGTAGATTCACAATAGGCATTCGAGTCTTACCTATCATCATTATTTATTTACAGCTTTCCTCATTGTTGTTCCATCTGTTTCTTCTAGTATTAACTTTCCTTATCAAACCGATATAAAATTCTACATTATTGGATGAGTTGAAGCTCTTCTTGAGTCTGAATGTATAGGTTCTTCTCACCTTTTTATGTACCAGCTTGGAATATAGAACTCTGGAACTGGCCACAAAATTTAGATTGATTAATTGTCATGACTAAGTAAATGGATTGTTCTCACTTTCTCTATAGGTAGAAATGAATATCATAACAAAAATCAATCATCATCCTCTTCATCACATTTCTTGCCTACTACTATCTTCAGAGAAAAACAAAATGAACTCAAACTGTGGTTCTCATAAACCAGAAGTATTACAAAAGCTTAAGAAACAAAAACTCTTAAAAATACTCTCAAATTGTAATAGTACAAACTAAAAGTACTGTTATATGCACAAGTAGATTTAGACAATCAACATAATGTATATTGATAAAATATACATAAGTATAAACTTTTAGCTTAAAATTCCTTTTTAATACATAGCTTTCTCTGAAGAGAGACCCAGGTTAGACTATACATTCCACATATCTTTTTATGGAGTATACATTGTGGAGTCTGGCCTTATAATAACTCGTTTCACTTCTACATGTATTACTGAGGTAATATTATGAAACAAAGTTTAATACAGAAAAGTAAAGAGAAATAATAGTTTTGAAGAAAAAATTTGTGACCTGGAGGAGAATTCAATTTTGTTTAGTCTTCTTTTGGGGCCTATTTTGACCTTGCTCAAGGAAACCAAAAACAAACAAGCTGTGATGGATAATTTCTTTAAGAACTAAAGAATGGAATCTTTATGCAATGATAAATCAAGGGAAGAGTCTTTTCCAGTAATATGATTAGTAATTTCAGAGTGGAAGGCAGAGTGCCAAGAAGAGAATCTAATGACATAAGCTTATAACCTTTATGGCCTAATCACGTCTGCTACTAAAGTGACTGAATGACATTATTTTTTATTATACTAGTAACCAACCTGCTGGGTCAAAAGGGGAAAAAAGCAGTCTTGGGGCAATCACACTCTGCCACAAGTAACTTATTTGGTTGCGTAGCAATTAAATAACAATATCTCTGGTGAACTGCTAATAAAATCCCCTTGTCTTAACATCTAATCAAAATTCGCAATATGGGATGAGTGTCCAAGCTAAGACATTCATTATTCTGGTGCTAAAAGTGTCTCAAAGGTGGGCTTCAAACAGACACTTTTTTGTGTGTGTGACCAGAAGTGCTTAAAGCATCATTTGAACATTTCAAATTAGGTAGAAGGGAGAGCAAATAAGCTATTCATTTCTCAGCAGGTCCTAATGGACAGCATGAGAATCAGAGGAGAAAAACATGAATTTATAGTTTTTGTCCTTCAAATTCTGAGAAAAATGAAATATGATGAGCATAAGAGCCATGCCGAAGTATAGAGATAAATTTCGTCAGCCCCATTTAGTTAACAATAAAAAGATTATGGTTATTCTATTACTTCAAAATTCATCAGACAGAATACCAGAATTTGTTAAAATTAGAACAACCTTGGACCTACTCATCCATTGTAATGTTTTCTCTAAATGTAGAAAGGCCACTGGGAAAGCCATGGACATAAAGTATCACAGACACCGCCATCATCAGAAAAAAAGAAAAGAAAAAAAAACAATTCTATATACTTAGTACTTACAGGACTCCAGGCTTGGTGATCGGGAGAAAACTCCAGTATAATTTAGCAACCTTATGGCCTATTTTCAACTTACTTTCTAATGGAAAATATACATGACCTTCAACTTTCATTTTGTGAGCAACCATATTGTAGAATTTAAAGCTAATAAGTAATCTTACGTATTACTGGTTAGAAAAGTTTAGTTTAATATTAATGACAATAACTAGTGATGAAAATAATTAGTGAACATTTACTATGTGCCAGATACTTTTGTAAACACTTTACATGGAGAGTGTCATTTAATCATCATATTAACCCTGTGATAAAGATACATCATTGTGCTTATTTTATTTTATTTATTTTTTATGTTCTACTTTTAAAAAAATTTATTTATTTTAATTAGTTCAGTATAGAGTACATTGGTTAGACATCTATATAGTTCGTAAAATGATCCCCCCATTTGCTCCCTCCCTCCCTTGACACATTCCCTCTGCCATGCTCCCCATCCCCATGACCACCAATCAGCCACTAATTTGTACTTCTTTATCCCTTCACTCAATTCTCCCATCCCCCAATCCCCTCCGCTCTGTTCATCACCAAATCGTCCACTATATTTGTGAGTCTGTATTTGATTAGTTTGTTCTTTTTATTCCTTAGATTCTGCATATAAATGAAATCATATAGTGTTTATCTTTCCCTGTCTAACTTAAATACCTTCTAGGTCCATCAAAGCAATATATTTTTCCATCCCTTTCCTTTTAGTCTGTCTTTTAATCTGAAGTGAGTCTCTTATAAGCAACATGTAGGATTCTTGTTTTCCTTTCCATTCATCCACTCTTTTTGTTGGGACACTTAATTCTTTTCCATTTGAGGTACTTATTGATAGGAATGTAGTCATTACCGTGCTTTATTCTTGTTTTTGATAGATGTTCTTTTTCTTACAGAAGTCCCTCTGACATTTCCTATAATACGGGCTTGGTGTTGATAAATTCCTTCAACTTATCTTTGTCTGGAAAGCTCTTTATCTGTCCTTTAACTCTAAATGATAGCTTTGCTGAATGAATTATTCTTGGTTGTAGATCCTGGGTCTTCATCCTGTCAAATATTTTTTGCTAAACTCTTCTGTCCTGCATAGTTTCTTTTGAGAAATCAGCTGCCAGTCTTACGGGTATTCCGTTGGAGGTAACTATCTGTTTTTCTCTTGCTGCTTTTAATATTCTTTCTTTGTATTCAATCTTTGGCATTTTATTTATGATGTGTCTTGGCGTGGGCCTCTTTGGATCCCTGGTTTTTTGGGTTCTCTGAGCTTCCTGGGGTTGTATGCCTATTTCCTTCACGAGGTTAGGGAAGTTTTCCATCATTATTTCTTCAAACAGCTGTTCAACATATTGTTTTCCTTCAGGAACCCCTTGATATGAATATTTTGACCTTTAATAGTGTCCCATAAGCTCCTTAAATTATTTTTATAGTCTGGCCTCTTATATCTTGCCATTCTGATTGAGTGTCCTTGGCTTTCCCGTCCTCTAGATAGGGCATTTGATCCTCTTCTTCATTCACTCCGTTTATTTCATTTAATATACTTCTCATCTCAGATAATGTGTTGTTCATTTCAGACTGGTTCTCTTTTATTATTCCCATTTTCATTTTTATGTTTTATATTTCTTTGTTGAAGTTCTCACTGAATTTATCTACACTTCCCAAAAATTCATTGAGCATCTTTATAACCAGTGTTTTGAACTTTGCATCTGTTAGATTACTTGACTCCATTATAGCTGGATCTCTGTTTTGTTCTCTCATATGGTTTCTGCTTCTTTGTCTTCCCATTTTGCCGGCCTTTCTGTGTCTGTTTCTATGTACTAAGCAAAGTTCCTAATTCTTCTAGTTTTAGTAGTATGGATTTGTGAAGTAGGTGTCCAGTGGCACAGTCCGGAGAGGGGTTCAGCTGCAGGCCAAATTTAGCCCAAGTCTGTGCCCCTCTGGGGCCACCTGTTAAAATTCAACAAGCAATTCGCAGATGCTGTGCTTATAGTTGCCTCAAAAGGCCATACCAGAAACTAAGGCCAGCTGCCTCCAGTGTGAGTCTAGGCACTGCTCAGCAAAGAGCACCTGACTCACTGAGGCTATGCCTGCATGTGTCTTGCACAGGCCCATGAGTTGGGAGAGGTGGGGTTTCAGGAAATCTTTTGGACAGAGTGACCTCTGTTATCTAGTTTGATGATTTCACAACCATGGTGGTGCTGTGTCCACGCACTGGGAGTGGGGAGGGCTCAACAGGGAACAATGAATACCGCCGGCACTTCTGCACAGAGTCTCGCTTCGGCCCTCAGTCTGACAATGTCGCCCTATAAGTCCCTGGTGCCCCCCGCGCCTAGCCCAATCGGCACTGGTGCTCAGAGAGAGCAGGTCTGACACCGTGAATATCCGCTCATGGACGGGCCCCTTTAAGAGACTTCTGCCACTGCCACAGCCTCTGCCTCACTGAGCCGCTTGAGAGCTGGCAGCCCCGCATCCTTGCTCCATCCTACCTTCTGCTGTTGTAGGGTGATTTCTTAGATTTATCTCTAATCGTATGGCTTGTTCATCTAGATCCCAGGTGATTTTTCCTTGCATTTGGTTCTCTGTTCCTGTCACAATTTTGATTGGGTCGCCAGAGGGATGAACAGAGCCTCTATCACCTACACCATTTTTTCCACTCCCCCTGTGCTTATTTTATAGATGAAGAAATTTGGTGTTTAAAGAAATTTGTAACTTTCCCTAGTTACAAATTGAGGAGAAAGGTTAATAATTCATGGCCATAAAGTTTAGACCATTTGAACTCCACCATCCTGGCAAAGAAATAACTCTAATAGACACAGCATAAAAGGACAGGCATTCTTCCAAGTTCTCCAAGTCACTTGATTCCAACAACCCTATGAGATAAGAATTACTATTATTATGTTGTTGTTGTTATTATTTCTATTTTATGGAGTAGAAGAAAGAGACACAAAGAGAATGTTAGGTGGCCAAGGACACATAACTATCTAGTGATGGTGCATGAATTTAAACTTTTTTTAGTTAAAAATTTTTTTTTAAGTTTTTTTGTGGCTCTGAAGTCCACAGTATTGATTACTCAATATAGTACTCTCAAAATCATTAGTCTTTACTTCCTTCTGAAGCTTCTTAGCTTTCTAGGCAACTGAAAAATGTAACTACCTTTTACTCTTTTACTGTGGTATGAATTGCATGGTAGTCTACAACTGGATTTTATTTAAAAAATTTTTTAAATTTAACAACCATATAGACTATTTTTTAAAAACCCTGAAAATCAGAAAACAAAGCCCCTGGTTATGACTTACATAAAAATAGTTATAATTAGTTTATATGATGTTAAGCATTTTTAAAATATATTATGGGCTTTTTCCCCCTGATTATAAAACAATGAAAACTTCTTTCTTTGTCATTCCTTTAAGCGTATGAGTATATGAGTATCAACCTATTGAGAATCTTCTACTGTTTTCTTTGAAGTTAAGCATGATTTCTCTCTCTCTTTCTCTCTCTCTCTCTCTCTCTCTCTCTCTCTCTCTCTCTCGTTCTCTCTCTCTCTCGTATTTTTACCTCTCTTTACCTGAAGTTGGAGACCATCCTTAATGATGTGCTTCTAAATAGATAAACTTTTAATTCCTCCAGAGAAAGCTCTAGTAGAAAAACACAAATTACCTTCCCTGGGAATTAATTTTAGCATCTTTTTAATAAAAGAAGTCAGCACACCATTCCCTTCACAAATCATGGAGGAAATGATTAGCACCAATTAACCATGGGAAATGGACTTTCCAATACAAATTTTCAAAGACATCTGAAGCTCTAAACTGCTGCTTCCCAAGCATGCCCACATTGAATAAACATTTTTAAAGTTTCTTCTTCTGAAAGCTAATTCTCACCAGGAAGCTCGGGAGATATTCCCCAAGAGTGAGTACAGAAAGAAAGATATAATGATCATGTTTTTTTTTTGGCCAAGGTAAAAACAAAATGAATCCTAGAAAAGGAAGAATAGGAATATATTAGGAACAATGAGGTTATTAAAGGTGTGCTTCCCACTGAGGAAGAAATCTGCTGTGTAGATGAGCTGTACTCAAAAGAGAGTTAACACTTGAAGTAAAGCATTATTATTTTTTTAATAAATGGGGATACAAAAGTCATTCATAGCAACTAATATTTTAAAAATCATGTTTCTAGTCCATTCCCCTTTATCCAACTATACTTTAATAAAAAATTTAATAAAGTATGTTTCTATTCTAAAATCATTTCTAGAATAAAATAAATGTTTGCATTTTCAAAAATAGTCCAAGAAAATGACCAAAGTTTATAAAAATGAGATTGATTACATAAATGTGCCACATCCATACAATAGAATATTTTACTGTCATTAAAAATAACATCTTGGGAACATTCGTTGAACAGAAAGATGTCAATTATGTATTTTAAAAGTATCTTCCAGAACAATAATCTGATTATGTCATTTTTAAATGTGTGTGTGCACTCCTCTGTATGTACACCAATGTGATAGATAGCTGATTACTTCTGGATGGTAGATCATCTATCTTAAATATGTGTATTTTCTGATTTTTCCATAATGAATATGTATTAACTCTATAATGAAAGCAAATATGTTTTTAAAGTAGTCTAAGAGGGCAGAGCTACGTGCAATCAATAAGGCACACAACATCTCAAATGGAAGAATCACTTAGACTGGGCATTTGTTAGGTCTCCTGAGGAGAAGCTGTTCTGAGCTCAAAACCACTACTGCTGGGCTGTCAATAAATAACCTTGGCTTTGTAGGTTTAACGTGATCCACCTGTGGACATCCTCACACTAGCTGAGTGGGACCAGGTGTTTGTCTAAGCATAGAGTCTTATACTGGCTCTAGCTAACCTTGCATTAGCACTGTGGCAGTTCTGGGAGTGAAAAAGTGGTAAATCATGGGATTTTCAAATCGCAACAGTAAAATAACTACTTGAACCCACCCTTGAAATTTAACCTTGTCGATAGCAAGATCAGATTTACAGCTGAGGCCAAAGAGTCTGTTGTTTCTCTCCTTGGTTCACTTTTTAAAAGAAGAAAACACATTAAACAGATCAAGATGGGTAACTCCAGGAAAATACATCTATTAAATTTCCCATTCTGATATTGAAGTGCAAAAAATAGACACGGTCTCTTTCCTTATGGAGCTTACAACCCAAAAGGTAGAGACACACAATAAACAAATAAACAGAATTATAACAAGCATGATTAGTGTTATAAATAAAATTTATAAGAGGTTGATAAGGGGCTTCTTTTTTTAAGGGGATTAAGGACTATTGAGACAAATCACTTTTTGCATTTTTAAATACATGTAGGTGGCATCCACATAGCCACAGTCACAGAAGCCTGTGCTGTAGAAAATGGTTGTCGCTTTACTACAATTTTTAAAGGTGTCTTAGTTTCTTAATGTCAACTATGACTAATAATTCTCAGTATAGAAGTCTAGTATTAGTGACTAGCATATGGCAGGAAATCCAATAAATAAAATTGATATTATCCTAAAAGAATATAGCCAATTATAAGTAAATATTGTTGCTAATTTCACTTTTTAAATGAGTGAGACAGAATTTATGTATGTTTAATATTTTATTGTCTTTGTCTCTGATGTGCAAATTGAATTTAATGCACCAATGTGCCATGCTCTATTACCTCAATAGGTTGTACTGAAAACAAGTAATTACTACTTCTTGGCTAGGTGTACAATCTCAAATAAAGGAAAGACATTTTAGAACAATGTAAGCTTGGTTTCCAACAATAAGTATCAGAGAATAAGTAGAGCTTTCTTACCTCACTCCTTTACATATGAGAGACTCTGCATGTCTAGTTTAACTCACTTCAGCCCAATAAGTACTTAGCAAATGCTAAGTGGAATGAGGAGGGAGAAGGATGAGGAAGACAGCCAAAAATGTAATAATCAATGCCTATGCCAAAGGGAAATACAAATGTCTAAGTCATTATTTGTTATACTTACATCTTCCCTCAGCTTATCTCATGACAGACTCTGGTGGCTACAGATTCCTATTTATACCATCTTGACTATATCCCAATTTGGGAGGATTATTAATATATTAGAGAGTATAGTAAAAGAGAGCAGTCTCATTTTTTCAGGCAGCCTTTTCTGATTGCCTGTACCCCAAAAATAAAATTTCCTTACTTTGAATTTGATTAATGAACCATATTTAACCCATTCATTCTCCCAGATTTGCTTATTTGGTGCTTCAGTATTAGTCTCTAGTAAGTTTGTGTCTGTTTATTTTATAAAGTTCTTATGTCCCAAGGAAAGACCAAAAAATCTCCCTTCCTCTGATAAATGTACCTAGATCTGTGCTGGAAACAAGATAGTGCTTGATAAATGCATGCTTTAATAAATATGATGTGAGACAGACTTGAGATAAAGCAAATAGAGTAAATGTGTTGCTTGAATACAACTATTATTCTAAATATAGAATGTGGATCCACATACCAATAATTCCAAAGCCTGATCATAACCACTCCCTGCCCTCTGCCTAGGAGGACAGACACATTTGGTCCATCTGTTTCAATCCTTCAGACCTTAACGACTTCATTAAAACATTGCCATAAAAATAGTTTCTGATTTCGTTTGTATCGGTTTCTTTGTCCTTAGAGATGAACAGCTTTATTAGAAACAATGATATGTTAAAAATTAACTAATTGCTGAATAAACATTTGGGAAACTATTTTATATGCAAACAAGTCTCTGTTACACCAACTATACTTTGTTTACTATCTCAAAATCTTCTGGATTAGGGGTATCTGCTGGCAAATACATTCATAGCTTTTTAAGACATCATTTGTTGGAATTGTTATTTCATGCTGATCTTTGAGTCACAATCTTCCCTTTGGGTATAATCTTAATAGCCATTGCACATTATGAAGCCCGACTGGTAATTATTTTCTAGGAAGAAAAAGCAGTAACAGAAAAGCATCTGTTACCAGGAGCTGAGGCAGCCACCTAATAGTTGCAGAGCCTAGGGGCAACAGGTGGGCAATCAAATTTTATCTCTAGCAGGTGGAAAATTATATTTTATTTGAAATCTTTTTGCAGTTTGGACTGTTACAGTGATTCCCAAAAGCAGAATATGCCCTCACTAGGCCTGAGCTCATGCCAAGAGTTATGTTATACTTTCTTGATGATGTGGTCCCACAAGTACACATCAAAATGACATTTGGCAGTCTAGTTTCTACATCTGTCTGGCTCTGATGTAGGATAGAGGCCACGATGCCATGTCCTGAATTAGACATACACACAATTCTGAAGAAAATCCTAACTACCAATGGGAAAAGAGACCCGTCGAAAGCTCTTTAAATTATATTCAAATTGAGACTCCTGAAAGGTGGTGGTGAGAAGGTGGAGAGGGAGTGAGGAGACAAGGGAGGAGGAGGGAGAGAGGGGCATCAGTGACAGGAGTCTGTTGCTCTACTTGTAGAACTGAGAGCTACTTAAGAGTGTCATTGCTCTCATCATAAAGCCTCAAAGGTTCTTCAAAGATTCTGCAAAGCATTTCACAGGTCTCGAGCATATCCTGGCTATTTCTCGGGACGGCCAGGACTCTCCTCTCTCTGGCCCACAGAACCTCTTAGGACCTTTCCCTACTGAAAAGGAAATAAATGTCACATGAAGACCAACTTGCATTCTACCTCCTTTCCTTTTGAATGGAAGTACCACAGCAGCTTCTGAAAAGCACCTATGCACCCAGTTATTTGTTAACAACTTCTAGCTGATTCTAATTCCAAACATAGCTATGGGTCACATGTTATCTGTTGAGGCAAAAGAAAATGGATGTGAAATAAAGAACAGTGGGCCAGGGAAAGAATTCTTGGGTTTTAATCTTCAAACTGGTACTAAATAACAATGTAAGTCACTTAATTCCTTGGTCATCAATCTCTTAAAGTAGGGTGTTTTAGATTAAATTTCTAAACTCCCTTCTCTTTCTACTTTATAGTAGCCAAATAAGTCATCTAAAAATCATACTCATGGTTTTAAATAATTCTGCCATCAACTGGAGTTCAGCAACATTCAAGTGTCTTGTAGCTAGTTTAATGTTTTGATTTTAATGTGAGTTATCATTATAACAATTTTCAATCCAGATAGTTTTATGTCCTATAATAAAAACCTAGTCCCAATGAATAAATACTATAAACAGAAAAGAAGAAATTTTTATGTTCAACCTAAGGATTAAACCTATATAAAAAAGAAAAAAATAGACCAGACACAGAGATAGAGCTTGCCAAAACAAAACTGTTAATCACATTTTCCAGAAGTATTTGTCTTTCAATCTGTATGCTGAACGAGCTGTTTTGCCTGTCTTCTGACACTATGGTTCTCCTTCCTTTCACTTCCTCTGAAAACTTATCTGTTAATATCAGTTTGGGTCTTTGAGTCTATTGTCCAAAAGCCAAAGGAAAACAGCTCATTGATTTGGAGTTTTAACTCTGTTCTTTTTTCTTTCTCAAAAAAATATTAAATGTAGCGACAGATAAGATATTTGGGGATAAATGTTGTGGCATCTCTTCTTTATAAATGCCTAGTAAAGGAGTTTTGTTATGTCATACATCACTTTTTAACAGAAGCTCTTTCTGTGGCTTCTATATCCAGGTGACAAAGATCTTCCCAATGCGAAACAGGGGGAATTAAAGTTGATCTTATGGAATCCAAGGGAGGAGTCTGCTTGGGGGAAATAAATAGGGAATTTGCATGTAGTAGGTGCTCAATGGCTGTGAAGTTAAAAATCCTACTCAAATTGAAATATGATTTGATGTGCAAAGATAACAGTTTAAACATTCTGCTAAGATTTGAAATAAACATTGAAAGTCATTATTAATGCTGGTTGAGAAATTCGGAGCATAATCACCATTTCCTAATAAAACTTGGAGATTTGATTCATTTCTTCATTACCATCACTGTTCGAGGGTTTTATAAATTTGCTCCATGACCTGTTCCACCAAAACTAATCGTAAGCCATCCTGCTGTCACATTAAGGTTCTTCAATTTGGGAATAACTTAAAACAAGATACATCAACACATTGGAAACATTTTAATTATTAAAATAATATCTTACATCGACATCAACTTTCCATTATGAAAGTGCTATCACTTTGATGGGCCAACTCTCATAAGCCCTTAGAATACTAGCATGATACCTGTTAAAATTTTATTTTCAATGTTAAAAAAATCACCATGAAAATGTAGTTACATAGATTAATAGAGGAAGTCCCAACATTAGGAACACTATTCAAAGATTTCTATTTTTATATTATCTTTGCCCCCATACACTTAGTCCTATTTTACTTAGTATAGTCATATATCTTCATTAGCTTGTTTGTTAGGTTTCCAAATTAAATGCAATTACTTAAAAGAAATCAATAACACAGCTAAGACAGTTCAGACGATGATTGGTTCCTAAAATAATTCCTATCTTTTCCATCAGAACAATGTGTAGTCAAATTTGAAGAATATTTTAAGAGGCCCTAAATCAGACTAACTGCTGGCTTTCAGGTCTTGCTATCTCAGAATGCTGCCAGATAGCAATCTCTGCGATTGAGTCATTTTGCATTAGGAGAGCTTGTTCTAGTGATGCTCAAATGACTCATGGCTTCTAATTCTCTTAAAAAGAGCCATGAGACCTGCAATGTTAATTACATTATGGGACGGAGCGGAGGAGTATTTAATGGAGATGAATCCAAATTATGCAACTCAGGCTCCTGTCTGGAGAGTCACTTTGGAGTGTAGGTTTGTCCTCACAAGGAAGGCTTCTTGTTCTCATGGCACCAGGGTTGTTAGTTTTTTACTTAGCAAATATATCTTTAACAAATAAAATACTAGCTAACAGGACAAGAGTATTTAGAACATGTGTAATCTGGTCTCATCTGGTCCAGGCTGCAGCAGAAAAGAACTTTATAGACAGTAGCTGGGTGCTTAAAGTAAACACTAGGTACAGACTTCCTTCTGAAAGGAGCATTAATAGAAATGGTCATTGCCCCTGAGTATGAATGGTGGACAGCCTGCTATAGACAACATTTGTTAGATGGAAGGAGATTTTGTTGTTCTTTAACCAGACAGACAGTACCCACATTCATCAAGGACTGTTTGATTTCTGTGTTCTTAAAGGTATGAAACAAAGGAGTTTTGTCCAGTCAACTTTGTCTGGAAATACTGAGCTTTATCTACAAGAAAATCTTTTCCACTTCTCATACATTTGCTTTGATGGAACATGCATCTTTGCGGAAATAAAGGAATCAGACTGTATCAATTCAAGATCTATATTCCTAGGTGCTGTGTAGGTTGTACAGATATATTGGCCTCAGTCTCCACTTACCCAGAACATACTTGAATCATTAGTGGTCAAATACTTTGAGTGTTTTTCCAGTATACATAAAATGTATTCAGCTGAGTTCTGTTAAATAACAAGGACAACCCCTATCAGCCACTCTGAGTCCTAGGAGCATCTTAGAGACAGAGGACAATATAAATCAGTACCAACTAATTAATCTGCAGCCCTGTAAATCAAATCTGTGAGACCAGAGCCAGAATTCTGGAATCTGTTGAGATAATAACCATTATAAAATGGCCCCACCAGCTCAGACCTTCTGAGTTACAACAAGGGGAGGGGACTACAGAGTCTCTGTTTTTCTGAGACAGAGAGACTAACTACATAAGAGAGAAAAGTCCAGCCTCCGAGACAGAGAAAGGAGAAAAGCAGAAAGGAGAATTAGCGGTAAAAGAGAATCAAGGGGTGGAGGGTGGGGGATTCTAAGCCTCTTTTAAGCCTATTCTGTCACAGATTTCCCTATCCCTTGGGAAAATCACAACGATTTTTTTCATTTTATCTAAACTATACAAATAGTTAATAAAAATATTCACATAATAACATTAAAGCACAAAGACTCCTTAAATGTCTTCCTTCGTATTTCAGGAATCTCCCTAGGGGGTCACCATTGTGATCAGATTACTACCTTTCCAGGCCTCAGCAGATGCTTGGGGAGTGGGGGCAGGGGAGCAGAAATCCAACTTATGCCCAGACACCAAGATATGTGCCCTGGTGTGAGACTGTAGCTGCCCAGAGAAAGGTATCACTTTTTCTAGTTTATTGAAGACTAGCAGTGATTCGGTACTATTCCAGGAAATTTGCTGTGCACTTATATACGTATATTTAGATATCTTATTTAGTTTTGCTTTTCGAAAAAAATTAAATTACACATGTCATTTTGTAGCTTGCTTTTTTTAACTCAAAAATATATTTTGGAAGCTTCTCCAGGTCAATAAACATAGGTTTACCTCATCTTTTTTTTATCTACATTTTTTACATTCACTCATAACCAAGATTGCAAAAACACAATTTAGGCTGTTGCCAACATTTTGCTACTCCAATTTATATGGTAAACATCTTCCTCCATGAAACCATTTCCACAAGGTATGTTGGAGAAATGGGCAACTCAGGTGTAGGTTTGGTCAACAGAACATCTCACGGACAACAGTGGGTGTCATTGGAAGCACTGTAGCGGACATAGCTTCTGTTGAGGCCCCATACTTTAAAAGCCATTTTTTAGGACAAAACTAATGAAAAATAAATGGATTAAAGCAGCAGTCCCCAAACTTTTTGGCACCAGGGAATGGTACTCCTGTGAGAATCTAATGCCTAATGATCTGATGTGGAGCTGAGGCAGTGATGCTAGCGCTGGGGAGCGGCTGCAAATACACATGAAGCTTCACTAGCTCACTGTTCATCTCCTGCTGTGTGGCCCAGTTCCTAACAAGCCATGGACCGGAACAGGTCTACTGCTTGGATGTTGGGGCCCCCTGGGTTAAAGAACTCCTGGACATATTGGTCACTTGGGATTGAGTAATCTGTGCTTTCATCTCTATTCATAAACCTAACAATCCACTCAAGTGACCAGCACTGCTCCACATTATGTGCCCTGTGTCTCACAGAGGTCACTGTGCCTGTGTGCTGAGAAGTCCTGTTGATATGCGATCATCACAGATGGACACACTTCACAATGAAACAGTGGTTTGAACAAGGGAAGACAGCAAAAGAAAGGAGTTTAACTTGCCAAACCTTTCTTTTCAGATAGGATGAAGTCAGAGTCTTCTAGCACCCATCGTCTTGCTTCTCTTTGTGTTCCCAGAAATACTCACAAATTACCAAAGTAGTCACAATAGTTACAAATGGCAGCCTAGGAACATCCTTCAATATTAAAAAGTAATATAACTTTTAAAAATTATTTAACATATATACATATATATGCAGCTCTAGATATATTATGCAAAGAATAATATTGATTCTTTGTACTGGCAACTATATGGACATTGAACAGTAACTTTTTAGTTTACTTTTATGAATGTACACAGTCCTATAAAAATCTTATAAACTAATAATATTTGATTAAAATATTCAAAACATTATATACAAGATTTCTAAAATAATTTCATTTAAATTTTTAGTAGAAGATAACCGTAATTTAAATTTTACCTTTTAATTTTATAACTATTTTACGTACTTAAAAATACCTTTTTTGGGGGAGCATACACAAAAATGTTAATTTTTACATTTACTTTAATTTGTATTTTTATAAAAAATTATTTATATGCTTTCAATCCAATTATATTTTTAATTTTTTACTTTCAATAAGTTACATGGAATTTTAGTTATAACATAGTGATCTTATAAAATAAAGATAAGAAAAATAAATGTTATATTATAAATATAGTAGCGTGTAGATCATGTATGTCTTCATTTTATTACTTATCTAAAAATTGCTGACTTATCAATAGAACACTCAGGCATGTGTAATTAACAACAGTTAAATTCAGTTCTCCTCAATATTTTTCAAGCTTTCAGTTATATACACATATTTTGTTGTGTAAAGATAATTTATAGCTTTTAAACGTTCAGATATATGGTACATGTGCCTCCACTTGTGCTCTTTATCCTATGCCCTGCAAGTGGGCTGGGTCTGCTTAGCACTGATCATTTCCTACATTAGATTTTATTTTATTTTGTATATTTATATTTGTATCTCCCCTATTTCCAAAAAAGTTTCAGAGATAATTAACAATAAAAACATGTACATTTATATAGTGTATTCAAAGCTAAGTCATTAGAAACTATAGTGTGCTTGCCAAAAACACCCACTGTGAAAAATTATTATAACATAAAATTATATTAAAATATAAATCACTGAAAAGTCAGTGCTCAGAGAAAAGAAGAATTGAGAAATTTTTCAACTTTTCATTTTGCCGCTGTGCTTTTTATTAGCCTGAATCCAAATGGAAGTAATCAGTTATACATTTCTCCTTAATGGGATCACATAGACCTGGAATCACATAGACCTGGGATCAAAGCCTGATTTTACCTTCTTTTCTCATTTACAAAATCAGAAGTAAAGGCCTACCTTTACTGGACTGTTTGGAGTTACAGGAGTTGATATATATGTCCAACACAATACCGAGACACCGAAATGCTCCTTCCCCTTCCCTCTTCCTTCCACAGCGGGCCCACTCCCACTGCTTAGAGCAAACTACAGAGTTCCGATTGCAGCGTCTCCTGCTGTACCACACTGCAGAGTTCCTGGGAATTTTAGTTCCAATTTGAGAAAATAAAATTTAAATTTGGGAAAGTGAATATAACACTGTTTAGCCAGCACTGTTTTAAGCCTCTCTATATATTATCTCATTTCATTCTAGCAGTAACCCTATTTAGCAGATGTTCTAATGATATCCAGATGAGGAAACTGAAGCATAGAGATTTGTCCCACGTCACAGAGAGAGGAAGTTCTGGAATTGAGGATGAGTAGTGTTGCATCCACTCTGAGTAGGAGAATATGAAAACTTTTGTGAAAACAAAAGGGTAGGTCAATACTTAGTGCATCAGACATTGATAACAGTTGAATTCATTAATAAAGGATCAATCTTTTTAAAGTATCTACATATCTTTAGCTTCTGATCCTTCAGCTTTCATTTAAATCACATAGAGAGAAGATAATATTCATTATTTTCACCCAAAGGTAACATGTTAGTTTTTAGTAATGCCCAATTGGCTAGATATGTTCTATTTTCATATTTTATTCTTGGTTGTTCTCCAGCACCTATCAGAGTACCAAGGCTGGTCTGACCATGACAGGAGCTGGAGCCAGCATTGGTTCTGATAGGTTAAGGTGGATCATTCTTGACCAAATCTGAAGATATCTTTCGCCTAATGAATAAGCAAAACTTAAGCCTGTAGAAGAAGGCTCGGATCCTTGGGAGAGTATATAAAATCACCAAATCAAGAGAAACCAGAGGTGGAGTCAGAGGGAGAGGCTCTAGATTGGGAGTAGAAAGCAAGATGAAGATGAGAAAGGTGGTAAAGTAAAGGCAAGAGAAAAGGTAGGTGGTGGGGACTGTCTAAACTGCTTTCCTTGAACACGAATTGTTCTTAGGGGCTCAAATGTATTAGCCAAATATTTACTGATTGATAAGAGACATTTTGGTTTAAAGAGTCAGGAAAAAGGAAAAATTATCTGTGCTCAAAACTGATCTCTCTATCTGACAGCAGAGTCTAACATGAAGCTAGCACCCAGTTGGTGAAAGCTTTTCTTCAGACATCAAACTAGTAGTAAAATAATAATAATAATAATAATAATAATAATAATAAATAAGTCTCTATATATCTAATCTTCCAAACCTAAACTTATGAAGTGATTATGTGTCACCCTCCCCAAACAACTCAAAATTTTTCTCATGTTCCATTTTCCCAAGCCTCAGAGAAAGAATTTGATTGAAGAAACTAATTTATATATTATATATATGCATATAGACATCATTTTATATCACGATCCAAGGTCCTAATACTTCCTTTTATCTCCTTGACTGGTGGACCACAGAAAGCAATGACTCAAATAATAAACAGGAAGAGACACACCAGAAACCAAAATCAAAGGTCTCTGTGAATCAGTGATGGCCCACTGCCCTCATCAAAGATATTCTTTCCCGGGAGAGCTTGACTTTCATTATGTACTGAATTGTGTCTCCTTAAAATGCTTATGTTGAAACTCTAAGCCCCAGTGTGACTGTGATTTCAATAGGATCTTTTGGAGTTAATTAAGATTAAATTAGGTCATAAGCATGAAGTCTAATCTGATAGGATTAATGCCTTATAAGAAGAAGAAGAGAGAGCGGTCTCTCTCTTTCTCTGCCATGTGAATAAACAGCAAGAGGGTGGCTTTGACAAGCGAGGAAGAGGGGCCTCACCAGAAACTGAACTCTGCCAGAACCTTAGTCTTGGACTTTCCAGACTCTAAAAAGATGAGAAAATAAATTTCCGTTATTTAAGCCACTCAGTCTATGGTATTTTATTAAGGCAGTCCAAGCCTACTAAGGCAACTTTCAACAAGGATTTTGTCAGTGAGAAAGTTAAGAGTCTACTATGAAACTGAAGCAGCTTTGGAGGAAGCTGGAATATTTATAAAAGTGCCCCAACCTGGTATATAATACTAGCTGTCATTTGTTGAGTCATTAAAGTACAGATACATTAAAGTACAGTATATGTGCCCTACACATATACACACACAATCACACTCATACATGCACGCACAAATGCACGAAAGCACACATATGCACATAATGCATACACACACTATCACATTACATCCTCAAAGTAATCCTATCAGATTGATATTGTTTCCTTAATTCTACTGATTTATGAAATTGAGTCTCAGAACTGTTGATTAATTTGCTAAAAATATATACAACGAGTATATCTAAGATTTTAATCCCAATCTCCTCATCTATCCCTTCAACCACTATGTTATACTGAATCTAGGCAAAGGGTCACCTTTGGGGATGTTTCAGAACATCTTTGTACTCTACGCCTTCGGAACCAGTCAGAACCAGCCTGATCCCAGATCCCTGTCTGTCTTTGATATGTCCACTTCAGTTGTACATTGGACACTGGGAGGACATAAACTCCTCAAATCAGGTCATGTAAAAAGCTTCAAACCCAACCTATACATATCCTCAGTCTTAACATTCATAAACAATATAAAGTCTTCTGAATATAGTGTGGGGATACCTACAGGGACTCAAAACAGAAGTATTTAAATTTACATCTAAAAGAAATCATCAAAACATGTTTTCACAGCTTTTTTCTTTTTATCCAGCCTCTGTCATCATAACCAGTACTAGTATGATATATACTAGCCACACAGTGAGCACATCACAATCACAGTCCCCTCTCCACTGCCAGTGGAGCACAATTATCCAATGAACAACTAAGTGGAATTCAACATGGTTTAGCATCACAGGAGCTATTTTTTTACAGGCTGAGTAAAGCAAGCTGTCTTTCCTGAAACTATCCATTTTGTCTTGAAGCAACATTGCAGGGCTGGAAACAAAATAATACAGTTAATGTAAAATATTTCTTCTGCTCCTAACTGAGTCTACTCTGAATGTGTGCCAAAATAGCTATTAGCGGTGATTAAAAGTGTGAAATAACCGAGATGAGATTCTCTCAGGAACGAAAAGAGAAGTACCTTTCCACACTGGGCTCATCAACACTAATGAAAGATCAGTGAAAGACCCAGTTAGGCATGGACTACAAAACCAGGAGAGAGACAGCTCAAGAATATTTCTTCTGACTAATTCTTCAGTTGCACATGGTATTAAAAACATCAAGCAGAGTATTTTTCATGTTGCTTTTTTGATGAGAAGCTAGAAACAAAACAAAGCAAAATTCTAACTTCATCTATTGTAATTAGACTTTATCTTATTCTGATGGAAAATCAGTTTAAGCTATTGTCACTGGCATTGACTGATCCTAGATTCACCCAATTGTGGTTAGAACCTATGCTTAGAACTATAGAACTCAAGTAAGAATTGTCTTACAATGGTGCTGCCTTAACTCTTCCTGGAGGCATCCTAGATTCTCCACGGTCATAGGATTACCATTAGAAGATAGAACAAAGTGCATCCCATATTCCCACCTAATTTTGTCTGGGAACTAACATCCTTCAAATTAAAATCTGAGCTACTGTTGCTGAAATAGCACTCATTCTGTGAAAAGTGTACATATCAGGCCTGAACTGATCTGTCTTTTCACAGTAATGCTTGCAAATGAAGTTAAATATGACATGGTGCATCTGTCTTGTTTGCAGTAATTTTTTTTTTCCTGTGGGATAGTACTTGAACTTTAGGGCTGTGAATTGGCCAGTGAGCCTTGGGCCTATGTTACAGAATAGTATAAAAATGGTGGGAAACAGCCACAGCTCTTCTGTCAAGGTGACACACACATTTTGACTCTCATCTACAGCAGATACATATGCCTCATTTGGGTGAGAGCACTAAATGTCCAGAGTACTTAGCACTGTACTGCCTAATAAGACGGGGATGTTGTGTTTCCTGTTGTATGCTTCCATAAGGCTAAATATGTGCCATATTAGTTTAAAGGTTATTGTATCTTAAGTTTGACTGCAAATTGAGTTAGCTCTTTACTCACTGCTATGCTATTGACCAGCTTTCCTTTGATCATGGAAACCCCTGAGGAACCAAATTCAACCACATTAACTCCATTTTGTCATTTACGTTTAAGTTAGCCCGAGTTGACTTAGAAATCCAAGATAAAATTAATATTTCTATTTACTTTGAACTAGCCTCATTTTCTCAAAAATCAGTCAGTCAAAGGAAGAAGCAGCCAGAAAGGCTTAGGATTTTCCAAATTTAGTCAGATTCTCAATCAAATGTTCAGAATTGAGTGATGACACAGAGAAGACTCACATAAGACCCATTTTTTTTAATTACTAGCAAGTTATGAATCTGTCATCTTGAAAATTTTTACACAAGAGTACTGGAACTAATCAGACAGTTATCTCTGAAATCAAAATTAGCATGACTGATGTTCATAGAAGTCATGCACACCTCTGGCTAAAAGGAGTAGTCCCAAACTTAGAATAGTTAGTGGCTTCTCTGGAGAAAGCTCAGGTTTCTCAGCAAAGATAATACGTGTAATATTATCTGACATCCCCACCATAGACTCATACCATAGGCTTCATGAAAGTGGATGCAAAACTACATTATAGCCTTCAAAGGAGTCTAAGTGTATCAGTAAGTGTTTAGACAGGAAAAAACCAATCTGAGAATTTTTGCTACTTGTAGTATCAAATAAGGTGATTCACACAAACATTAAGAAGTCACTGCAAACCTTACATTACCATCTGTCTGTGCGTCTATCAGCTGCTGCCAAAGGAGACTGATGGTTTCCTTCTCTTTTTCACTCCAAATATCATTCAGGTGACTCTTATTGGTAAAATGTAGGCCAATAAAATGAATATGGGAAATATATTTTTCAGTTTTCGAGCTATTAGGATACAAGTTAGAGTTTAGAAGATTTGAGAATGTTTTAATATAAATGCACAATATCTAACATACTAAGAAACAAAAACCACCCTAGAAGAGGCAAGAAGGGTGCCAAAGGTGCCTATATTGATTACATCATTGAAAAGTTAAGGTCTAGAGAGAACTCCCAATTATAATATGATCGAGATGGCAACTAGATAAGCAAAAAAAGAAAAATAATGGAGTAAGGAGTAAAGAAGGAAGGAAGGAAGGAAGGAAGGAAGGAAGGAAGGAAGGAAGGAAGGAAGGAAGGAAGGAAGGAAGGAAGGAAGGAAGGAAAGGAGGGGGGAGGAAGGGAGGGTGGAAGGGAGGGAGGGAAGGAAAAAGATAAAAGAAAAATGAGAAACTAAGAAGAACTCACTTTGGAAAAAAACATTACCCAAAGGATAGAATAAAGCCTTCAAAAACTTCAAGTCAGAAGAATTTGAGAATGTAAACTCATTATTTGTTGACTTTTGATATTAGCCTATCTAGCAAGTGTGAGGCAATATCTCATTATGGTTTGATTTCCATTTTCCTGATGATTAGAGATGTTGAGCATTTTTTCATGTATCTGTTGGCATCTGTGTGTCTCTGAGTCCCTCTGCCCATTTTTAATTGATCATGCTTTTTTGATGTTGATTTATATGAGTTCTTTATTTATTATACATATTAAACCCTTATTAAATATATTATTTGCAAATATATTCTCCCATTCAATAGGATGTCTTTTCATTTTGTTCATGGTCGTTCTTCACTGTGCAAAAGCTTTTTAGTTTGATGTAGTCCCATTTGTTTATTTTTGCTTTTGTTGCCCTTACCCGAGGAGAGATTTCTTAAAAAATATGGTTAAGACCAATGTCAAAGATTTACTGTCTATGTTTTCTTCTAGGAATTTATTGTTTTAGGTCTTACATTTAAGTCCTTAATCCATTTTGAGTTTATTTTTGTATATGATGTAAGAAAGTGGTCCAGATTCATTTTTTTGCATATATCTATCCATTTTTTCCCAATACCATTGACTGAATATACTGTTATTCTCCCTTGATTTTAGATTAATTGACCATTTATGCCTGCTTTTATTTCTGAGCTCTCTATTCTGTTTCATTGATCTATATGTCTGTTTTTATACCTCTTATGGGTATTTATCTAAAGAAAAAAAACACTCATTTAAAAAGATATATGCACCTCTATGTTAATTGCAACATTATACACAACAGGTAAAGTCAGAAAAAAGAGTTAAGGAAATCAGATATGAGGTGATGCATACATAGGGAATTTCGGGTCTTGAGAATAATGGAAAAGCTTGACTTTTAATCCCCTACCACTCACTCCTCCCCCAAAACATGACATCAACAAAGAAGATAAATTCAGCATATTTAGGAAACTGAGGAAATGCAACCTTCAAATTACCTGCAACTAGAGAGGGCGGGGGAAGGAAAAGAAAAAAAAAAACTTGGAGCTTTTGCCACAGCAATCCTTTAAATATGAAACATAGAGAAGGGAAGTCTTAAAAGACTCCGTGTAAAAAAAGCAGAAGACTACCTCCAGAAAGAGAAATTACAACAATAAATGCCAAAATAAGAAAACCAGATCAGGACTTTATAGCCTTAGATAGGGAAAAGGATCCAGAAGGGGCAGGTTAGAAGGATTATTGCTTTTAGGAAGGCTTAGATATATACAGAGCTGAGACACCTTGGGTATGACTCTATGAGGAAAAGGAAGAAACAAAAGGGAGAAATTAATAATTTTTCAAAAATGAAAGACCTGCCAACCCTTCTCCCATTACCCACCATCAACACCATCATCCATAAAATAAACCACACGGAAGATGCACAGTAAATCTAGGAATCCTGTTTAAAACAAATAGGAATAAAGAATTGCAGATCACCTTCATATAACGTGAGGAAATAAATAAAAAACATAACTAAAAAAAAATTTCTGTTTTCAGAGGCTATAAAGCTGGAGACATCCCAGCCAGGCTGAAGGGAATAGATCTATTTGTCCTCCTAGCCCTTAGGCCCTCCCCAAAGGCCCTCAAAATGGTTTGATCTACCCCCACCAAAAAAAAACAACAACAACAGAAACAAAAACAAAAACAACACTTTCTGCTGATGAAAAGGCTTGACCAAAAGAACTAAACACGAAGATAAAGAAAATTGTACTACAAAACTTCAAATTATGTTAAATATTTTCAGTTAAGAATTTGGGGCTATGGTAAAGTGGGTAGCAATAGAAGAAAGGCAAATGAAGTTGAACCTATAATTAGGTATTTCTGAGGAAGAAAATCAAAACCTTTGAATAGGATTAATATTTAAAACTATAAAACCAAAAAAAAATCTCCCTAATATAAAAGAAGTGCCCCCAACACATATTTTGTAAAACTATTAAACTTTAGAAATCAAGAAAAAAAAATCATTTGCATTTGAAGGAGGGAGGGGAGGGGAGGGGAGGGGAGAGGAGAGGAGAGCCAATCCTAAAGAGAGAGGGAGATTGGAAAGAAGAAAGGTTGAGAGAGAGAAAAAGAAAAAAATGTACAAAGGCAGAGGAATCAGACTGAGATTTCTCTAAATAACAACAACAACGACAACAAAGAAACATGGGAGTATAATTTTCAAGAAATTTAAGAAAAGAAAACCAAGGATATTTATCAGGCCAAATTTCCCTAAAAGTGATAAGGACATAATTCAGGAAACACATGAGTACTTCCAGAAGAATCTACCAGAGGGTGACTTTTATCCAGCCAAAGGATGGCTCAAAATGTTGTAAAAGGATTTATTATGAATACTTTATATTTTAATTATTTTCATTCCCATCTCCATCCCCTCCCCTTGGCAATCATCAGTTTGTTTCCATATACATGTGTCTGATTCTATTTTGTTTTGTTCATTTGTTTTTGTTTTTTTTAAGATTCCACATATAAGTGAAATCATACAGTATCTGTCTTCCTGTCTGACATTTCCCTTAACATAATACTCTCTAGGTTCATTCATGTTGTTGCAAATTATAAGACTTTGTTCCTTTTTATTGTTAGATAATATTCTATTGTATATATGTATATTATACAATACACCCACATACACACACATACCATGTCTTCTTTATCCATTCATTTGTTGATGGACTTCTAGGCTGTTTCTATATCTTGGTTATTACGAGTAATGCTGCAATGAGTATAGGTATGCATATATCTTTTCAAATTAGTGTTTTTGTTTTTTCAGAAAAATATTCAGGAGTGGAATTGCTAGATTATATGACAGCTCCATTTTTAACTTTTATGAAATTTTGATACATTTTTCCATGGTGCCTGCACTAATTTACAATCCCACCAACAGACAAGTAATAATTAAGGAAACTGAATCAGTAATCAACCACCTCTCAAGAAAGGAAAACCCAGTATTAGATGGTTTCACTGGTGATTTCTAGCAAACATGTAAAGAATGAATGAATACCAATCCTTCTTAAACTTTTAGCAAAAAATTAAAGAGAATGAAACCTTCTCAAAATAATTTTACAAGACCAGAATTATCCTGATACTACAGCCAGGTAAGGATATACCAAGAAAATACATACGTACGTATCCATGTACATACATACATACATACATACATGTTAATATTCCTGATGACTATAAATGCAAGAATTATCAACAAAATACTAACAAACTAAATTCAACAGCATGTTAAAAGATCATATACCAGGTCAAATGGAATTTATCTCTGGGATGCAAGAACGGTTCACATATACAAATCAATCCATGTGATACAGCACATTACTAGAAAGAAAGATAACAATAATGTGATCATCTCAATACATGTACAAATGGTACTTAAAATAGTCAACATTTTTTCATGACAAAAACTCTCGACAAATTGATTATGGAACAAAATCCCTCAACATAATGAGACAAACCCATAGATAACAGTCAGTTGAATACCAAAGAGATTTAAAGGAGCATCTCAAAAGCGCCTTCCAGTTCTGACATCTCAAGAACCAATATTTCTAAAACCAACAAGACTTTGAAATACAGAAGCATAAAGCTGATGATGAGTTCCTAGGCCTTCATCATTCTAGAAAGTAAAGAAAGAGTTAGAAATGGAGGGAGATTAGGGTGGAAGGGGATATAAGACACAAGCTGATATAAATACTTAAATGAAAGAGATGAGAAGCAAAAGACCATAGAGAGAAAGCAAGCAATTAGAAGCAGTTTGACTTCCTTCCAGCTTCAGGAAATTCAGAAGGTGTGGCTAAGGTTCATAACGAGTTTGTAAATAAAAATTGGAGATAAGGAAAGTAAGAGACTGGCTTTGTGGTGAAAGTTTCTGAGACCTAGCCGGAAGGAAGTACTTGGGAATCAGTGCGAGACATTTCCAATTTAAGTCAAGCCATGGCATGAAGTTTGAAATGTCCTGGAATTGTTTATGCATTAAACAAATGACATAATGTATTCAGTGTCCACTTTGCGTCCGGTATTGTACCATGGTCCAGGAACACAATGGTGAATAGAGGCCAGCACGCTTACCCTCATCATGTTCCCTAATGATGTCTCCTCACCTCTGAAAAGACCTGGACAAATACTGATGATTTCACAACACAAGTGGCCTTTATTGACTGCAACCTACGCAAACACATGTACATTATTACCAGCTAAAAGGAACAATGAGTAGAAAAGCTTTTTCTTCCCTACTCTGAGCCTTGTAGTTGGTGATTCATAGTGGGTAGAAAGGGGGAAATTATTTTTGCAGTTTAGTCAGTTCTTACTAGGTTAAATTCATTTGTGAGTGTGCCCAGCAGGGCTTCTCACAGAAAACAAGCCTCTCTGATTTTGTAAGCTTAGCTTTCTGACATTAGAATCTTCCAGTGGCAAATTACAGACCCTTGTGACTCTATTTTCAGAACTACATACAGGCCATTTGAGTAGACGTTAAAGGGAAGAAAGAAATTATTGGTGGCTTTTTGGCATCTATAAGTTCAACATAAGAAATTTTAATAATTTAAGCTGTTTACTTGCAGAACTATCAGAATGAGCTACCTCAAATTCAGAAACTCTAATTCCTTTTATATGTGTATTCCCTCTGTGGTCCACTGCAGTGAAAAAAAAAAATTACTCCCAATTCCCTATGTCCATTGCCCATCACCTACTCTAGCTGTTGGAAAATTCGCCAATGTTCAATTATTGCCATCAGCCATACTACTCCTTGAGATGGGAATGGACATAATTCTCTTCAGTTTCTTTTAGATTACAGAGGGGGCATATTTGGGCACTGTACAAATATGCTATAAGTCTCTGAAGCAGCCTTCTCACTAATCCTTTTGACCATCTTTATCATAATAAATTTACTCAAGCCAATAGGGAAAAAACAACCACTACTAAATCTGTACTTTAACATATGTGCACACTGGGTAACCATACTGATATGTGGTCACTTGCTTATGCTTCAGACAAATAGTGCAGCTATATCTTCCTGTAATAAACATCCAGGAATACAGAGTGAATTTCAGTTCGATCAATGTTGCCTCAAAAATCTCCAAAGGAGGTTGATAACATGTAACTTTGAATTTTAAATTCTTAAAGTTTTCTTGTGTTAAAATATAATGGATGAAAGCCCTACAGTAAAATTGAGTTTACAAGAAGTGTTAGAAAATTAAAAAAGAAATACAGCATCAATAATTCAACAACCTGGTAGATTAAACATGCAACCCACACTAGCAATGAAAATCATACCCAGTTTCTGGCTTTTAAGGTTTAAGAAAATGATTTTTTTTTAATTGTAAAGGACAGCAGAAATAAATCTCTAAATCTTTTTTCTTCTGCTCTGGAATTAAAGAGAACAACAAAGGAGAAGCAGTAAATTTAAGAGACACCGAGGTCATTTTATTTCTCAGTAGAGCATCAGCTTTGTTAAAAGTCATATATAAAGATAAAAATGTATTCTAACTTTCTACCCCAAAATAAAAATAGTACTTTTATTAGAAATGATGCAATTACTTATAGATCTTTAAAGAAGAATAAACTCTGAAAGAAAAATGTGAGAAGTGGTCAGCAAGGATCCCTTAAGTATAAACATTAAATATAAATATTAAAATATTTTTAAAAATTCTTTCCTAGACATCCAAGGCTAGTAAATACTTACACTCTTCCCCTCATTTAGTTACACTGGGGTTGGGACCAAACATTGTACTGTAAGAAAGTCAGATGTGGGCCAGCTTTGGTCTCCCACTAAATGGGATGCCTCCTGCCTGAACACTTACCATAGTTCTCCCGCAGTTGGCAGTCACTTTCTGTTTGCTTCTGTGGACAGGGCCATGCACAGCAGGTGGGTTAGGGCCTCAATGAAAACAGTATTTTCCACTGTTCAGCTGGTGCAGGCTTTGTAAACATCTATACAGTGTTAACAGGCTCAGTAATTTTCACTGCCTTTGCTCAGCTCTGTTCATGCTGAGCAAAGGCAGTGAGCCTCATGCTCCCTTAGAATCAGAAATTTTGCTCCAGCCTCTTGCTTAGTATTTACCTCAGATTGGCCTATATCATCTCCAAGACTGCACACTCATTAAGGGTAGACTTACAGCCAAGCCATTAGGATTATATTCCCATTAAAATAAACACTAAATGAATGACTATATTAATTTCAGCAGTATGTGGACTATTCAGCTGCCAAGTGAGGGACCAAGATAAAAGAGGTGAGTGGTATCAGCTTACCCTCTCTGGACTTTAGTTTTCTCATCTGCAACATGAAAGAGGTTGAAATGGACACTGATAATCTGAGTATTATTCATCTCTTGCTGTTCTATACCCTATCCTCAGCCCCTCACTTCAGAAGATCTCAACCACTTATAGTTCTCCATCGTGCACTCTCACGCCTCTGAGTAAACGCTTATGCTGCTCCCCTGTCTTACGCATCGTCATCTGCACACTCCATCTTCCCACTCTTCTGACCTTGCTCAGCTTCTTATGACTCCTCCCACACGTCAAACCCTTCAAGAAACTTTGCTCACTTCTCCTCCACTACAGCACCCAGCCTGGATCTGGGCACCTCTGCTTAACTTTCATATTATCCTAAGCATGTTTTCATCATAACATTTGTGCTGTTTTATGTAATTGCCTATTTTCTCTCCCACTTCCCCACTGGGCTGTGATCTTCTGTGCAACAACTTTATTCACTGTGCACTGTCAGCACCTGGCAACTTTCCTGGAAGAAGTTTGGAACTAAGTAAATGTTAATTAGATGAACTGATTGGAGAGCAATGGATAGAAAAAGATGCAGGTCCCACTGTGTCATTTCACATGCTTTATTTAATGCTGGTCTTGTTTAGAAATACGACAATTACTCTTAACTGTTAGAACAGTGCCTGGTACATATTAGGAAGTCAATAGATATTTGTTTAGTGAATGAAAGAGTACTTGCCAATAGTTATCATTGACGCTGGCATTGTAATCTTCTAGGGAGGAGAAAAAAATGGTATATATAAATATATCTTTTGTGTGGACAAAGACTGTACTTTGGGTATGATCAAATTCAACACCGTAATTTACCCTAAACAAAGGTAAGAAAATTCTTTTCAGGCCAATTGTTTTGGAAAATCACCCCTCTTTCTGGAAGAAAGGGAGAAAAAGAAGGAAAACCAACCACACTGCATAGTGTAACAGAATAGCCATTAATTATCGGTTATTGAAGAATTGAAATATTGCTCATCTGAATGCAAGACATCTCTTTAATAATTTTTATATTTATTACATGTTGAAACTTTAATATATTTATATGTTGGGTTAAATAAAATATTTATTAAAATTAATTTTACTTTTTATTTTATTTTGTTCGATGTTGCTACTAGAAACTTTAAAAGTACATATGTGGCTTGCATTATATTTCTACAAAATAGTACTGATATAGCATCTATTAAAACTTTTTTGCTATTATGCTATTTCTATCTTTCATAACAAAACTTTGGAATTTATGACAACAAAATCCACTTCGTTCAAAAAAGCCTTTCTCTATTCCATCTTTCCAAGTTAACTCAACCAAAACCTACTCATTCAAAACAGTGCCATCTACTGAGAGAAAATAATAATAGCCCTTGAAGCGATTTTACTATTTGAGTCCTGGAGTTTCTCTCCTGTTCATATTTATAATTAAGCAAAAATGTAGTGAGCCCAGAGTAAGATCATTGTAAGAACTTCTGCATTTTAACTTTTGATGTCTCCATGTATACAACTGGCTGCTTTCCTTCTCTCTTTATATAGATAGCACAGGATGGCACAGAGTATGGCAGTGCACAGCTCAGTCCATCTTGGCATGCTGTTGAGGGGGAGGGGAGATTGTGATACCAGAGTACTTCTTTTAGGATGCACTGTTTATTATGGAACATCCTTGTCCTTAGAGATTTGGGGCATTATAGTGCTCAGAGTCTGCCTTCATGTCTATAGATATTTTAAGTGCTTTCAAATGAAGTCTCCAAATCAATTTATTTTTATGAAAAACATTTGAAACATCCTTAATCTTAACCCTAACTTTCCCAGTGACTTCCCTGGAGTCTTTTCCATAGCCATACCAGCAAAATCTGCCCACTGAAGGGTGTGGTGGGGGAAGGAGAACAGAGGAGAAAGGAGTTCAAAGATGACACAAACTAATTCATTGACAGAAAATTTGAGAACCTACCCACCCACCTCCTCAAAACAGTACTAAAAATGGAAGAAAGACTATGTCACTCTATGGAAATATATTTTCAGAAATTGTATCAGCCATTTTTGTAAATGATATTAGTACATCGCATTAGCTAGTTAAGAATAATCTGCTTAATTGTTCATAAGACGTCAAAAGTTAATGCTGTACATTCTGGTTAATTATATATTACATGACTATGTGTGTGTACTTGTATGTGTGCATTACTGACTGTGTATACACACATATACTCGCACCCATTTTCACTTCAAACATTAAGCATTCTTTTTGAGAAATGAGATTCTAGATAATTTTGATAATTTCTTTTGTTATGGGTTTCTATATTTTCCAAATTTTCTATAGGATTAGGAAAAAAAGAAAGGAAGAAGTAGAGAGAGAAGAATGAGGGAGGGAGACAGAAAGAAAGGGAAAGGGTGACAGAGAAGGGGAGGAATGGATGAAGAGGGAGGAGAGAGGAGAGAAGAGAGAGAGAAAGAAACTGCTATCTCAAAACTACTCCTTTTGGAAAAGGAAGTCAGTCATGATAAAAGCCCTACTCTCAGCTTGGAGGGAGCATCTCGGGAAACTTAATAACACACTTACATGTTCATGCATCCCTCTCTGATACCCCTAACAAAAGACATTTTCCCCCAGAAAGAATGGGTAGTATTGTATGCAATAAAAATCTTTTTTTTTCTCCTTTACATTCATTTAAGACAAAGCTTTTTAAGATTCTTCTAATATTGCCTAACCTATGGTCGAGCTGGAGACTCTTTTGGCATTTATTTTAATGCCAGTTAGCCAAGTCAACCTTCAGATGCTCAAAGGTAATAATGTTAAAAATAACAACAACAATATTAATAATGGAGCTCTGTATCATTTCTCCCTACTGGCAGGCATGCAGGGATTGTTCTACGGCCATTGAAAATCAATTCTTTCAAGAATGATATTTACCTGCTAACCAGTGCCCAGCATTGCTTGCAGGAAACAGAATACTCTGAAAATTCTATTTACATATGTGTATTTTAGGCTTAAAAAATGCACTTGATGTCAGAATCCCCATCGAGCATCATGGCCTCCTGCTTCTGGACTAGTCCCATCGATATGAAGGATTTACATTCTGAGAATCTCACCAACCCATGGACAGAGCACCGAGCTATGTTGATTGATGGACTTTTTACTCTGCCTTACCCGTATTTATTCAGTGTCATCATTCTCTGCAAAGGATTAAAAAATAGTCACTGTATCTAAGCACATATCTTATTATAACAACACATTTTCCATTTCTGTTGTGGCCTAAGCTGCAAAGGGTCATGATATCAAGGCCTTGTATAGATGAAGTATTAGCAGAGGTCATCCTGGGGCTTCAAAGCAGATATGGTAGAATGCCTGTAAAGTTTTTAAATAATATCGATCAGAAGTTCCTTGGGCTCATGGTGTTTATGAACATTGCAGTGCTCAAGTAAATTTAAACTGTCAATTACCCTTAACAAACAAATACCTCTTAATCACAAGTTGATTAAAGATGAAAATTGGACATGTTCAGAAATATGTTAGCAGGTATGAATTTAAAGAGTAGAAAAATAAATAAAACATAGAAATGAAAATTTTCTTGATACATCTATTTTTATCCTTCCATCTCGGTGAGCATATTGGAAATGAAAATGGATGAAAATGCTTAGATTAATGTTTTCCCAGTATATCGAGTGGTAAATTGGAAAGTTTATAGCAGAGAGAATACCTTGTCCTACCTTCAGTTATGGCCATAAAACAATAAAGATTTTCCCTGGTCAGAGAGCAACTTCACAAATTTTGACAAATTCCAAAAATGTTTCATTTTCACTAATGAGAATTAACATTTATGAACCTCTAAATTTTAAATTCGAGATTTTTCTACTGATTTTGTGGGGATTTTTTAAATGAATTTCTCATTAGTCTACATTTTTATACCTCTCTATAGAACATTCTCCAATTTTTTCTATATCATTCTGTGTCCTGGAAGGCTGACCTGCACAGAGGATATCACCAGGGCTCTCGTGCCAGCTTATTTCTTGTTGGCTTCAGCCAGTGAATAACACCACCCAAAGGTCAAAAGAGAGGAGAATGAGATCAGAGTATGAATTCCCTGCTCCCTCCTGTACTCAGGAAGTAACCATATTCTTTCACAACTGTTGCTGCCCCTAAGTGATCCTCCTTCCATGATTTCCTCTCTCATAACAATTACCCTCGTCCCATGGTTGTTCTATGGTTGTTAATAGTGTTACTCTAGTGCTAGTCTCTGGGTGTCTAATCACTGCTCCAGGATTTATACTAATAGATATTATATGTAATTATATATATATATATTCTAGTATTTAATATACACTGTATTATATATTATAAAATATAATATATTGTCTTCTATTCATATCCTACATAAATCTCATATAACATATATTCTCACATAAATATAAAAAAATTATGAAATATATTCTAAAGGTATTAGATCAAAAAGCACACTACTTGGAACTTATCATGTCAGCTCACAAAGCGTGGAGTGGTTCTAATTATTGTTTGTTTGGTAAACTGAAGCCTAGATCCCATGGTGGCCTGCAAGCAATGAGCTGAGATATGGAAACTTCTCTGTCATATTATAATTAAAGAAAACTAGAGGTTTAAGGAGATAGAAACATGAAAGTGGACCTCTTATATGTAAGACTCATAACTACTTCCTAACCTTACCCCATGGCAAAGCAAGTTGGTGATGGGCCTAGCATCCCTGAAGAGCTCTGTGCAGCTGTCCTATGTAGCCTTGAGACCATAATGAGAGATTTTGCCATTGACTTGGAGGCTCTTAATTCAATAGAAATAATAATAGCTCAGAGAGCCTGGGACTCAGTTGTGAGTCTTAACTATCAGAATCAAAGTTGGCCCAAGAGCATAACGCACCACAGGGATTCAGTAGCAACCAGAGTTTATCGACACTTAGAAATCTGTCGAGGTTTAATACTGAGTACCTATTAATGAAATAGGTGGATGATCTACTAAGATATTCCTTGATCAATATAATCCAGAAATTACTATGTCTGAATGACCAGAAACAAACAAACCAACAAACAAAAACTAAGAAACAAAACTGAACTGAGGTGCTAGTATGAATCCACATCCAGACCTAAGTTGATTCACATATTTTAAACCCTGTGAGTAGGATGACAGCCAGAGAACCATTAGAGATGGACCTTCAACCATAGCCTCAAGAAAATAAATCTTCCTCAATTTTTACCCAGAGAAATCTTTAGCTGTTTTAAAGAATGACTATGTAAAGAACAAATGTTCATATCTTTAGATGGTTATTATGTATTAGCTCTGAACTAACACTAGTCCTCAGGAGGCGTTGACTTATTTATTGACAAATTAAATATGTGTAGTGTTATTATTAGCTAAAGTCTCAAACTCATTTGATTGGTTCCAAGTGAACTACCATCAGTCATATTTACCAAAAGCAAACGGAATGACAGCTTGTGAAAAATTTTCCAACATACAGGCTATGAGGGAGGGTGCCAGTATTAAAGATTAATAATAGTTTTTTTCTTTTGTTTAAATAAAAACAACTAGAAATTCAAATATGATGGATTAATCCAATGGCCTATCTTACATTCACCTGGAATGTAAACACATACTCCACTTTGGAGAAAACTGGCTTAGAGGGATATTTAGTGGTAAGGCGTTAATGAAAGTTTAGAAAAATTGAACAAAAGTGAGTTCCATTTCCAAACCTCCTGGGAAAAGCCCAATGGCACCAGAGAAACTGAGTAATAAACTCCATTCTCCAAGCATCTTAAATGTCTTCTCGATCCTCAGACTTTAGGGTACAAAATAAAAAGCAGTGCTTTCTATCATTGTCTCTTCCATCTCTGTCTCTTTCCATATCTGTTTCTGTATCTTTCCATATCTGTCTCTGTCTCTTCCAAAAATCCATGCTAAACTAACTATGTAGTAAAATGCTCAGTCAACAATCCTGTGGGACTCAGAGGTGCACTTGTAGAACAAAGGTACACAACTCCACTTTGTCAGAGTTATCTAGGTAACAGGGAAGAGTGGTGGATTGTTAGCTGGTTTTGTAAACTAAGAAATTTATGTGAACACTCTCTAATCATCACTGCATTCCTACAAAATTATAATCATCTCACTTTCTGCAGATTAGGAAATCTAGGTTCAAAGGATTGAAGCCAATGGTCAGGGTTGTCACATCATTTGATACATATTTGTCAATGCCTACTAATTGATAATACTTAGTTTTCTTATTTATTACTTTTTTAAAAAGTACAGTAGTCTCCCTTATCTGTGGTTTTGCTTTCTGCAGTTTCAGTTACCCTAGATCAACTGTAGTTCAAAAATATTAAATGGAAATTTACAGACATAAACAATTTATGTTTTATTTTTTAATTTTAATTTATTATTAGTTTCAAGTATACAGTACATTGATTAGATGTTTATGTAGTTTATAAAATGATTCTCCTAATTGCTCTTTCTCTCCTCTGGCTTTCTACTTAGCCATTACATTAATACTTCTCTATGCCGTGCTTCCCATCTCCGTGACATCTATCAACTACTAATTTGTATGTTTTTAACCCTTCACCCCTTCTCCTAGCCCTCCTAACCCCTCCTCTCTGGCCATCATCAGATTGTCCTCTATATTTGTGAGTATGTTTTTGATTAGCTTGTTCTTTTTGTTTCTTAGTTTCCTCATATGTTAAATCATATGGTATAAGTTGCACACTGTTCTAAGTAGCTGACAAAACACTGCATCATCACTCTCCATCCCACTCTGGATCTGACACATTCCTTTGTCCAGCATCTCCATACTGTATACACCAGCTGCACATCAGTCACTTAGTGTCTCGGTTATCAGATTAACTATTGCAGTGCTTGTGTTCAAGTCACTTTTATATTACTTATAATGGACCCAGAGTCATTCACATAACATTTATTACACTATATTGTTATAATTATTCTATTTTATTATTAGTTATTGTTAATCTCTTACTATGCCTAATTTATAAACTAAACTTTAACCTAGGAAAAATTTTAGTATTTATAGGATTCAGTTTGAACTATGGTATTGCCTCCCACGGATAAGGGGCAACTACTATAATATTAAAAGTGTATCTGGTAGCAGCCAATATTAATTTAAGAATCTATTGGTTTGATGATCAGGTTATCATCACACAGAAATAAGTGCAGGGATTCAAATTGGAACCGAGTCTTCTATTTCTTCTGTAACACCATTCGCACATCTACAAAATAATTTTTAATGGAATCAGAAGCTTTGCATTGTTTCCCTTAGCGGAGTCTAAGTATTCATCTACATTCTCTGTTCCTTATTTTAAAAGGCCTTTATTTTAAAAGGTTCTTGGACAAATGTTGTGAACAGCATCATATACTGGCACCAAAGACAAAATGCAAATAAAATGCAAATAAAAAAATAAAATAAGACACCTGAAAGTATGTATGAGGTACTGCAAAAGGCAGTATGGGAAGTTTAAATGTCACACACAGACCAATGTGGCCACTGGTTGACCCCGTTACCTTAGCAATTTTTTTTTCCTCTCTCTGAGCCTCATTATCTTCATCGGTATGGAGGGATAATAACCAACATAATTTAACATCAGTGTTGGGATTAAATTATGGGAAGGCAGCATTATCTAGAGGTTAAGAGGGTGGTCTTCTGAATTTATCTCTTAATAGCTGTGTAATTCAGAGCAGGTTACTTAACCTCTCATTTAAATCTCTTCATCTGTAAAATGGACAATAGTGGTACTTACCTCTAATGTTCAAGTGAGGATTACATGAATTGACACATAAAAATTCCTGTTATAGTGCCTGGCACATCACTAATGTCAGTTATGATATTATTGATGATGATGATGATCTTGAACATGAACAAGCATAAGTAATATCAAAGTGCCCAGAACATAAAAGAGGATTCATATCTGTGCCATCCTTCCCATAATTCAATGATCCACATCCACAATTCCCCTTTAAGATTAAGACTCCAATTTAAGCTAAAATGGCTGCCCACATACACAAAATTATAAAGGCTATATATAGGAGTTATAGAGCTCTCAAGTGTAGCTTTGTCAGAATCTAAAAGGATACTTTGACTTTTTCACATTTTTCCAGGACCCATCAATGTCTTAAACTAGCTCTCATTTTAAACTTCTCTAAAAATAATCCAATTATTTTATTCTTTTGTTGTAAGATGGCTAGAATCCTAGTCAATGCTTTTACTATAAAGCTCTACCATTTATATCAAAATACTCCAGGAGCTAAACATCACCATGCACTTTTAGCATTTGATGATGAGTAAGAAAAATCTGTCCAGAGAGATCCATGAAAAATTATTATTATATTAAACACAATTGCTTTTATATACCATGCACAGATATTATGGGAAAAAGGAATTGACAGCTCTATATAAATTTATTTAAGCATTCCAGAGACTGTTGGTTTTGCTATGAAACATAAATGTCAATACATCTCACATTAGTTTTTCATGTTGTCATATTTTCAGAGAAAAATAATAAAATAGACAAAATAACTAGACCAAACAATATTTCACACACACACAAACACACACACACACACACACACACACACACACACCCCCCTTCTCTGATGTGTTTATGTTTACATGCTTAGAACAGCTATTACTGCATCCAACCAGTAATACTGAAACCAAACATACGCTTGTATCTTTGTAATAAATCACAAGAGGACAGTAGCTCTTTTAGAAGTGAAACCTAAAAATGATAAAATAAATATATATTTGTTCTGAGAAAAAAAATTATATATATATACCTGAATGTCTTGGTCAATATCAAAAGATCCTTGTTTTTCTCTTCTTTTGTATGTTTCCTTATGTTCATGGGTTTTTTTTTTTTTTACATCTCTACCTTGCTTTGCAGAAATATACATAATTAGGTTAAAAACATGATAATCCAACATAATGAATAGCATTGGTTCTCAAATTCGATCATGCGTCAGAATCACTGAAAGGCAGGAAATGCGGGTTTGTTTTAACACAGGCTTCTGTGCCTGAATTGTAAAGTTTCTGATCCAGTAAGTCTGAAGTGAAACCTGAGAATTTGAATTTGCATTTCTAACCAATTCTCAAGTGATGCTGATGTTGCTGTAGAATGATCATTAACCTTACTTAGAGTCACAAGACAGGGTTCTGATCTCAGCTATGCTGTGTGACCTGAGACATGGTATTGAATATTTCTAGATCACAGTTCCTCAGTGGTGAAATAAAGAGTTTACACTAGATGAATTTCAAGATCTCTTCTAACACCAATGATCCATGAATACTATGCTTTCTCTAAGTCTCTACTCCAGAAAAGCTCCACACTAGACCAAGGTGCTATTCCTCCATCACACTCAGTAATTTTTCTTCTTGACTCAGTCTCCAACAGTGGTTTGCAAATATTGTCAGAAGTAGCAAGAACAATTAAATATATCTATTTCTATTTCCTATTTCTAAAACATAAAATATTCTTCCCGTGCTTAGTGGAAAGAGGGGATAAACTATAGGCTTTGGTTGAAAGTGACCATCCTTCATGGTAACAGTAATAATAGAAAGATTGACATAATAATAACAGCAATAACAATTAACATTTGCCGAACACTTACTAAATGCCAGACATAATCATCAGGCCTTTACATACAACATGATTTAATCTTGACAATAACTCCATAAGGTTATTGTTGTCATGCTCGTTTTAGGTGAAAGAAAGACGTACTGAGAATAACCTTCCAACCCACCCATAGTCCAACATTAAATAAGTAACAGAATTAGGATGCAAAATCCATTTTTTTTTTATTCCAGATCTTGGGTTCTTAACCGTGGTGATAGTTAAAATTGTATCACCAGTTCTTCCCTAGTGTGAGGATGGATTGAGTTTTCAATAAAGGATTCGGTTAAGGAATGAAGGGGGAGAGGGATGAGGGTAGAAACTCATTGGGCAAAGCAAACGACTTAAGCCAAGAGGGCAAGGATCAAACTTCAAGTCAAGAATGGAAGAAAGGCCCAAGACATGTTGCCAGGGCTTATTATTCAAGAGACACTGAAATACTGACAAGACTCAAAACACTGAAGTCAGGAAAGCAGGTCAAAATCAAGCCTAGGACACCTAACAAACAACTGGGAAGATATAAGAACCAGGAATTAGGTGGGACCTAGCCCAGGGTGATTCCTTGTTAGAATGAAATTTGAGAACTTTTAGTACTTAAGTGGAGTCCTCATTTGACTAAAGAAGCCACTCTCTGCCCCCAGAGCTTGAACCTCGGTTTCTCCCATTCCTCCACGTGCAGCAAAACAAACACTAACAGAGGACAAGAGTTCATAGATACCATGCTAATTCTTCATGGAGCATCCCCATTTAAAATGCCAGAAAAAAATTACTTTAATTTTAAACTACTTAATAACAAAATCATTTTTTGTTATTATCCCTGCAGCCCTCTGACACATTATCAACAGCCCTCAACGTGCTAACCCTCTACCTCAAAGGCCCAGAATTTCTAAGGGCTATTCTGTCTGCCCCCAGAAGGCTAAGTGATTCTTTAAACTACATTTACTTACTCTTATGAGATTTTACATTCATTTGGGGTGACTTGGAATGGATTTCTATGGCAAGTACAATGTTTTTATTACTTTTTTAATGTTCTGTTCATTATTTTAAGGTTACGTTCATTGTGGGGACAAGGAGACTACAGGGAAGTAAAGCCTCCCACCCTAAGACTATCCCCAGAACACTGTTGTGTCCCTAACACTACATTCTCAACAGGCATTTTCCAAGGCTTTCTTCCATTCCAGGGTGTGTGCAAAGTGTTGTGGGAGAATGGGTCACCTCCTGACCCTTCCAAGGGGCTCACAGATGTGTAAGACTGACAGTCAAATTACATGAATAATTTTTCTCCCAAAAGACTCTCGTGAAGTCTTCTCCCAATTTATTAAACCATAAATGTAAATGTTTTTGCAATGTTTACACTATGTTCTACCTGCTTTACATATACTAATTAAATTATTACAACCATACTACAAATAAGTAATATTACTAATTGTTTTATAGATGAGGAAACTGAGGTATAAAGAAGTAACTTGCCCATGGCTGTACAAAGTTAATACCAGAACCAAGAGGCAATCCTAGGCAGCCTGGCTCACATGTAAGATCCCAGCACACACATTCTTTCTGAATTGAAGCTCCATTTTAGATGGCCAGGCCCAAATTCTTGACTTCTTTTTTGTTTTTTATGTTCTTTTCCCAACCTTGAAGCCTGTCTATATTCAAAATCAATCCGAAGTCAGACCACATCTCACTTCTTCCACTGCAGCACCTAAGTCCAGCCTATGATCATGCATTGTCTGGGTTATCACAAGAGCTTTCTGACTGGTCTCCCTGCTTCTGCCTTGGACTCTCTGCAGGTTGTTCTCAATACTACAACAAGAGTGATTCACTCCTGCATTCAAAATCCTGCAAAGACTTATAAACTAAGAGTAAATATCAATTCCTTATAATAGTCTTTAATATTCTAAGAGATCATGGACTCCCAACAGATACTCTACTCCACTTTGGCCCCTGCCACACTTCCCTCACCTCCTCTTCTTTGGCCACGTGGATTTCCTTTGTTCCTCAAACATGCAAAGCATGCTCAGCTTAGGACTTTCCTGCTGGCTGCAGCAAATGGATATCCACAGGGAAAATAGGCAACTTTAACTTCTACTTGTCCTAAATACAAAGGCCTGAATTGTCATACAGACTCACACAAGCTACGAGCCTTTCCCAACCTGAAGTTTACTTAGAATTATCAAAAGATAGAAAAAAAAAACAATGGTCATCGACACAGCTACTGACTTGGGAAGCCCCGAACTATCAGAGGCAGTATCCTAAAGGTTTTCTTCTCTGTACTGGGAGACATTTGGTTTTGGAGTAACAGACAAGTACTTTCTGTGAATCACAAACATATTCAGGGAAGGTACTCAGTGTTAGGTTCTCTGGATTCTTGTAACTCATTGATTGCAAATTCAAAAGGCCCTCATGACTATCTTTTATTGTCCAGTACATCTGCACCACATACAATCATAAATTACAGATTTACCTATAATAAGTAATCTAATCCAATCACGTATGTTCTGCTAAAGCATTTTTAGATTAAAATGTATCATATAGAATCTCCCAAAACTTCCCCAGGTGTCATCCAGCTAGAAAATCCCACCAGTTTGTTAACAGAGGTTTGATTGGGGTAAAATATAGCCTTAAAAAGAAAGAGAAAGTGAGTTACAAACCCACTGCTAACCAACTCCTTCCCACTACTTCACACCATGTACAAAAATTAATTCCAGATGAGCTATAGATCTACATGTAAAAAATACAATATAAAGATTTTAGAAGACCTAGATAATGAGTTCTTACACAAGACACAAAAAGCATTAATTATGAAGGAAAATTTAATAGATTTATTTGCATTAAAATTAATAACATTCATTCATCTAAAAAGATACTATTAAGACAATAAAAATAAGCCACAGAGTGGGAAACAACATAGGCAAAACATATCTCCAACAAAAGATGTCTTATTCAGAATATATATTTTAAAACTCCTATAATTCAACAGAAAAAGATTAAAACCTCAATGGAAAAATAAGCCAAAAAAGGGAGGAGAAAGCTAAAATAGATTCTTCTTCAAGGAGGATATCCAAATGGCCAATAAATATGTATAAAGGGGTTCGATTTTTTTGGTCTTCAGGGGAATGTAAATTAAAACAACACAAAATAGTTTTATTACCCACCAGAATGGTCAAAATAAAAGATTAGAAATACCAAGATTAGGTGTATCTATAGAGCAGCTAGAACTCTCAAGCATTGGTTGGAGAGGAGTATACATCAAAAGGACCACTATGGAAAATTGGGAGAGTTTCTTAAAACTAGAAGATATACTTACCCTAAAGCCCAGGAAATATACATGCATGCATACACCTAACATAAATAAACACATATGTGCACTAAAATATCTGGGCTTACTTGTAGTAAGCACTAACAGAAAAGAACCCAAAAGTCCATACACATATAATGAATAACCTCATTTTGGTATATTCATACCATGGAATACTGTGCAGAAATAAGAATGAACAAATTAGAACTGAATACATTATTGATTAATCCCCAAAATATGAACTGAGTGAAAGAAGTCAAACATAAAACCTATTACCTATTTGTCTATTTCTAATTCAAAACCACAGTAAACTAATCTACAGTATAAGAATACAGAAGAATGGTTGTGTTTGGGGCATAGAGCAACAGGGCAGAGAGGATGAGACTTGAAGGGAACAAGGTGGGTTTCTGAAATGTTAGTAACATTACATTTCTCGATCTGTTACACAGTTACACAGAGGTTTCTATTTTGAAATCCATTGATCTGTACACTTTTCTGTTTATAAATTGTAATTCTATAAAAATTTACCAAAGAACGCAAACACTAAATTTTAATGCATTTAGATAAAGCATATACTCTCTAGATCACTATGATCCCAATTTTGTCTGTTGTCTTGCCTGGATCTGCCTCACAGTTAATTCTTGGCCCTTAAAGCATTTAAACTTGAGTACTGGGTAAGTTAGCTAAGGTCTTCTGGCCCTTTCCCACGTCCTCATCCTTCCATTCTGTATATGATTTTAACATCAGCTGACTTCTTAAAACAAATAAACAAAAGTGCTTTTCTCATCCTTGGTAGAAAAAACGATGAAATTAGGCACAGTTATCCTGATTGGGTGAAGCTTTGATTTAAACTTTGAGAAGTTATTCACATAAGTGAAATTACATCACATATATCCTTCTACCACACAATGCTAGACAAAAGTACTTAAAGTATAGACCAAGGCTTTTCAAGTCACCAAGTAGTTCCTGGAATCCATGTGCGTATTCATGAAGACTTAACAATTTCAAACAGATTAAATGAGAACAGAAACAGATGTGTCTTTGGGTGACTAAGCCAACACTGACATCTGAAATACTATGAGATACTGCAGATGAGGTCCCAGACTGAGCATCCAACTCCATATGAATGTTCCAGATATAACTTGGTGGATCAAGCATGTCAAATTGCATTCTGCAGAAAGGGGGCTGGACATCCACCTATAACTGTGCATGTGTCTGCCTGGAATCTAACTCTGCCATTAAAATTTCAGGGTTTGGGGTATGAGTACACATGAAAACTATTATATTAAATGTCTAAATATTTAAAAATTATAAATTAATCAGGTCTGGTTACATTTCTACACAGGTTCATACAACCTGGTTCCTGGGGATTGTCTCTGAGACCTAGAGGCCAAAAGAGCTATGCTCTTCTTATGCTGCCTGAGATCACAGGTGGTGAGATGGATCAGCTGGGGTAGGATGAGTGAGAAGCCAGGCCAAGACAGGACTCTTGGGCAGTTACTGGACCAGCTGAGCTTCAAAACTAATTAATGTAATAAATTTTCCTTGGGAACCAGGTCAATAGGTTTCCTTTCACCAAGCCTCATTTTTTTCGGACAAGAAATTTCCAGGCAATTCAAAGTGCCTCCCAAAATCATACCATCTGAGCAGATAACGAAGGAAACGCAGTTATCCAGGAACCCAATGTGTCTAGATATCCGCTTAGTAAGATCTTAGTAAAAAACCTAACAATTCTTTTTTTTAATTTCCAAGGAAAGAAGCTGTAGCTTTGTCCTCTCGCTAGAATCACTTAGGACCATTAGCTTTGCATCCTTAGTTTGTAATGAAAGTCTTGATCAGTTGTGTCCATCTTTCAAATTTCTTGTTAACCAGAAACAGAGAAAAATTGTCTAAGTATAAGAGGAATTTATTGGAGGGCTGTTGGGTGGCTCACAGAATTGATGGGAGGAATAAAGAACCAAAATAGAAAATAAGCAAAGTCATTTAATGAGAACAATCTGTTGAAAACTCTGTTCTCCTTGCCATTCCAGTGGCCATGCCACCCTGCACCCCATACCACCCAAAACTCCCTTGCTGACACCATATAATTCAATTCTATTAACAGAATAAAGAAGAAAGTTTTGATTATCCCCACAGCTGCATAAAAAATAATGCGATAAAATAAAAAAACCAATTTATAATTTAAAAGGAAAACATTTCTCCAGAATAAAAGGGAACTTGGTATCTTTATTAAGGATAAATATAAAAAATCAGTGGCAAGCAACACTCTTAAATGGTAAACCTTGCATTTAAAAATTAGTAAGCAAATCTTCCCAACAAAGAAAAGTCCAGGCTTCACTGGTGAATTCTATCAAACATTAGAAAAATGAATACAAATTCTTCTCAAATTCTTCCAAAAAAATAAAAGAGGAGAAAACACTTTCAAACTCATTTTACAAGGCCGGCATAACCATGATACCAAAATCAGACAAAGATGCCATAAGAAAAGAACGTTACAGGCTAAAATCCCTGAACGACATAGATGTAAAAATTCTCAACAAAATATCGGCAAACCAAATTCAACAGTACATTCGAAGGATCACACACCATGAACAAGTGGGATTTATTCCAGTGAGGCAAGGATGGTTCAACACATGCAAATCAATCAATGTGATAAACCATAGTAACAAAATTAAGCATAAAAATCACACGATTGCCTCAATAGATGCAGAAAAAATATTTGACAACATTCAACATTTTTCATGATGAAAACTTTCAGCAAACTGGGTATAAAGGGAACGTACCTCAACATAATAAGTCCATAAATGACAAGCCCACAGTTTATATCATACTCAATGATGAAAGTCTGAAAGCTTTTTCTCTAAGGTCAGGAATAAGACAAGGACGTCCACTCTAGCAAATTTTTTTAAAACATAGTATTGAAAGTACTAACCAGGGCAACTAAGTAGGAAAAAAAGTAATAAAAAGCACCCGAAGCAGAAAGGAAAAAATAAAATTATCTCTATTTGCAGACAGCAGAATCTTATGTATAGAAAACCCTAAAGTTCTCTCTCTCTGTCTCTCTGTCTCTGTCTCTGTCTCTGTCTGTCTGTCTGTCTGTCTGTCTGTCTGTCTCTCTCTCTCTCTCTCTCTCACACACACACACACACACACACACACACAACTGTTGGAAATAATAAATTAGTTCAGTAAAGGTGCAGGATACAAAATCAATGTATAAAAGTTAGTTGTGTTTCTCTAATGAAATGATAAACTATCAGAAAGAGAAATTAAGAAAACAATCCTGTTTACAATGGCATCAAAAATAATAAAATACCTAGGAATAAATTTAACCAAGAAAGCAAAAGATCTATACAATGAAAACTAATAGGCAATGATAGGAGAAACTGAAAATGACACAAATAAATGGAAAAGTAGTCCATGCTAATAGATTAAAATAATAAATACTATTAAATGTCCATATACCCAAAGCAGTCTACAGATTTAATGTAATTACTATCAAAATCCCAATGGCATTTTTTACAGAAATAGAAAAGGCAATCCTAAAATTTGTATGAAACCACAAAAGACCCACAATAGCCAAAGTGTTTTCAGGAGAGAAGGACAAAGGAGTTGGCATCACATTTCCCATTTTCAAACTATATTACAAAGCTATACTAATCAAAACAGTATGGTATTGACATAAAAATAAATCAATGGAACAAAATAGAGAACTTGAAAATAAACCCACATTTATATAATCAACTAATTTTCGATGAAAGAGCTAAGACTGTACAACATGAAAAGGATAGTCTCTTCAATAAATGGTGTTGGGAAACTTGGATAGCCATATACAAAAGAATTAAACTGGACCTCGATCATATACCATACAGTAAAATCAATTCATAATGAATGAAGAAAATGAAGGTAAAATGTGCAACCAAAAAACATGATAAAACTCCTTGACGATGGTCTTGGCAATAGTTTTTTGGATTGGACATCAAAAATGAAAGCAACAAAAGCAGAAATAAACAAGTGAGACTACTTCAAACTAAAAAGTTTCTGCACAGAAAAGGAAACCATCAATAAAATGAAAAGGCGACCTATGAAATGGAAGCAAATATTTACAAACAACATATCTAATAATGGGTTAATATCCCAAATATACAAAGAGCTTATATAACTTAATAGCAAGAAACTCGATATCTCAATTTACAAAATGAACAAAGAACCTGAATAAACACTTTTCCAAAAGAGGCATATGAATGACTAATAGATACATGAAAAGATCATAAATATCACTAATCATCAGGGAAATGCAGATCAAAACCACAACAAGCTGTCACTTCACACCTGTTAGAATTTTTATTGTTAAAGAACAAGAGATAACAAATACTGGCATGGATGTGGAGAAAAGAGAATTCTTGTACAGTGCTGGTGGAAAGGTAAACTGGTACAGCCAGTATGGAAAACAGAATGGAGGTTCCTCATGAACCCTATGAACCAACAATCCTAGTTCTAGGTGTATAATCAAAGGAAATGAAACCGTTAGCTCAGATATCTGCACTTCCATGTTCATCGTGGCATTATTCACAATAATCAAAATATGGAAACAACCTGACTGTTCTTTTATGGATGAACAAATACAGAAAATGTATCATAGTGTATCTATATATTTATATCAATGGAATATGATTCAGTCTTCATAAAGAAGTCCTGTCATCTGAAACAACATGGATAAACCTGGAAGGCATTCTGTTAAGTGAAATAAGCCAGACAAAGACAAATACTTCATGATATCATGTACATGTGGAATCTAAAAGAAAAATTCGAACTCATAGAAACAAAGAGTATAAAAGTCATTGTCAGGGACTGAGGGATGGGGAAAATAAGGAGATATTGGTAAAAAGTACAAAATTTCTGTTATAAGATGATTAACATCCAAAGATCTAATGTATACTCTAGTGACAATAGTTGATAACATTGTATTATATAATTTAAATTTACTAAGAGAACAGAACTTAAAAATTTCTCACAAAAAAATAGTAAAATTCTGAGGTGATGGATGTGTTAACTCAATGGGGGAAATCCTTTCATAATGCATACATATATCAATTCACCACTTTATAAACTTTAAATATCTTACAATTTTATTTAATTATTGCTCAATAAAGCTGAAAAAAAGTCCTGAAATTATATCTAATTAATTAATCAGGCAAAAGTAAAAAGATGCCCACTTTCACCACTTTTAAACCTATTTTATTGGAGGTCCAAGCTATAGTATTATGATAAGAAAAAAAATAAAAGACAGAAAGACTAGAAAGAAATACAAGTAATAATCACAAATAATAATTCTATTTATATAAAAAATGCAAAGAACTTATAGGTAAAATATTAGAGTTAAGATATTTTAGCAAAATTTCAAGTATAATAATGAGCAAATATCAATTGCTATTCTACAGAATTTTAACAAAGAGTTTAATAATGTAATTCACAAAAAGATAACACTGATAAGGCTAACAAATATATGATGTGTAAGAATAACAATAAAGTTGTTCAAGACTTTCGAGAAAATTATAAATTTATTCAAAAGCATCATAGATTATCAAAATAAGTGGAAAGCTAAATTACATTTGTAGATAAGAAAGCTCAACAGATGTCAATTCTCCCCATATGATATTAGATTTAATGAAGTTCCAATAAAAAAATAAACTCCAACAGGTTTTTTAGGGGAAATTGACAAATTCATTCTAAAATATATATGAGAAAGCATAAATTGTTGGACATTTACAAAATGGTCTCAAGCATTTAAGTTCCATTAGGAGATAAACCACAGGATAGAGGTGTGTGTGTGTGTGTGCGTGTGTGTGTGTGTGTGTGTGTGTGTGTGTGTGTGAGACAGACAGCATTATTTGTTCATTTTCTTCTTGAGCACACATGAACATCACATTTCCAGCCCTTCCTTATCTTGAGGTGGGACCATGTAACTGAATTTTGGACAATTTCAGGCCTGGCTATATAATTCCCTGTGTAATCTTTCATTCTTGTTTTTCTCTACATCCCCACTCTTCAAACTCACCCTTATTCTCAAGCCTAGCCATTATGAATATAAAGAAATTACTCAGAAACAGTGAACTATATAATAGAAGGCCATACCCCAGAGGTCATCTGTAGAAGAAGTACCACTCAGAAGAGCTTCACAACCAACAGCATCTACATATGATATTCTGGTCACTGATATTTTGAGTTTATGTGCCATAGCAATGTCTGTAGGCAGTATAATGTAGTGGCTGAGAGCAAGGAGTTTTGAGGCCATACCGCCAAGGATTGGACCTTAGATCTGCCACTTATTATAATCTTGACCAAGTTACTTCACTTCTATTTGCTTTAGTCTGCTTATAAATAAAATGAAGATAATGATAACCTCAGTGTAAAAGGTTGATGTGAAGAACAAATGGGTGAAGGTCACAGTAAGGTCTACAACCTGCTAAGAACTCAAAAAACGTGAGGTATCACCATTATTAATAGTATTAAGAAAATGTATTCATAGTTCTTAGTATTTTAAACTTCTTGAAAAAATTTCAGCTAAGTTAAGTTTAAGCAAGTTAATTGATTGAGTTTACATATTAGTTCATGCGCCCTGGTTTACACACCAGAATCATGCAAACGTGGTTACAATTAATTATCTAAGATCAAGTTTGTGAAACTGCAAAGCTGAGAACCAGACTCTGAAGTAAATAAGTTGCTTTCATCAATGCACTGCCCCCAAGCAAGGCTCTAAATGAGTGGCCAGCTGAGCTTCGCAAACATTTTACCTTGTCTCCTTTAAAAAAAAAAAAGAGAGAGAAAGAATGCAGTAAATAAATATGAAAGTCAATTTGAATTACTTTAATTCCTCTTGACAAAATAAGTTTCAGACCTAAATTTACTAGATAATTGTCTAAACTTTCTGCATCTTATCACATGTATAATTCTAGTCAGAGCAACAATATTGGAGGAGCAAACAACCTAAAGAAATTAGCCTGAAGATAAACCTTAAATTAGATTTATTTCAATGACCAGAAAACTAAGATTATTCCCTATGTATTTTTCTCCTTCTGCACATTAAATGAGCCCAATATCTGTATATTAAGGAAGCAAAGGTATTTTAGATAAGAATAGAAAATGTCTTACTGTATGAGTTTCTGAAAATAAAGTAACAAACAAATATTGGTTCTGAATTTTTTATAGATTTATTTTATTTTACTCTGTCTACAGTTTGCCATTATATTTACTATTTAATTTATCATAAAAAGTGATGCAGCATAGTAACATTAGGAAGTAGTAATAATTTGTTATTTTTTAACCATTAAAATGAAATAAAGTGCACAAATGTAACTATTCATTAAGACAACTTGACAATGGTGTATTGTTTTTCTCACATTTGTGATTACGTATATATGTGTGCATTGGCTATGTATATGACAATTCTAAAGTTGTGTGCTTTTTGTGAAGTTTAACACTGGCTTCCTACAAAGACTGTGGTATAAATTTGAAATTAAATTTTTTTGAAATGGGAAGGAAGAAATAAATTTGAAATAAATATAACTTTTATCACAGTTTTGAGTTGATTCATTAGCCCAGGAAAGTCACTTCTAGCTTCATGCTTTTTCATTCAGCAAAATAAAAGCTGTTTTGATAGCACGTTTGAACCCATCTATTCTTCTCAGTCATGTGATTTATTCAGTCATTTCCCCAATAAATTAAAAATAGAACTACCATATGGTCCATCAATTCCACTTCTGGGTATTTATTTGTAGGAAACAAGAACATTATGTCAAAGAAATATTTGCACCCCCATGTTCATAGCAGCATTATTTACAAGAGCCAAGACATGGAAATAATCTAAGCATCCATCGATGGTTAAATGGATGAAGAAGAAGTGTTCTATATATATTCAATAGAATATTATTCAGCCATAAAAAAGAAGGAAATTATGCCATTTTTTGACGACATAGATGGACTTTGAGGGTACTGTGCTGTGAAAGATGTCAGAGAAAGACAAATACTATATGTTCTTATTTATATGTGAAATCTAAAATTTTTAGAAAATCCTAGAAAGAGAACAGATTTGTGATTACCAGAGGCTGGGAGTGAGGAAATTTGATAAAAGTGGTCAAAAGATACATATTTCCTGTCGTAACATAAACAAGTACTATGAATGTAATATACAACGTGGTAACTATAGTTAACACTGCTGTGTGGGATATATGAAAATTGTTAAGGGAGCAAAAGCTAAATGTTCTTATCATAAGGAAAGAAAAATATTATTTTCTCTTTTTTTGTTTCTATAATAAAAGAAACATTGACTGAGTGTGTATTTGCATTCTATCTGACCCACAGACTAAATACAAACTGAGCTGCTGTCTTTTAATCCCAAATCTGCATTCCTAGAGAAGAACTCTGATCAGCTCAACTTTTTCAAGGTTCCTTTGTCCAGGGAATGGGATCATGTTTTATAATCACTGCTCTTTTTTCTGGAAATATCTGAGAAACATAGTCAAGGCAATTCCCCCACCAAAAGCAGGGCAAAGTTAGTAGATGGATAATCAGTTCATTTGGGCTACATTGATCTTAACTAGATATCTTTATTTATTGAGCTAAGTGATTATATTAAGAATGTTCAATACATTTGAAGCTAGGGCACTTTTTTCAGGTATATGGAAAAATTAAGATATATTTTAAGTATTCTAACACCAAAACCCAAGCAATCGGACTAATTATAGAACAATGAAGCTGATTCTCCTTTTTTTTTTTTTTACCTCTCTTAGCTTGGATTTCTCAAAAACCTGAGCCTAAAGTAGAGAACTTACGAAGCATTATTTTATTAAAAGTTTAATCAATTCCATGCAGCAGAAGTGAAGGACAAAGTCAATGAAGCAGGGAGGGCAGGGGAGCGAATACAAGGATGCACTACCCAACTTGCCCTTGCTAAATGTGACTGCTCAGTCCATGAAAACACATGCAAAAAGCCATAGAAACAGCATGTCAGGATTGTCCCTCAGAGGTGGCAAAGGAGGAATAATTTATCCACTGGTTTCCCATTCTAATTGGCCAGAGGTTCACCTCTTAGAATATTAACTTCACATTTCTTGGCTGCACATATCTGGGCACAAAGGAGAAGCCTTTGGGATAGAAGGCAGAAATGTGCCGTGTGCGCAAAAGTGAAGGACAATTAGGTGGCACTTGGAGAAAATCCAACAGAACCCAAACAGAGCTAGAATAAGAGACTGGGAAGACGAGGAGGGTCTGAAGAGGAGACAGGGAACCTGACACAATGCCATTAGACACGTTTGGAAAAACGCACCATTGTTCCTGCAATTGTTGAAGGCTAACTTGAGGGAAACTAGTTGTCAGCACCATCTGCTCATCCTGTCCTAGGAAACATAATATCAAGTCAGTCAGGATTTATCTCAGATTTAGAGAAGGGTTCATCCGAGCACTTTGTCAATGTGTGAAAAATAAAATTATATACATGTTTAAATTAAAGTCTCCCTCTAGTGTCCAACTTGCTGTTTTACAATTCTGTTGGATATTAAATAAATAAGTAAATTCAGATGGCAAGGTATTATTTAATCTTCCAGAAGGAAAAATATTTAAGTTGTTACGTGATAATAAATGGTCTAAGGTAAGGCAGGGATCAGCAAGCATTTTCTGTAAAGGGCAGATGGTAAATGTTTTAGATATTCCAGAGAATGAACAGTCTCTGTTACATATTTTCTTTTATATTTTTTGTTTTGCTTTGTATTGTTTTAACAACCCTTTAAAAATATAAAAAATATTTGAATTTATTGACCGTACAAAAACTGATCAGACCCAGGTTATAGTTTGCTGGTCCCCAGCGGGGATGCTGCTTTTTATTAAAAGATGAATAATTTTTATTTTCATACCTATTTATAATTAAGATTATTTAATTTATTATATATACATACCCTGATACATATGCTTACAACATTAATACAGTTTATCTCTAAAGGTAAATATTTATGACAAGTGCTTTACAAATATTCATTGATAATGTTTATCTTAGGTTAGTATTTTTGAAGAATGTGGCATTTTGGTAGGTTTCTAAAATTTAGAAGAATCTCCTTCTCAGTGATGAAATTCTTTGTACAATATCCTTAAAAGAGGATTTTTTAGCTTCTGGTCAAAATGTTTCCATTAAATTCCTTTTGAAGACTTCCTGCCTAATGCTCAGATGGAAACAGCTACTCAAACAAATACTTTACAAATGTTTATAGCAACACTATATACATTATGCAAAAAGCAGACGCAAACCAAATGTCAGTCAATGGGTAAATAGATAAACAAATGTTGTATATACATACAATAAAACATTTTCCAGCCAAAAAATAAATGAAATACTGACGTATGTTACAAAGTGGCTGAACCTCAAAACATTATTATACTAAGCAAATAAGCTAGACACAAAATGTCACATAGAATTGTATAATTCTATTTATAAGAAATATCCAAAGTAGTTAAATTTATAGAGGCAGAAAACACTTTGGTGGTTACCTGGAGACGCTGGAAAGAGTGACAGCTTAATAGATGCAGTTTTTTGGGGATGATCAAATGTTCTGGAACTAGATAGTGGTGATGGTTATACAACATTGTGTACTACATACCATTGAATTGTACACCTTAAAATGGTGACTTTCGTGCTGCGTAAATTTCTATTAAAATTTTTTAAATTTTAACTTAGATTTTTTTAATTTCAATTTTTTCTATTTTGTAAATTAATTTTTTAATTTAAAAATTAATAAGGAAAAGATAATACAATATGTCAAGGAAAAGATAATACAATATGTCTTGGAAAAGGCAAACACAATTCCCAACAAAAGTATATGCTATCCTTTGTGACACCAGGATCTTTCCTCCATCAGGAAAGACATCCTTTGTCCCAAGTTGCTATATCACTACGAAAAATCAAAAAAAAAAAAAAAAGCTCAATGTCATATCTATGCTTTTTTCTTAACCAGTATCCAGTTAAATTATAGTAATAATTTATAGGAAGTACAAAAAGAAGGGCAGTTTGAAGGCTGCAGGTTGAGGAAGGGGTAACACAAAAGATAAAACTTCAGTTGTGTCAAAAAGGAGCACACTCTTTTCCCAGAAATGTATCATGAAAAAAAATTACTACAAATACATATGTTTCCTAACACTCAATTATATTATAAAATGTTTCCCAATACTTAGAACAGAAAGAAAGTCACTGATAAGGAACAAAGATACTATTTATCTGACAAACTATAATGAAAAAATGTAAGTTATTTGGCATGATTAAGGTATAGAATGTTCTCAGTGCTCCAAACATATGGAACTATGTACCTATTGTAATCTGCTCTGGTTCAGTGAGTTTTTCTTTAATATTTTTTAGATTACAGTTGACATTTGATATCATTTTATATTAGTTTCGAGTGTATAGCATAGTGGTTAGACATTTATATAATTCATGAAGTCATCCCTCTGATTAGTATCTACCTGGCACTATACATAGTTATTACAATATTATTAACTACATTCTCTATCCTGTACTTCACGTCCTTTTAACTATTTTGTAACTACCAGTACTTCTTAATCCTACACCTATGATTTCTTCAAATTGAGCACCCACAGGCAGAAGACAGTGTACTATGTGAATAATCACCATCCTGCCATAAAGTAGAAATGGATGAGGAAGCTGAGGGTTCAAAGCCAAGGAAACAGAAGACCAAGAGGAGCAAAACATACAAAGGTGCAGGGCTGTTCTGATGAAGTTCAAACGTAACGTCATTACCCACTGCTCAAACTGGAGGATGCACAGCTCTAATTCTGTGCAGGGAGGATGCAAAACAAGAGAACCCAATATATCTTTCTGAAGTGCCAAGTTGATTACAAGATTTGGAAGAACCAAGTACTTTAGTAAGAATCCCCATGGCCCAAAGATGGAAGAAAAGAAGAGCAAGGGAGGGAGAGGGGCCCCAGGACAATCAGACCAGTCTCTGAAGTGTCTTCCTGGGGGGGGCGGGCAGCGGGGTGGACTTGCAGCAAGAGCAGCCTTTCCTTTTGTCCCCCAGGGGACTCCAGGTGTCCTCCAAGCTCACCATGTGTTTTGGGCACTAGGCTTCTGAAGGCCACAGTGATACCAGATACCATTCTGACATGAATTCCATGAAGAGAACGCCAGGGCAGTGTGCACAATTCTGTCACTCACTGGACCACGTCCTTTCACCCAGTGGTCCTTGCACACACTGTATGTACTGCTTGCATAGCTGCCACCTACAATTTGTGTTCAACTTTTCAGAGTAAATGGCTCTGGAGACTAAAAAGTGAAAAAAAACAACAACAACACTGAAGTTTATCCTCAGCCATGATTGGTTTGTTTCTTGCTCTGACCTCATAAAGCACCATTGTGATGGAATTACAAAAATACTATATTTGGCCCTGGCTAGGCTGAGGTGTTTGTCCTTATAACCTAGGAAGCTGCTTTGTGGTGATTGGTCGGACTTGGACTTCTAGCTTGTTTTCTCCTCTACCCCCATTTTATTTTCTGTCTTTACTCTTGTTTTCTTTTTTTCTTTTTTACCTTTTTGGCTATTACTTTCTTTTTTCTTTTTTTGCCTCTTTTTTCATCTCTATTCTTTTTTCTCGTTTTCATTTTTCTTTTGTTCATATTTTTCTCATTCTTTTATTTTAATTTTCTCATTTTTGTTCTATCAATTTTCTTTATTTTTTTATTATTTTCTGCTTTTCTCATTTGTTAATTTTTCTTAGTATTTTTAGTTAGCATTGTTAGTACAGTTAGAATAGTTAGTATTGTTGGTATAATTAGTATACTGAGTTAGCATAGTTGTTATATTTATTAGTATTTATTAGCATAGTTAGTAAACATAGTTAGCATTATCAGTGTTATATTAGTTAACATAGTTAATATTGTTTGTTATCATAATTAGTAGGATCATTGTTATTGTTATTTAGTGTTATCAATAGTTGGTTACCATGTCGCATGACCTTGCAGCCATTTCTGCCAACCAGGAGCCCCGTATTGGCCCTTATGAGCTCCTGGACACCATTGGCAAGGGCATCTTCACCAAGGTGAGGTTGACCCAGCACATTCTGACCAGAACAGACGTGGCTGTCTAAATCATCCATCAGCAGGGCTCCTCCAGCCTCCAGGGACTTCTGTCATGGGAAGTCGACTGCATGAAGACCTTACATCATCCCAACATTGTCCAATTGTTTGAAGTGATTTACACAAGGGACACGTTGTTCCTGGTCACAGAGCATCTCAGAAGGGATATGTAAGATACCTGTGGGACCACGGCCGCACAATGGGGGATGAGGTAGGAAGTATATTCTGGCAGCTCACATCTGCCATCCAGTACTGCCACCAGAGGGGTGTCATCCATTGGGACTGAAGTCACAGAATGTGCTCTTTGACTCTGAAATGAATGTCAAAATCACGGCCTTTGGACTAAGCGCCCAGTTCAGTGGGACCAAGTTAACAGTTTCTGTGGCTGCCCTGCTTTTGCCTCCTGGAAACTCTTCCTGGGCCAAAAGGAGGATGGTCCCCCGATGGACACATGGAGCCTGAAAGTGATGCTCTATGAGATAGTGATGGGGACCCTACCCTTCAAGGGAAAGAGCACTAGAGACCTGTGGCAGCAAGCAGTGAGCGGGAGGTAACTTGTGACATTTTATCTGCCTTATGAGTTAGAAATCTTTCTAAACAAATTAATAATTATTAACCCCAAGATGAGGGCAAGTTTAAAGTCATGCAGTATCTGTGGCTCCACATGGATCAAGAGGAAAAATACAGGCCTTACACACAGTTTCCCAGTGATGACATGGACTTCTGAGTGACAGACCAGATGATGAAAATGGGGTTTCAGGAGAATCAGATCCAGGACACTTTAAAAAATAAAAATTACTACTGTACCATGGCCACGTACCTCATCCTAAGGACAAAAAAAAACAAAAGTAGGGTGCCACACCATTCTAGTGAGGCCCTTCTGTACCCTGGACCCTAACAGCAGTAGTCCCACCCTACTCAGGAGGTTCAGGAAGAGAGCTCCAGGACACACCAGCCTGAGATGGCAGAAGGGCAAAGAGCTTGCTGGTCCACAGCCAGCCTAAAGTCAAGGACTGACACTCCCCTACCCAGCCAAGAGTCGAGGACCGCCACCCCTAGCCCAGGCCCCCAGTGTGGCCCTGGGGACTCTTCCTACACTCACAGTACCAGCACCAGCAGTAGTGATACCCCAGAGAGAATCAGCCAGGGCTGCTGAGGGGTGATTAGGAGGTGCTAGGATTTTCTGAAAAAACTCTGCCTTAGGGTGTTTAAGAAGGGGCTTGGCAAAAAAAATATCAGGACAAAACCCCTTTAATTTGCAGATGGCCTAAGTAGTACTACAACCAGACTCCAGAGAGGTAAAGCCGAGCTCTCTGCATTTTAAATGCTGAACTCGAAGATGCTAAACTACCGGGAGCCCAGCCACATGATGGGGGAGATTACCCAGAAGTTGCACACAAATTGTAGGTGGCAGCTGTGCAAGCAGTACGCACTGTGTGTACAAGGACCACTGGGTGAAAAGACGTGGTCCAGCGAGTGACAGAGTTGTGCACACTGCCCTGGCATCCTCTTCATGGAATTCATGTCAGAATGGTATCTGGTATCACTGTGGCCTTCAGAAGCCTAGTGCCCAAAACACATGGTGAGCTTGGAGGACACCTGGAGTCCCCTGGGGGACAAAAGGAAAGGCTGCTCTTGCTGCAAGTCCACCCCGCTGCCCGCCCCCCCCAGGAAGACACTTCAGAGACTGGTCTGATTGTCCTGGGGCCCCTCTCCCTCCCTTGCTCTTCTTTTCTTCCATCTTTGGGCCATGGGGATTCTTACTAAAGTACTTGGTTCTTCCAAATCTTGTAATCAACTTGGCACTTCAGAAAGATATATTGGGTTCTCTTGTTTTGCATCCTCCCTGCACAGAATTAGAGCTGTGCATCCTCCAGTTTGAGCAGTGGGTAATGACGTTACGTTTGAACTTCATCAGAACAGCCCTGCACCTTTGTATGTTTTGCTCCTCTTGGTCTTCTGTTTCCTTGGCTTTGAACCCTCAGCTCCCTCATCCATTTATTGAGATTGCTTGGAGAACAATTGTCCCATTTTGCCTCTTCAGGAAGGTTGTCGATGAACAAAGATCCATTTGGACAGAGTTGATGTGGTTAAGTGAAGTGAATCCATTCTATATTAGGGTGCAAAGTGGGTAGTGCACACCAGCCAAGTGCAGTAGGAGCACCTTCCAGACAAGTCTCCTTGTGGGAATGAACATCCAGTTTTACCTTGTCCTACTTCACAATTGCTAGAAATTCAAATTTTTATGTGAATTTGTCTAATTTTTATGTTAGAACATAATTTTTAAAAATAAACACCACAGGAACTAATTCTGTGTCATAAACACACCGTACCTGTGAGTATGTAGTCAGCCAGCCACCACATGTCCAGTTGGTTTTCTCAAGGGTTGGTATTGTAAATGAAGGGTGTGCATCATTCTCTGCTGCTGAAAATCAGCTATTCAAAAACTATACCAATCTTTGTGTGGGGAGCCCACGCCCTTGGGGCCACGTAATCACTGTGGTGTCTAAAGAGAGGGTCTGGCTTTCCGCAGTTATTTTATCTACCTGGTTGTTCAGTGTTTTCTGTTGTAGATCCTTTTTGGTGGGCATAAAACACAAAAATCCACACGCTTTGGTCTCATTCCCACAAGTCTATCCACACTGCTCTGCCCTAGATTTTCAGATCTCCAATATATTAATCTTGCACTTTCCAGGACATTGGTCAAATTACTGGCCCCTTTTCACTTGTCCAAAAGTCCATGTATATCCTCAATTCAGGCCACCTTTCTCTCCACACAGAGATGATAACCAGTTGTACTACCTAAAACTCTGCCCACTGAGAGTTCTTAACCTCAACACTGTCTTAAGCACCCCTCTACTAATATGGAAACAGTCAGTTATTGGGTCTCGTCAACATATGGAACACGCAGCCTACAAATCCATTCTGAACTCACATTTTTCCTCCTCCGTAAGCTGGTCATAGGGAACTCTTCAGAAGGTTATAATTGTGAGCTAAAGAAAAGATGTTGATACAATAAAGGAAAGTGTTGAGAATCTATCCATGAAACAGATGCCTTCTAGATTTTCTCAGGTCTGATCCCAAATCTCCATTTCTAATATATGATAGATTGCTGCTTATGCAGCTTTGATTTCGTGGGTCTAGCAATCCTCAACTCACATTGAGTGGCTATGCCTTCATAGTCACTTGATGTCTGATGATCTGGTGCTTAATCTCAACTACAACTAAGTACTTTACCAAGGGTTGGATTTCAAGTGGTTAGTAGTTTTTTTTTGTTGTTGTTATAAATAATGTGGTCTTGCTCCAGAACCTTAGGAGTTTGCACTGTAAATCTCCTAGTGGGACTTGCCAGAAGCTCCACACAACATCTTTCTTTTCCATGGAAAGAGAGGGTGTCTTTCTCCTTCTCTAAAAGAATTATTCCTAATTGGGAATGATCCATCCCCAACTTCAGCAGGAAACATTCAATAATGTCTGGAAACATTTTTGATGATCATAACTGGGAGATGCTACTGGCATCTAGAGGGTAGAGGCGAGGGATACTGCTAAACATCCTACAAAGAGTGGTGCAGCTCAAAATGTCAATAATGATAGAATTGAGACGTCTACTGTAGGATATCATTTTATACAAGCTGTAAGGGACAATTTCAGCTTGTATAAAAGCAGAGTAAGATTGGTTTCAGACCACTCTGCCATGATGTGATATTTGCAATCATGGGAGAGTGTCCCCATGAATAAGCTCTCTTTTCCAGCTTTATTGTGCCCACCCTGGCCAAAGTCAAGCATACTTCATATCCACTCCCAGGTACCATCTATTAGTTCCAGTCCCTGGTCCTGTAAGTAAGCTACCCTAGTCCTGAAGCACTTCTGGTGAATAAACCTCCTCCCTGAAACAGGGATGTTACTTCCACAACTAAACCGTAATGAGACAAGTTTTTTCAGGGGCTTATGGTTCTCAAGATGTCCCAATCTCAATGTTCCAGTTCTTCCTAAGAGAAAAAGCTCTCCCTTTAACAAAGACTTGCCAAAGCAGCACATTCGATCTTCTTTGCAGTTCCACTACATGTACAATTAAATTCTGAGTGTACTTTTTTTCAGTGCTCTAACAGAGATAGATGACAGACTTTGTGAATGCCACTGAGGAGGTTTCTAACTCCATGGAGGCCATTAACTGGAGGCTGGCAAACCTCAGCCTCCAATCTGTTCCTTCAGCATATTGCCGGCATTTAATAACCAAAACCCCCCAGTCCTTGTAATTATTATCGCTATTTGTCATCGATGATTGCATCTATAGAGAAAAGTTTCTGAGATTTGGTATTTATCATATATGCAATCATTAACTACGAATAAACATGAAAAATATATTTCACTTACAATAGTAACAAAAACAATAAAACACTTAGGGCTAAATATAATAAAAAGACAGCTGATTAATAACCTATAAAATGTCTTGAAAGAATACATTGTGAAAAATGCTAAGGTATATCATGTTTTTAAAAGGGAAAACAATATAAAAATGTTAATTATCCCAAAATTCATATAATTAATGTAAAGTCACTTTTACAACTGAATTCTATAAAAATTATATAAAATTATTTTAATTTTATATGAAAATCTAAATGACATAATATACAAGAAAAAATTTGTAAAGAAATGGGAGGAGTAATTGTCTTTTCAGATATTAAAACAAGCTACAAAGCCATAGTAATTATGGTGTTAGCATAGGAACAGGCAAATAGGTGAATAGGGAAAATTTGCAAAGTATAAAAGAACTTTAATATACTTTAAAATTGGTACTGAATTTAATCATCGGAAAATAAATTTAAATTATACAAGCAAAATTGACCATCCATCTGAAAGAAATTAAACAGGAATGCTAACTTACATTATGTGCAAAAATAAATCCCAGCTGGGTTAAAAACCAAAATGTATAAAGAGTAAATAATAGAAACATTATTTTGAAGAAAAAAAATTGAAATTGACATTATTTGTACTATCTAAGTTCTAAAAGAGGCTTTCTTTTAACCAATGTAGAAAAGCAAAAGTAATAAAGGAAAATTTAAAAAAAAACATTTAATCATATTTTCAAATTACTTTTAGGATTTTTTGGCAAAAATCAAAACAAAAAATCAATAGACATGATATTTTAAAACAATATTTACAGGTAGATAATTATCTATAACATATAAACAACACATACACTAATAATAAAAAGGTAAACATTCCAATAAAATATTGGCAAAAAATATGAACAAGTAACTCACAAAAGAAGACCAAATAGACAAAATTCTTATGAAAAGATTCTCAAACTCACCCCAGCAGTGAGAGTAAGTACAAATTAAAGTAACAATGAACAACAATTTTCACCCATCAAAGTAGAAATTTTAAAAATAAAAATAATGATAACACCTACTATTGACTAGGATAAAGGGAGATAGAGAAGTATCATATCATATACACTTGGAGAAATCTAAATGTTTACAAACCTTTTGAAAAAGAGGTGATATCTGTTAAAAATAAATTATAAATATTCTGAGCTCATAAACTTTCAACTACTGTTGGGAAGTTTTCTTGAGAAAACGCGGTATATAAAGATATTCACTTAAAGATGCGTGTTGCACTATGATTTGTAAAATCATGGCTGTAACCTGTAAACACTATGCCTATTAAAAGGAAAGGGTTAGTAAATTGTCAGGCATCCTGATGGACTTTTCATATTTGTCTTTCTTGTGTACATGAGGTATTTTAGATCAGAAAAAAAAATTTAATTATTAAATTTATTGAGTTAACATTGGTTCATAATATTATATAATTTCAGGTGTACAGCATTCTAATTCTCTATTTGTATACTCTATCACGTGCTCATCATCCAAAATCTAGTTTCATTCAATTACTATATAGTTGAACCTACATTCAACCCAATTCACCACCCTCACCTCTCTTCCCTTCTGGTAACCGCCATTCTGTTGTCTATATCTATGAGTTTGTTTTTGATTTTGTTTTTGTTTGTCATTTTTTGTGTTATATTCCACATATGAGTGAAATCATATGGTTTTTGTCCTTCAATATCTAACTTATTTCACTTAGAATAATGTTCTCAAGACCCATCCCTGTTGTCACAAATGGAAATTTTTCATCTTTTATGGGTGAGTAGTATTCTATTATATATATATATACACATATCTTCTTTATTCACAGAAAATATATCGCATCTTCTTTATTCAATTATTCATTGATGAACACTTAGGTTGTTTCCACATCTTGGTAAATGTAAATAATGATGCAATAAACATGAAGGTGCATCTATTGTTATGACTTTGTACTTTCATATTTTTTTAGGTAAATATCAAGAACAGGGATTGGATCATATGATAGCTCTATTTTTAATTTTTAAAGAAAACTCCGTACTGTTTTTCCCCAGCGACTACACCACCACCAATGTATGAGGATTCCATTTCTCCACATCCTCTCCAACACTTATTTCTTCTCTTTTTGATAATAGCCATTCTCACAGATGTGAGGTGATATCTCATTGTGGATTTGATTTGCATTGTCCTAATAACTAGTGATGTTGGACATTTTTCCCTATGTCTATTGATCTTCTGTAAGTTTCCTTGGGAAAATATCTATTCAGGTCCTCTACCCACTGTTTTAATATGAGTGTTTGGATTTTTTTGTTGTTGAGTTGTATGAGATATCTATCTATCAATTGATAGATATAGATCTATATAATATCTTCTCCCATTTTATTGCCTTTGGTGGGGTGGTTTCTTTTGCTATGCAGAAGCTTTTTAGTTTGTCGTAGTCCCATTTGTTTGTTTTTGCTTTTGGAGTTAAATTCACAAAAACACCTCTCGGACTAACATCTGTAAGTTTTGTGCCAATATTTTCTTATTTCTGATCTCAGAGAAATGGTTTTCAGTTTTTCACCATTGAATATGATGTTAGTTGAGTGTTTGCAATATATGGACTTTTTGTGCTGAGACATATTCTTCTATATCCATTTTATTGAGAGTTTTTAACATAAATGGATGTCGTATCTTGCCAAATGCCCTCTCTGTATTTATTGAAATAATCGTATAATTTTTTACCTTCAATTTTGTTAATTAATGTGATGTATCATATTGATTGATTTGTCGATGGTGAATCATCCTTGCATCCCTAGAATGAATCCCACTTGAGTGTGTTGTATAATGCTATTTGCTAATATTTTATTGAGATTTTTTCGTCTATTTTCATCAGCAATATTGGCCTGCAGTTTGTCTCCGTGTGTGTGTGTGTGTGTGTGTGTGTGTGTGTGTGTGTGTGTGTGTGTGTGTGTGTGTGATGTCCTTGCCTGGTTTTGGTATCAGGGTGACCTTGCAAAATGAGTTAGGAAGCATTCTCTCCTCTTCAGTTTTTTTGTAAGAGTTTGAGAAGATAGCTGTTACATCTTATTTTAATGTTTGGTAAAATTCATCAGTAAGGCTGTCTGGCCTTGGAATTTTGTTTTTTGGGAGGTTTTTATTACTGTTTCAATTTCCTTGTTAGAGATTTATCTATTTAGCTTTTACAATTTTTCATGATTCAGTAAGAAGCTTGTATGCTTCTAGAACATGTCCATTTCTTCTAGGTCTTTCAATTTGGTAACATATTGTCTTTCATAGTGTTCTTATATCATCTTTTATTTTTAGTATTCATTGTAATTCCTTCTCTTTCATTTGTTTTTATTTATTTGGGTTTCTCTATTTTTTCTTAGTAAGTCTAGTTAGAGGTTTGTCAATTTTGTTTATTTTTTCATATTATACACATTACATAAAAGTGTTTAAGCATCAGCTTTTTCAGTTCTTAAGGAGGTGTGGAAAGAGAAGGAGGAAGAAATTAACCACATACACCAAAATGCTTTTGCAGAAGGGTGCCAATATAAAAATGGTCTCTATGATATAATACTATTTATATAGAGACAATTATATGTTGTTGAAAATAAACAACAGACTCAAAATGGAATCACTTGTGCTAAGACCTATGTCAGCAAACCAAGGCTTGATACCTAACCTAATTTTAGTTTCAACTTTCTCAGGAATATAATCTTAGTCTGTCGGCCTAGAATTATCTGGTCAGCATCAATGAGGTAATCTGCCACATAGACCCTTCCCATTCCCCAAAAGAAGATGAGATAATCCTCCCTTTCCTTATCCTTTCCCCCTCCTGCCTATAAAAGCCTTGCACTTTGTATTGCTCCTCAGAGCTCTTTATGGGATACTAAATGATTCATGATTCATTGAAAAAAGTCAATTTAATCTTTAAATTCACTCTGTTGATTTTTTGTTGTTTAACAATGTACATATGTAAAAATAAACATGAATGGATACATAAAAAGTATAGATATAGAATACTTATATTTAAAGGTACATATGGATATGGAGATGCTACTGTTACAGCGATTGGAGTTTCAGTAACACAAATCTGGTTCTTAACACTGATGAAGAAATAAATTTTCAATCAGTGACAATTATGAGAGGTAAGATTTATTAAAGGCACATTTTGAGGTAGAAAATGGGTCAAGCCTAAACTGGCTAACCACATGGAGAAGAAGTTATGCACCCCGTTGGGAGCAGGTTACAGCAGGGAAAGACAGAGGGCCATAACCCCATGGAAAGAGGAGGTCTGTATTACATTAGGGCCCCTATGAGTGGTTACAAAGACATTCCTAGGTGATTGGCACATGAGGTTATTTTGATTCACACTTGGCTGCTATATAATAACACTTTGCCTAGTGCACATATGCTTACCCAGATTTCTGTCTAATTAGGTTCAAGAACTTCCGGGCAAAAACGTGGTGGTATAATGATGGTATAATGAGACTGAGGTTGTGAGCAGATTAAGGTAGTACCTTCTGCATGCGTGTCTATGGCCAGATTAAACCAGCTATAGGTTATAGCCTTCCCATCCTTTGTATTCCGGGATACAAGAGGGATTCTTTAACTACCAATAGGGTGTTCCTTGGGCAATCTCTGGGCTGTCTCTGGGCTGGGCATCCATTCCTTTATTTCCCTGTCATTCATGTCTGACTAGCTGCCTAACAGAGACACATAAAATGTTGGTTTGCTTTGGGTGTTGAAGTTTTGAGTGATTACTATTCCTTCCTTATATATTGATATTCTCTTAATTTTTGAAACAATAAACATTTATCATTTACACATTCATAAAAACAATCTATTTTTTTCCTCAAAAAAAAAGTTTATTTAATTTGAATGCCCTGAGCTTTTGCACTTCACCACAGGCCCTACTATATCCATCCCACTCCCAAAACAGCTTCACTAGTCTGTTCTCGAAGTATTTGAGTTTATTCCCTGTTTTATACTCTTGTTTATTTTTATCTACACAATCTCTCAAATTCAGAAAAAGTGTGATCAATTTTACCATGACACTGAAGATTTGTTAAACTATTTTTACTTTGTAGAATTTAATGTCATGTTATTTAGTATGCAAATATTCTTGATTGATACATCTTTTTGTACTAAATATCTCTAGACATTAAAAAAGATTTAAGTAATTTTTGATATACTCCCTGCTCTTGAATAGAAAGACTCAGTATTGAAATCTGTCAGTTGATTATCTTTAAATTAACCAGAAGTTTAATGCAGTTTCACGATTTCAAATATTATCACTATTTTATTTTCTTGTTGTTCCTTTTTTCCTTTTTCCTTTTCTTTTTTATAAATCTGACCAAGAATTATTAAAAACATTAACAAACAGCTTGGAAAATTCTGAAAAATAAGAGTGATGAGAAAGAACTAGACCTAGTGAAATAAAACATATTATGAAAAACTTTTACAATAAAGAAGAAGTAGACCTTTGGAACAAAATAGAGAGTTCCAAACTCATGTCAAAATGTAGATTATAATAAAGGTAGCATTTCAAACCAGTGGGGAAAAGATACATTACTATATAAAACATCTTCAAATTACTGGCTAACACTTGAACAAAATTAAGTCGAAGTCTTACCTCACTCTTCCCATTAAAATAAATCCTAATTAATCAATGATTTAAAGGTAAAAGAAATCAAAGAGTTGGAGAATTGACTTATTTATAATCTCAAAATAAAGAAGGCCTTGCAAAAGATAATGCAAAACTCAAAAGTCATAAAGGAAAATATTGACAACTTTGAATACATAAATATTTATATTTTTTTCTTTCAGAAGAGAAATGCTACCAAGTTAAAAGACAAATGGTAAACTGAGAAACAATACTGAAATACAATGAATAGCTAACTTTATTAAATATGAATAGCTAACAAAAAGCAATAGAAAAACAAACAACTCAACAGAAAAATGGGCAATAGGTATGAAATGGCAGATAAAAGAAAAAAGGAATATGAAAGCCAACGAATTTATGAAAGAATATTTGCTCTTTCTTAGATGTAAATGACTTCTTTTCGAAACAAGATGTGTTTCTGCTCATAGATTGATAAACATCACGAAGTTGGAGAACACAAAGTGTTAGGGTATGAGGGAGCAGGCACTCTCCCATCCTGTTGTGTATCCTTTCTTTGGAGGAAAATTTGGTGGTATCTATCAAAATTTTATTTCATTTTTATTCAAAATAGCCTCCACTTATTCAATGTTTTAAAACATTTTTTACATGTTAGCCTCCTAATACAAAGTACAAAATAACAATGAAAGATATATTTAATCAGATCAGATCTTAGTCACATAATTCAATCAGTAGAAACATTAGATTGATTTTTAAATGCACTGAGGCATGTTTCTCTTTTCTCCTGTGAAAGATCTTCAGTGTTCCATTTCAAATCGTACATTACATTTCTTCTCATCCGTGGACATCAGAACTTTTTCAGCCTGAATTTGAGGAGGAACACCCAGTCATGAATCGATAGGATCAGCAAGGATTCAGAAGGACTCCGTGACAGTACAGCCACCCTCCTGGGCACTTTTAGGAAATCAAATGCCTATGGCTGAGAAACAAAGAGTATCTGGGGGGGTAGCCGTCTGCCTAAAAAAAGAAAAATCCAGTGTAGAAAACTAAAACCTATTCACAGGTATTTTTTCAATATTCTTAACAGCATGAGCTAAGCTGCTATTCAGCACCACTAGATAGCAGCACCTCCTTCAAGATCTTTTTTTTTTTCTGCTCTTATATGAAGAACCCCATCATTTCCCTAGGCAATACAAACAGCATCTCAAGACAACATCAAACTAGGGGTCTTCCCTTCACTAGTACCACTTTTGCTCTCATATGTTGGGAAAAGTTTTAGATCCCAAATGGGATGTATTTGACATTTTGTTTCATGGCAGGGTTGGTTTGTTTGTCTTGTTTTTTACACATTCCATATCAGAGTCAGATAACAGCACTGTTCTCATGAGTTGGTTATCTACCCTGACATTTCTGCTGTCCTACAGCCCAGAGGCAGTATGTGCTATGAAGGATTCATCAAGTGAATATTGTCAATAGTGTCATATCCAACAAGATATATAGAAGATTACCCCCTAAATGTTTCCTGAAAGTCAGGCTCTTTTAACCCTTCTAAAAGCTAGCCCAGGGCTTGAGGGAAAAAGGTGAAGTGACATTCCAGCTTAACTTGGAAAACTATTTAATTTTTCATTTCATGTCCCATACACTGGTTAATAAAACATTCCAGAACATTTCTCCAGCTTGCCCATTCTTCCTCTTCCTCTTCTCTTCTCTTTCCCTCAGTACTGGTAATGAAATAATGGAGGCGAGCACTCTGAGTTTGTGAATGAAGAAGGAGAAAAAATTATTCCACAATCATAGTGAGACAAGGAATTTTCTGAATCCTGTCTTCTCATTTAAGTGACTTCCAGAAGTCCTACTAAGTTATCGAGACTATATTTTGTTGCTTTGAGCACTGGGACACTGAAAGCTTTGAGACACACGGAAGTGCAAAAGGGAAAAAAACTTCGTAATTACAGTTTAAAAAAAATGCTGAGGTGTCAGTTCCAAAACACTGTGCTTCAAATGTTGACATTTTGAGGACATTTTTTAAAGGCATCTGATATTCCAGGACATCAGTCCTATTACTTGTACACAGGGTCTCCCACATTGATTGTCCTTGGATTTTCCAGATCAGAATGCTGTCCAAAGACAGGTGGTTTCCCATAGAACTTTTGTTCAGAGGGCAACACAGCAATAACTCCTGAAGGTTTCCAGCAGCTCATTCCCGCTCATGACGCTGGTGTCCGGATCTACTGTGGTTAAAATGCACCTGGAACAAGCCATGGCCCTATTCAGTCCACCTCACCAATAAGAAACTGGTTCCATGAATCTTCTGTAAAGACACCACACCCTGAAATTATGATATTGGGCCTGAAGTTAGTTTCTTTAACTTTCTTCTCTATTCCCTTGAAAGGATATGGAATGTTTACACAGGCCCAAGGCACAAAGCCTATCTTTCCTTAACAATAAGGACAAGGGAGACAGAAACCCAGGGCAATAAACAATTCTTCACTGAAAACTAATAGATAGGAGACCTTACCCCATAGGGCAAGCCTCTCTTCAGGTATGAGAATCTTAACTCAAGACCAAAACCTTGTCTCCTGCCTGGATTTCTAATCAGGAACCAGAGCGTTGACCGTGGTTTGCAGTTTCATTCCCTTCTCCTATTTCCAGGAAGCAGAGCTAAGAAATTGGTCCACAGCATTTCTTCTGTTTTTCCAGAGACCAAAGAGGTAACCTGGGTACACGGTCTAAGTTGTCCTCTGAACGAATGTCGCCTTCAATCCTCAGCACCCAGCAACGTGCTTTCTTTATGGAAGACCCTGTGGAAATCAGCACCTAGCCTGGACCTCCTAAATGGAACTAGTTGGCAACCCAAGGCCCACACAGTAAAGACCATCCATTGGTAACAATGTCCAGACTGAAGAACAAGGATCAAAAACCCAGCCTGGCCACAACTACCAGAAACTCTTGGGTAGAACTTGGCCCACAGAACCAAGCTGTCATCTCATAGGAGGAAGAAGATTAGAGGACTGAGTTCACAGTCTCAAAACTGTCCTCTCTTTAAAGCAATTACGATAGAAATTTGGGCCTATGGCACCACACTTATGTCATTCTAACTGTCCATTCAGCACAGTCTGGTCCTACATTCCCTTTTGCCAATTATTGAAAAGTGACCATAACCTATATCAGCAAGCCTTTCCCTTATGAGAGAAGCTAATGTGTGCATTTAGAAACCATGTACAAAGCCTGGACAGTTCTTTCAGGAATTGTTGGGGAGCTTGGAAGCACAGCCAAACATTGTTCTTTTTCCAGGTAATAGAGTGGAAACCTTAGCCCACAGAATCTAGCCTTACTTGTCCACAGTAACAAGAGTAGTCACCTAGTTGACAAAAGATTCTCAAGATGTCTTCCATGACCCCATGTGAATCTCATCAAAGTGTTCATGTGAGCACCGCACAATCACATAAATATTGCTACAAGATTTTCAGGTGATTTCCACCTATTCCATCTTTCCCTGTCCTCAACCATGTGTTTTCAAAAGACATCTCATAAACTGCACATTTTCAGTATTTCAGCATTGATGCACTGGCTGTTAAGCAATTCCCTCTCAACAGTAGTGGCCTAAGTTCCGCATAAAAGAGTAGTGCAGGAGTCACAACTGAAGCCATTATTAGTTATATTCACAATAACTCAGAATTTCTGTTACAATACAGCAAAATGGTGGCTGCTGTTTCCAACTCTCTAAAGTAGCTTCCTCAAGGACAGTCAGTCCCCAAATTTCAACGCAGTTAATGTGTGACAGTGGCTCCCACTGCTTTCAAGTAGGTTGTCTGCCCAAAGACAAAACCTCAGGCCAGTTTCCTAAGGATTATTGTCTGATAGCCTGACAATACCGCTGTCCTCAAGCAAGTCTTTTCATGTAGACCTGAACTTTCAATTGAAGGGCATGAGATGATTGTCTCGGCCTCACTCTGACACACACAAACTCGCCTTTTCTCAGTATTTATGTGACTTTTACCAAGGAACATGAAGGGTAACTTAAAAGTAAGCACCACACCAATGTCTGTGATCTCCCTTCGATGGCCTCAGCCAGGCCATTGATGGTCACGTGATTCCCATTGGGGCAACTACATGAATATCATGAGATTCACACATTCCAGCTGCGAGACTTTCAAGTGATTTTCACCTTATTTTCTTCTGCTGGCCTACACCAAGGGTTTTTAGAACACGCTGAAGGAACTGCCTCCATTTCAATATCTCAGCTTTCTTTTTATGGTCCTTAAGCCAGTCCATCTCAGAATTTTGTTGTCTGAGGTTTGCTACAGAGGAATTCAGAGGGAGTAGTTCTTTCCACCATGAAAAGCTATCATCAAAATGACTCAGTTTTACCTACAATACAGCAAAATGGCGGTTGTTGTTTCCACCGCTATCCAGTCACTTTCTCACAGAACACTCAGCCTTCGGATTAAACAAAGCCAATATGTAACTTCTGCCTCCATTACCATAAAGCAGGTTTCCTGACATCAGACAAAACTAAAGATAAATTAAAGATCATTGTCAGGCCGCATATACTGTTGATGTCAAGTAAGTCTTATAATGTGCACACGACATTTGATTGGAGGTCAGTTAGCAGTTTGTCTCAGCCACTTACTGTGCACACGACATTTGATTGGAGGTCAGTTAGCAGGCTGTCTCAGCCACTTACTGTAACAGAGACACTGATGTTTGCTCAGTGTTTATGTGAATGTTATCAAGTGATATGCACTCCTCATTCCAAAGGGAGCACTAAGTCATTTGCATCTATCATATAATCTCCCTTGATGAGCACGTGATTCAGACTGGGCGGTCAAGTGATCCTGAAGTGACTCTCACTGGGTCTTTGTACCCGAGATAAACACTGTCTAATTTTGAACAGACTAAGCAAAAGACCTACACACATTACCAACAACTTAGAAACTATGACGGAAAAAATGTGCAATGCATGGCCCACAGACAAAAACTCTCTACTCTTAGAGAACTTTGTTCATGGTAACAGTACTGTCCTCCTTTCAAATGATGTAGACTGGAGACCCGAGCCCATGACTCAATGCTAGTCTCTTCCTAACAATAACACAACTGAGCACTGGTCTAAAGCCAACAAGCATATCCTCATAGAAAATTAGCATATGGAGATTTTAAACGGCAAGGCCAGTCTTCCCACTCATAAGAATATCTTTCTTGTAGAACTAGAAACTTGGCTCCATGTCTGGAATTTTTCTTAGGAGCAAGAGTGGTGACTTTGGCTTGCACTTCAAATCCCTTCCCCTATTCCAGGAGGTAGAGCTGAAACCTAGGCCCAAAGCATTTTTTCTCTTTTTTTCCTAAAAGACACCAAGTGGTGGTCTGGGATAAAGGTTCTAATCCTGTCCTATCTGAACAAATCTCGAGTGCAGTCATAGGTCTACAGCTACAAGCTCGTCTTCATGTAAAACAAACTAGAATGGAGACTTGGGCCCATGACACCAAGCCTAGACTCTCCTCACAGTAACTGTAAGGCAGAAGCCAGGCTCCCAAGGTCCAGTGTAATTCAATAAGAAGAGCTTTAGAGATTCCCAATATCATAAGAACTCTGGGCAATGCCTTCAGGTCAGTCTCTTATATGTGGCATGAAACCCTGGGAAGTTCAAATGAAATCCTCATCATTCCCTATTTATAGCTTTGAGATTTTAGGTGTCCTCCACCTCATTTTCTATGGCTGGACTAAGACAACATTTTTCAGAACACATTTCAGAAACTGCCTCAATTTCAATGTATCAATTTGTTTCCATGGTCGTTAAGCCATTCCCTATCTAAAATTGTAGTCTCACATTTGCTAAAGAAGAATTTAGAGGCAGCTACTCTTTCGGCCAGAAAGAGGTCTCTTCACAATGACTCAGCATTCTTCCTACAATATAGCAATTGTGGTTACTGTTTCCACTGCTTTCAAGTAGCTTCCTCACAGAAGACACAGCCACATATATTTGATGCAGCATCCGTGCGACTGCTACTTTGACTGCTTTAAAAGAGGTTGCCAGACACAAAAGAATCTTCAATTTTACTAAGGATTACAGTTTGGCCACCTATACTTCTGTCCTCCAGTCAGTTTTCTCAAGCACACATGACATTTCAATTAAAGGGCAATTAGGTAGCTATCTCGGCCACGCTCTATTATATAGTAAATGTAATCACCTTTTCTCAGTGTTTATGTGAATTTCACCAAGAACGCAGAAGAGTATCTCAAAAGTGAGCGCCGCACCATTATCCAATGTCACGTGATCTCACTGAGATGCCATTAGTCTAATCTCTTGTTGGAAATCTGATTCCTGATTGATGGTCTGCCACATAAATATCATGAGATTCGTGTTTTCTTGCTAGGAGATTTTCAGGTGACTTCCACCTCATTTTCCATGGGTTTCCAGAAGATGTTGAAAGAACTACCTCCATGTCAAAATCTCAGCTTTCGTTTTATGGTCGTTAAGCCATATATTCAATGCAGCACCTGTGGGAATGCTGCTTCCACTGCCTTAAAATAGGTTGCCAGAAAACAGATAAATTCAATTTTATTAAGGATTACAGAATGGCTGGCTATACCTCCTCCTGCAAGTTTTCTCATGCAGACATGACCATTCGATGGAAGGGCCATTAGCTGTCAGGTTCGGCCACAGTCTGTTACACAGAGATTCTCTTTTTCTCAGTGTGTATGTGAATTTTATCAAGGGATAGGCACTCGTCATTCCAAAGGGAGTACTATGTCATCCCCATGTGTCATGGGATCTCCCTGTGCTTCCCAAATGCCAGTCTCTTGTTGGGCATGTGATTCCCATGGGGAGGTCCATGCTCCGAAGGTCGAGGAAATCTCCTTTTTAACAGACTAAGCTAAAGATCTACGCACACTACAAACAACCTAGCCCCTCTGAACAGATACCCTTGTGGAGTGCATGGCCCACAGAACTAACCAGTCTACTCTGGCAGAAAACAATGTAGACCTCTTCTGATGGCACCAGTACTATCCTCCCTTCAAATGATGTACACTGGAGACCCGGGCACATGACACAAAACCAGTCTCTTCCTCACACTTATACAACAAAGTCCAGGTCTAATGACACCAAGCCTGTCCTTTTTGAAAACTAGTGGATTGAAGACCTTCAACCACAAGGACAGCTGGGCTGGGCTGGGCTTAGCTGGGCTTTCTTGGAGGCCTAGAACCTTGGCTCTGGACCTGGATGTTCTATTTCAAATGAGAGTGGTGACCTTGGCTTGCAGTTCCAATCCCTTCCCCTAATCCAGGAAATGGACCTCAGACCTTAACCCACAGCATTTATTCTGTCTTTACCTAACAGACACAGAAGTAGTGGCCTACTCCAACAGTTCTAAGTCTGTCTTCTCTGAACGAATGTCGAGTGGAGTCCTAGGCCCACAGCAACAAGCTTGTCTTTATGAACGAAATCTAGAGTGGAGACTTAAGCCCACGACACCAAGCCTAGATATTCTTCACAGATATTAGACTGCAGGTCTGACTAATTTATAACAGACTAGAAGAAACAATTACTCACACAACACCCAAAGTTGCCCACGTGAACAGACACTACTGTAGAATGCATATCCACAAACAAAGCTGTTTTTTACCTCAGGTGTTGTGATTTCAAACATCTATTCCATTTCCCCTGATCCAGGCACAGGCCTCAGTCCTGGCCCATGAATTTCTATATACTTCCTTTTCAACGAAAACAGTCTTGATACCATGTGTCAAGTCATCCACATACTGTTTCATTAAGACAAGTTTGGCTACATTCTGTGGGCCAAATTCCCCACTCTACTTAATGGAAATAGAAAAATATGTTTAGCCCTGCATCCGAACTCCCAATCTAGTTCCTAAAAGAAATGTCCAGGCTTTGTGCCAAGGTTCTAAGTCTCCACACTCCATTCTCTTACTATGGTCATGGCTTGGTGCTGGATTTTAAGGTCACCTTCAGTAATTTGCAAAAGAGACAAACTTGGTGATGTGGGACCATGATTTGATGAATTAAGTTAAGAAGAAACAAGGCTAGTGCCAGTGGCCCAAATTCCTATTGTCCATTCTTTGAAGTGAGGACAGACCTGGTGCCATGAACCAAGTCCTCCATTCTTCCACTTAATGGGAGATGACAGCTTGGTTCCGTAGGCCAAGCTCTATGCAAAGGTTTCTGGTAGCAGAGGCCGGGCTGGATGTTGTGGTTATAGGTCTTCAGTCTATTCTTTATTACAAATTGGATGGTCTTGAACTTGTGGGCATGGGGCTGCCAACTAGTTCCTGTTAGGTGCTCCAGGCTTGGTGCCGAGCTCTAAAGTCTCCATTCTGGTTTTCTTCCATAATGATAGGCTTGTCGCTGTGGCCCTAGGACCCCACTCAACATTTGTTCAAAGAAGTAAGGCCACTAATTCAGGTTCCGTTAGAAAAAAGACATAATAAATGCTGTGGGCCAATTATTAAGCTCTACTTCCTGGAAATAGGGGAAGGAATTGGAACTGCAAACCAAGGTTAGCACTCTAGGTTAGCCTGATGAAAAGTCCAGGCCCAAAACAAGCAAGGATCTGGGACTCAAATAAAGTTTTCTTACCAGAGTAGAGGCTAGCCCTACGGTTTAAGGTCTTCTATCTACTAATTTTCCATAAGGACAAGTTTAGTGCCTTGGAATCTGGTCTCCAATGTACTTACTGTTGGGAAGATACAGGCTTTCTGCCATGGGCCCATGTGACTACTCCATATCATTTCAAGGGAAGACAGTATTGATGGCTCAAACTCAGGCCTCCATTCTGCCTTTTGTTCAGAGAAGACAGCTTTGTTTGTGGGCCATGAGCTTCACATGAGTTTCTGTAGGCAGGGGCTACTTTGGGACCTTGGGTGTAGTGTGAGTAAGTGTTTTGCCTAGTCTGTTATAAATTTGATGATCTTGAACTTGGGAGCCTGGGCCTGTACTCTAGTTCCTGTGAGGAGAGTCCAGACTTGGTGCCATGGGCCTAAGAATCCATACTCGTTTCCTTTAACAAAAAAGACAGGCTTGTTGCTGTGGGCCTAGGATTCCAGTTGACATTTGTTTAGAGAGAACAAGCTTAGAACTGTGAGCCCAGCCAGGCATATCAATTCCTATTAGGAAAAGACAGAATAAGTGCTATGGACCAAGGTCTCAGCTCTATCTCCTGAAATAGGGAAAGGGATTGAAACTGCAAGCCAGGTCACCACTCTCATTCCTAAAGAAAGTCCAGGCCTTAAACCAAGGTTCTAGGTCTCTAAGAAAGATACTCTTACCAGAGGACAAGCTGGCCATGAGGTTTAAGGTCTCTGATCTACTAGTTTTCAAAGAAGACAGGCTTGGTGACATTAGACCAGGATTCCCTTGTGTTCAGTGTTTGGAAGAAACTGGCTTTGTTTCGTGGGCTCAAGTCTCCATTCTACGTCATTTTAATGGAGGACAATATTGGTGCAGTAAACTGAGTTCTCCATTTTTTCCTTTAGGTAAGAATAGATAGCATTGTTCTGTTGGCTATGCACTCCACATTAGTTTCTGTTCATAGGGGCTACATTGGTGGTATAGTGTGTGTAGGTCTTTAGCTTAGTCTGTTAAAACTTACACAGTCTTGACCTTGAGATCATGTCTTCATGGGAATCATGAGCCTATCGAGACACTGGACTGTGTGAAATGTGGGGAGATCACGTGCCCAAATGAGAAGCACTACAGCTCCCTTTGGAATGACGAGTGCATATCACCTGTTAAATTCACATAAACACTAAGAAAACAAGAGTCTCTGTATAAAGAGGGTGGCTGAAACAGCCACCTAACTGCTCTTCTATGGAAGATCATGTCTGCATGAGAAAAGCTACTTCAGGACAGGGATACAGATGGCAAGACTATTATCATTAATGAAACTAAGGATTCGTCTTCTGTCAGGCAACCTCTTCAAGGCTGTGGAAGCAGCTGTCACACAGTTGCTGCATTCAATATATGTGGCTGTGTCTGCTGTGTCTGCAGTGGCAATAACTACCACTGATTTGCTATACTGCAGTGAAAATGCTGAGTTCATGTGAGCATACCTCTGAATGGTGGAAAGAGTGGCTGAGACGGTATTCATGTATCGCCAAACTTTGCTTACCTATATTGAGATCAACTTGCTTTACGGACAATGCAGGCATTGAAATACTGAAATAGAGGCCATTTCTAAAATGTGTTCTGAAAACACTTGGTTTAGGCCAGTGGAAAAGAATGGGATGGAAGTCATCTACAAATCTTGTGGTAGTAACTAGAAAAGCAGACAATGGTCATGAAAAGGCCCTGTGGGAATCACACTGCTTTCACATGACTGCACTGAGGGAATCGCATGACCATGAAAAGACTAGCCCATGGGAATCACAGGAAGACCATGTGACATTGGGTGATTGAGCAGCGCTCACTTCTCAATTACATTTCCTTATCGCTTGATAAAATGCACATGCACACTGGGTAAACGAGACTCTGTTTGTCACAGAGGGTGGCCAAGACAGTCTCCTACTTGAACTTCCGAATTAGAAAACTTACTTGAAGTCAGTGGTGTATGCTTCCAGACAATTACCCTTAAATGGCCTCAGGTTGTGTCTGTTGTCAGGAAACCTGTTTTAAGGCAGTAGAGGCGGTCATTGCACATTGGCTGCTTTGAAAACTGGAGGATGAGTCTGCTGTGAGGAAGCGACTGCATAACAGTGGAAACAACAGCTGTTGTATTGTAGAAAAATGCTGAGTCATTGTGAGGATATCTCTAAATGGTGGAAAGAGCTGCTGTCTCAAAATTCTTGTATAGGAAACCTCAGACTACAAATTCTGAGAGGGAATAGCTCAATGACCATGAAAACAAAGCTGAGATATTGAAGATATTGGTCCTTAAACATGTTCTTGGTTTAGGCCAGTAGAAGCAAAAGAGGTGGAAGTCACCTGAAAATCTCATAGCAATAACTAGGGAATCATGAGGCATTCACGTGGCTGCTCTGTGAGAATCACATGAATATCAAGAGATTGGCCTGAGGGTATCACAGGCAGATTATGTGACATTGGGTGACGGTGTGGCGCTCATTTTTGAATTACACTTCTACATCAGTGCTAAAATTCACATAAACGCTAAGAAAAGGAGCGTCTATGTGTAACAAAGTGAGGCCAAGACAGCCACCTAAAGGCCCTTCCATCGAAATTTTATCTCTGCATGAGAAAACATGCTTGAGGACTGGAGTGAAGTCTACCAGACAATCACCGTTAATTGGCCTGAGGTTTAGTCTTTGGTCAGGCACCTTGCTTGAAGGAAATGGGAGCTGCAGTCACACATTATCCGTATTGAAAACTGAAGGGTGATTCTGTTGTTAGGAAGCGACTTTAGAGCACTGGAATCAACAGCTGCCATTTTTCTGTATTGTAGTAAAACTGCTGCGTCATTGTGAGGATACCTCTTATCAACGGAAAGAGCGAGTACCCCAGTATTCTAGATTTGCGGAACTTAGGCCACTACTGTTGAGAGGGACTTGCTTAACAGCCAACGCATCAAAGCTAAAACACTGAAAATGAAGCAGTATATGAAACGTGTTCCGAAAACACTTGCTTGAGGACAAGGTAACATGAATAATGTGGAAGTTACCTGAAAATCACATAGCCATCAATAGGGAATCATGTGGTGGTCACTAGAAGACAGCACGGGGTTCTCATGGGGGTAAGGAAGACCACGCAACAATGACGTGACTTCCAGGTGACTTGCTTATTTTTGTGAGTGCATGTCTTTGCTCTACTTCTTAGAATTAACTTGACTTGAGCATACAAGAAGTGTTTTCCACACAAGTTTACCTTGCAAATGAGACCGGCTTGGTGTCCTGTTTTCAAAAATCCACTCTCCTTGTCCTTATTTAGGCAGAAGACTGGGTCCTGGGCCAAGGACTTCTATCTCCTTTACTATCAAGCAAGACAGCCTTGTGACTGTGTGCCCAGTCCTCCCCATAAGATTCCCTCAGACAAGTTAGGCTAGATTCTGAGGGCCAAGGTTCCTACTTGCCCTTCTAGAAATAAGAACAATGTTCAGCCTTGCTTCCAAGCTCCCAGTCGAGTTCCTGAAAGAAATGTCCTGGCTTGATGCTGACTTTCTTAGTGCCCAACCTACTTACCTTTTCTTAACAGGAGACATGCTTGGTGCTGTGGTTAAGGTCATCTTTCAATTATGTGCAAAAGGCAAAAACTGGTGACGTGGGACCAGGATTTGCTGAATTGACTATTAGGATGACAAAAAGTTGGTGCCATTGTCCCAAATTCCTATTGTCCATGCTTTGAAGAGAAGACAGTCTTGGTGCCATGAACTGAGCCCTCCATTCTTCCGCCTGAGAGGAAATAACAGCTTGGTTCTGTGGGCCAAAGTCTCCACATGAGTTTCTGGTAGCATGGATGTTGTGGGACTAGGTCTTCAGTCAAGTCCTTGTTACAAATTAGATGGTCTTGACCTTGTGGACTTGAGTTTCTGATCACAAACTCAGATGGTTTCCTAACAACAGACAAAATCTGAGGCGAATTAAAATCATTGTCTGGCCACATATACCGTCGACCTCAAGTAAGTTGTGTAATGAGGATATGACATTCGACAGGAAGTCAGTTAGGAGGCTGTCCTGGCCACCTTCTGTTACACAGAGACTAATGTTTTTTCAGGTTTTATGTGAATGTCATCAAATGACATACACTCGTCATTCCAAAGGCAGCACTAGGTGATCCCCATCAAACACATGATCTCCCTGTGTTTTATATAGGCCAGCTCATTGATGGGCACGTGATTCTCATGGGGACATCACGTGATCAGGTCATGAAACCCACAGGGACATGGTCAGAGGTTAACACTGTCTAATTTTGAAGAGACTTGCCAAAAGACTTACTCACACGACCAATAACCTAGACCATGTGACAGAAACTCATGTGTAGTTCACAGCAAATAGACTAAAGCTGTCTACACCTACAGATAAGAAAGGAGACCTCATTCATGGTAAACGTACTGTTATCCATTGAAATAATGTACATTGGAGACTGGAGCCCATGACACAAAGCCTGACTCCTCCTAACAATAATACAAAAGAGCCCTGGTCTAAAGCCACCAAGCCTGTCTGTCCTGAATATTTGTAGATTGGAGACCTTAAACCACAAGGCAAGGGCTTCTGCTGTAAGAATATCTGAAAGAACTAGAACCTTGGCTCCATGTGTGGAATTCCTCATAGGAAAGAGAGTGATGACTTTGACTTACAGTTCAAATCCTTCACTTATCCAGGAGGTAGAACTGAGACCTCATCCCACAGTATTTTTTCTGCATTTTTCTAACAAAGAAGAAGTAGTGGCCTGGGTCCATGGTTCTTAGCCTGTCTTTTCTGAACGAATATCAGGTGCTGTCATAGGCCCACAGCAACAACCCTTTATGCAAGTGAATCGAGAATGGAAACTTAGGCCTGTGATACCTAGCCAAGACTCTCTTCACAGGAACTAGAGTGCAGGCACAGGCTCACAAGTTCAAGACTGTATAATTGATAAGGGACAAGAGAATATAACTACTTAATCTTCACTCAAGGTAGCCCCTGTGAATAGAAAATCATGTAGTTTGCATGGCTCGCACAAAAAAAATAAAATTGTCTTCACTGAATAAAAGTAAAAATAGAGGCCAACGTTCATACCAGCAACATGTCTGCCCTTGAAAGGATGTTGAGTGGTGAAACCAGCCCAAGGCACAAAGCCTGTCTTTTCCTAACAATAATTTTAAGGCAGCCTGGGACCCATGACAATAAACCTGTCCTCTCTCAAAATTATTAGAGAGGAGACCTTATGCCCCAGGGCAAGCAAGTCCTCAAGTAAGAGAATCTTAACTTGAGACCTAGGACCTTGTCCCCAGCCTAGATTTCTATTCAGAAACCAGAGTACTGACCTTAGTTTAAAGTTTTAATTCCTTCCTCTATTTCCAGAAAGTAGAGCTAATTAATTGGCCTACAGCATTTCTTCACTTTTTATAAGCAGAGTATGAAGGGTGGCCTTGGCACACGGTTCTAAGACTGTCCTCTCTGAAAGAATGTTGCAAAAGCAATGTCCTAGGCACACAGCAATGAGCCTTCTTTATGGAAGGGAAACTAGAATGGAGACTGCAGAAATCGGCACCTAGCCTGGACTTACTAGACAAAACTAGTTGACAGGCCCAGATCCACAAGGTCATGATCATTCAATTGGTATCAAAGTCCATTCTGAACACCTAAGCCCACAACAAGCATCCTGGTCCTTGCTACAAGACAATCTTGGAAAGACCTTGGTCCACACAAACAAGATATCATCTCTTAGAAGTAGGAAAACATAGGACTCAGATCATGGCACCAAGATTGTCCTCCATTTCACACATATATGATAGAAATTTGGGCCGACGGCACCAACCTTCTATCATCCTAACAGTTCATTCAGCACAACCTGGTCTCATGTAACCAAATTTTTCTTTTGCTGATTATTGAAAGGTGACCATACGTTATAGCACCAAGCCTTTCCCCTGGTAAGAGAAGGTAATGTGAGTACTTGAAAAACAGAGCCTGGACTTTTCTTTCTGGAACATTGTCGAAGAGATTGGAAGCATGGTCTAGCACTGTTTTTATTTCCAGAAAATAGAGTTGAGACCTTGGCCAGCAGAATCTGGCTTCAATTTTCATAACGGAACCTTGGGTGAAGGCCATAGCACACGATAACAAAACAGTCTTGTTAGGAAAAAAAATTAGAAAACAGTCAATAGAAGTCCATTGACCATGACCCAGTCCAATATCTGGATCAGGAGATTTAGAGTGGATGTTTGAAGACAAGACACCATGCCAGTCTCAAATTCAATGTAAACTTGAGTGGAAAATGTTCCACACACTCAAAATCTACACTCTCAGTAAAAACACTAGTCACGTGGTAGCCAAACGATTCCTGCTGGGTCTTCCAGGACCCCATGTAAATCCTGCGATGTTCACATGACTGTCAAATGATTCCCTAATGATTGTTGCATGATTTTCAGGTGACTTCCACCTTATTCCTTTTCCCCTATCCACAATCAAGTGTTTTTAAAACATGTCTCAAAAGCGCAAATTTTCAAAATTTCAGCATTGATGCCTTGGCCCTTAAGCAATTCCCTCTTGACAATCGTGGCCTACGATTCACATCCAAGAAGAGTGCGGGAGTCACACCTGAAGCCGTTAAGGGTTATGCTCACAATGACTCGGCATTTTTGCTACAATACAGCAAAATGGCGGCTGCTGTTTCCACCACTCTAAAATAGCTTCCTTGAGCAGAGTCAGCCTCCAAATTTCAAAGCAGTTCTTGTGTGACAGCCGCTCCCATTGCTTGCCAGCAGGTTGCCTGACCACGGGCAAAACCTCAGGCCACTTACCTACAAATCATTGTCAGATAGCCTACACCGCTGTCCTCAAGCAAGTCTTGTCATGTAGAACTGAACTTTCGCTTGAAGGGCAGTTAGGGGGTTATGTCGGCCTCGCTCTCCATTTACACACAGACTCTCCATTTCTCAGTGTTTTTGTGCATTTTACCAAAGAACATACAAGGGTAACTCAAAAGTGAATGCCACACCTTCACCCCATGTCTCATGATCTCCTTTTGATGCCCTCAGCCAGGCTCTTGATGGTCACCTGATTCCCATGGTGCTGCTACATGAATATCGCAAGATTCTCGCGTTCTAACTACAAGATTTTCAGGTGACTTCCACCTTCTTTTCTTCTGCTGGCATACACCAAGGGTTTCCAGAACACATTGCAGGAACTACCTTTATGTCAATATATCTGCTTTCTTTTTATTGTCTTTAAGCCAGTCCCCCTCAGAATTTGTAGTCTGAGTTTTGATACAAAGGAATTCTAAGGCAGCTTTCTTTCCACCACAAAGAGATATCATCAAAATGACTCAGCTTTTTACCTACAATATAGCATAATGGTTGTTGTTTCCACTGCTATCCAGTCGCTTCCTCAAAAGACTCAGCCTTAGGGTTAAACGCAGTCCACATGTAACCTTTGCATCCACTGCCATAAAGCAGATTTCCCTACATTAGAGATAATAGGAGGTGAATTAAGGATCATTGTCAGGCCGCATATACCGTTGACGTCAAGCAAGTCTTGTAACGTTGACACGACATTCGATTGGAGGTCAGTTAGCAGGCTGTCTCGGCCACTTTCTGTTACACAGAGACTAATGTTTTCTCAGGATTTATGTGAATGTTATCAAGTGATATGCACTCATTATTCCAAACTGAGCACTAGATCATCATCATTTCTCACATGATTTCCCTGTGTTTCATAGAATCCAGTCTATTTATGGGCACATAGGCTAGATTCTGTGGACCAAGGAATCCACTCTACTTCCTAGAAAGAGGAGCATTCTTGATTGTGATTCCAGCTCCCGAATCAAGTTTTTTAAAGAACAGTCCAGGCTTTGGCCAGGTTTTTTAGTGCCCACAGTACCTTCTCTTAGCAGAAGAAAGGCTTTATTCTATAAGGCATGGTAAACTTTCAATAATTGTCTAAAAAAAAATTGGTGATGTGTGACCAGATTGTGCTAATTATACTGTTATTTTGACAGAGGTGTGGTGCCATTGGTCCATTTTCGTTCATAAATGCTTTCAAGAGAGTACAGACTTGGAGGAGTGAACCAAGTCCTCCATTCTTCCTGCTCCTAGTTGACAGCTTAGTTCTAGAGGCCAAGTTGTCCCCAAGATTTTCAGGTAACAAGGGCCATGATGGATGTTTGTGGGTCTAGATCTTGAGACTAAACATTGCTACCAATTGAATGCTCTTGACTTTGTGGGACTGGGCTTTAACTATATCCTTTAGGAGATCCTGGCTTGATTCATATTTCCACAGTCTTCATTTTATTTTTTCTTCCCTAAGAAGATTTTTGCTTTGAGACAAGGACTTCAGGCAATATTTGTTCACAGAGAATAGGCTTGAAACTGTTTGCTTACACCACCCTTTCAGTCTATGTCAGAGAATGTCATAAGAAATGCTCTGGGCTAATTTCTCAAATCTACTTTCTGGAAAAAGATGTAGGGATTGTAACTGCAACCAAGGACAACACACTGGATCCCAATAGGAATACAGGCAAGAGACAAGGTTCTGAGTTTTGAGATAGGACTCAAATTACATGAGGACAGACTTGCCCTGTGGTTTAAGATATCCTATTGGCTAGTTTTAAGAAGATAGGCTTAGTGCTTTGGTTCACAGTCTCCCTTTTAATTTTTGTTAGGAAAAGACAGGCCTTGTACCTTGGGCCCATGTCAGCAATCCACATCCTCACAAGGGAAAATAATATAGTGCTTTCTTTGAAATGACAAATGCATGTCACTGAGAAAATTCACATCAACATTGAGAAATCATTAGTATGTGTGGAACAGAAAGTGGCTGAGACAGATTTCATACTGATCTCCAATCAAATGTCATGTCCACATTCCAAATCTTATGTGAGGTCAACTGTATATGCAGGCAGTCACTGATCTTCAATTCGCCTCTAAGTTTTCTGTTAGTCAGGAAAAGTGCCTATGTCAGTGGAGGTAGATTTCGCACATTGGCTGCGTTCATAATTTAGCCTGAATGTGCTGTGAGGAAGTGAATGGATTGAGGATGAAATATTATAGCCATATTGCTTTATAGTAGGAAAAATGCTAAGTCATTTTGAGGACACTTTTTCATTGCCAAAGGAACGGCTGCTTAAGAATTTTTTTATATCAAACCACAGACTAAACATCTATGAGAGGCTGGTTTAAACAATATGGAAATAAAGCTACGATACTGACATTGAGGCAGTTTCTTTAACCTACTCTGAAAGGGCTTGTACTAGCTTAGCAGAGGTAATGAGGTGGAAGTTTCCTGGAAATTTCATACCAAGAATTAGATAATCTCATGATATGAGTTTTTCACATGGAATTCACGTGACCAGGAAGAGAATGGATGAGGGCAAGTCTTGGAAAACACATGAAATTGGATTATGGTATGGCACTCACTTTTGTGGTACTCTTCTACATTCCTTGGCAAAATTCACAAAAGCACTGAGAAAATAAGATTGCCTGTATAACATAGCTACCTAACAGCCCTTCAATCGGAAGGTCATATTTGCATGAGAAGACTTGCTTGAAGACAGCACCATAGGATAACACACACTTATCGTTAGGAAACTGCTCTGAGGTTTCGTCTCTGGTCAGACAACCTGCTTGTATACAATGGGAGCAGCAGTCACACATTAACCGCATTGAAATTTAGAGGCTCATTCTGAATGACGAAGCTACCTTAGAGCTATGGGAACTCTAAGCACCATTATGCTCTATTGTAGCAGAAATGCTGAGTTATTGTGAGAATAACCCTTAACAGTTCTGGTGGGAGATATTGTTACCAATTGGATGATCTTTATGGGTGGCCGTGAATTTAACTTCCTTTCAGGTGGTCAAGGCTTGGGCTGTTAACTGGCTATGTTACACAGGTAATCTTATTTTCTCAGTGCTTATGTGAATTTTTCAAGGAATGCAGAAGGGTAACACAAAGTGAGCGCCACACCATCACCCTAATTTCACGTGATTTTCATGTGTTGCCCTCAGGCAAGTCTCTTCCTGGTCACATGACTGCTGCAGGAAAGCCTCATGAGTATCACGAGATTCTCTAATTCTTGGTACCTAATTTCCAGGTGAATTCCACCTCATTACCTCTGATAGGCTATTGCAAGCCTTTTCAGAACATGTTGAAGAAACTGCCTCAATGACAGTGTCTAGCCTTTTTTTTTTTCATGTATCTTAACCCAGTCTCTTGCAGATTTTTAGTCTGTGGTTTGATATAGAGAATTCTTAAGCATTTGTTCTTTTAGAAATGAAGAGGTATCCTCACAATGGCTCAGCATTTTCCCTACAATAAAGCCATATGGCAGCTACGGTTTCAACCACTATACATTCGCTGCCTCACAGCACACTCGGGCTCAATTATGAATGCAGCCAATGTGTGACTTCTGCCTCCACTGACATAGGCATTTTTCCTGACTAACAGAAAAATTAGAGGCGAATTAAAGATCAGTGACTGCTGCATATACAGTTGACCTCACGCAAGATTTGAAATGTGGACATGACATTCAATCGGAGGTCAGTAGGAAGTCTGTCTCGGCCACCTTCTGTTCCACGCATACAAATGATTTCTCAGTGTTGATTTTTTTTTCCAGTTATATGCACTTGTCACTTCAAAGAAGGCACTACATCATCTTCCCTTGTGAGGATGTGAATTTGTTACATCAGCCCAAGGTACAAGGCCTGTCTTTTCCTACAAAAAGTAGAGGGAGCCTGGGAACCAAGTCACTAAGCCTATCCTCTCTAAAAACTAGTGGATAGATTAACTTAAATCACAGGGCAATTCTGTCCTCATGTAATTAGTATCTTATCTTGAAACTTAGGATCTTGCCTCCTGCCTGCATTTTCTATTGGGATCCAGTGTGCTATCTTTGGTTGCAGTGACAATCCCTACATCTATTACCAGAAAGTAGATTTCAGATTAGCCCAGAGCATTGTTTATGGTTTTCTCTGATATAGACTGAAAGGATGTCATAAGCCCACAGTTCCAAGCCTGTTCTCTGTGAACAAATGTTGCCTTAAGTTATTGTCTCAAAGCAAAAGCCTTCTTTAAAGAAGAAAAAATTAAAACGGAGACTGTGGAAATCAGAACTATGCCTGGACCTCCTAAAAGGACATCGATAAAACTCAGGCCCACAACGTCAAAAACACCCAATTGGTAACAATGTCCAGAAAGAAGACATAGGCCCACAAACATTCAGCTGGCCCTTACTACTTGCAACAATTGTGGACACCTTGTCCTACAGAATCAAGCTGTCATCTCCTAGAAGGAGGAAGAATGGAGGACTCTGTGTACGGTTCCATGTGTCCTCCCATGAAAGTATTTACGATAGGATTTGGACCGAAGACCCCAACTTGTGTCATCATAACAGTACATTCAGCACAAAATGGTTCCACGTCACCAATTTTCCTTTTAGACAATTTTTTAAAGGTGACCATACCTTATAGCACCAAACCTTTTTCCTGGTAATAGAATATAGTTTGGGCACTAAGTAACCAGAATCAAGCCTGAACTGTTTTATAAGGTACTCGATTGGAGAGCCTGGAAACACGGCCAAGCATTCCTTTTATTTCCAAGAGATAGTGTGCAGACCTTGGCAACAGAATCTAGCCTAACTTTACTTAATGGATCTTTAGATAGAGGACATGGCACATGGTCACAAGAGTTTCTTGATTAGGAAAAATGTCGAAGGAAGTCCATGGCTTAGGACCCAGTCCTCTGCCAGAACTAGGGTAACTTGTGTGGACATTTCAATACACAACACCATGCCGGTCTCATTTACAGTGTACATTTGAGTGCAGAACATTTCACAAACTGAAGCCTGATATATTGTAAGGGGTAAGGAGAAAATCTGTAGCCACAGCAACAAAATGCATCACCTGGTAGACACCAAATTCCTGCAAGGTATTCCTTGATCACCACATGAATCCCTCCAGGTATTCACTTGAACTCCATGTAATTTCTTGCTAAGTATTACATGATTTTCAGGTGACTTCCACCTTATTCCTCTTCCCCTATTCTCAAACAATTATTTTAAAAACACGTCTTATAAACACTTATTTTCAGTATTTCACCATTGAGCCATTGGCCTTTAAGCAATTTCTTCTCCACAGTGGTTGCCTAAGGTTTACCTTCAAGAATAGCGTGGCTCTCCAACCAGAGCCGTTAAGGGTTATGCTCACAATGATTCAGCATTTCTGCTACAATACAACATAATGGCACTTAAAGTTTCCACTGCTCGAAGGTAGCTTCGTCATTTAGACTCAGCCTCTAAATTTCAACGTGATTATTTTGTGACCACTGCTCCCATTGTATACAGTCAGTTTACCTGACCAGAGACAAAACCTTAGGGCAGCTACCTAATGACAAGTATGTGTTAACCTATGCTGCTAACCTCAAGCAAGTCTTCTCATGGAAACATGACCTTTCTTTTGAAGGGCTGTGGGTGGCTATGTTCCAGAGACAATGTCTCTGGTGATCTGAATTTTACCAAGGAATGGAGAAGGTAAAGCAAAAGTGAGCACCAAACATTCAGCCCAACATCACATGACTCTCTGTGATGCTAACAGGCTTGTCTCCTGACGTTCAAGTGAATACCTCATGAAAGCCTCGTGAGTATCACAAGATTCCCTAAATCTTGGTACGAGATTTCCAGGTGACTTCCACTTCACTTTCCTCCACTAGGCTAAAATAAGCCTCTTCAGAACATGTTGATGGAACAGCCTCAATGTCAGCATCTCACTTTTCTTTCCTTGGTGGTTAAGCCATTCCCTCTCAGAATTTGGTATAGAGAAATTCTGAGGCAGCAGGTCTTTCCACAATCAAGTGATATCCTCACAATGACTCAGCATTTTTCCTACAATACAGAAAATTGGCAGCTATTGTTTTTACCACTACAGTCACTGCCTCACAACAGACTCAGGCTCAATTATCAATGCCACCAATGTGTGACTGTTGCCTCCATGAACATAAGGCAGTTTTCCTGACAAACAAAGAAAAGTAGATGTGATTTAAAGATCACAATGCCTGCATATAACGTTGACTTCAAATGAGATTTGTAATGTGTAACTTCCATACTTAAATTATTTAAAACCAACATGTATCATTTTTGTGTGTTTATGTGAGGTGAAGAGAAACTATACATTTTGTTCCTCTATCCAATGACTCTGGGTCATAGAGTGTGCTATAGTCAGTTAAGTTATGGAGATTAATACCTGGAGAATAATGAGGCAGAGCCTATGGTATTTGAAAGATTTTCAAAAATTGCCTCTTGAATGCTACACTGTGAAAGCCTCTGGTCCAGGCAAGGAACTGGAAGTGGAAGCATAGATAGAGAGACCAGTAAACATTGCTTTTCCTTGCCCGCTTCCTGGTTTGGCTGGAAGGTTCGACTGGAGGCCAGCTAGAAGGCTGTCCTGGCCACATTCTGCTCCACGTAGACTAATGACTTCTCAGTGTTGATGTGATTTTTCTCAGTGATATGCACTTGTCACTACAAAAGGAGCACTACATCATCCTCTCATCTGAGGATATGGATTGGTAATATGGGTCCAAAGCACAAACCCTGTCTTTTCCTAACAAAAAGTCGAAAGGATACTGGGATCCAAAGGACTAAGCCTATACTCTCTGAAAACTAGTAGATATGAGAGATTAATCCAAAGGGCAAGTTTGTCCTCATGTAATTTGAGTCTTATCTAGAATTCTAGGACCTTGTCACCTGTCTCTAATTTTTATTAGGATACAGGGTGCTGTCTTTGGTTTTGCAGTTTCAATCTATACCTATATTTCCAGAAAGTAAATCTGAGAAATTAGCTAACAGCATTTCTTATGACTTTCTCTGACATAGACTGAAATGGTGGTGTAAGCCCAAGTTCCAAGCTTTTTTCTGTGAACAAATGTTGCCTGGAGGCCTGTCTCAAAGCAAAAGCATTCTCAATGGAAGAAAAGATAAAACGGAGACTGTTGAAATCTGAACCATGTCTGCACCATCTAAAAAGAAGTAGTTAAACTTAGGGCTACAACATCAAGATCATGCAATTGGTAACAATATTCAATCTGAAGATCTAGGCCCACAAAAATTCAGCCTGGCTTCTACTACCTAAAACTATGTGGAAACTTTGGCCTACAGGACCAACCTAGAAGGAGGAAGAATGCAGGACTTGGTGCACAGTTCCAATACTGTCCTCCCTTTAAAACTTTACGATAGTAATTGCACTGAAGACACCATTCTGTGTCATCATATCAGTATATTTAGCACAACCTGGTTCCACGTCACCAATTTTTCTATTATACAGTTATTGAAAGGTGACCATATCTTACAGCATCAAGCCTTTCATCTGGTAATAGAACATAGTTTGGGCACTAAGAAACCTGGATCAAAGTCTGAACTGTTTGTAAGTTACTCAATTGAAGAGCCTGGAAGCACGGGCAAGCATTGCTTTAATTTCCGGGAAGTAGAGTGGAGACCTTGGCACACAGAATCTAGCCTAACTTTACTTAATGGACCTTAGATAGAGAACGTGGCACATGGTCACAAGATCTTCTTGGTAAGAAAAAATGTCGATGGAAGTTCATGATCCAGGACCCAGTCCTCTGTCGGAACTAGACTAAGTTGTAGGGATGTTTGAATAACGACACCACGCCGGTCTCATTTACAGGGTCCACTTGAGTGCAAAATATTTCACAAAATGAAGACTGATTCATAGTAAGAGTTAAGGGAATATCACAGCAACAAGACTAGTCACTTGGTAGACACCAGATTCCTGCAGGGTCTTCCTTGATTTCTATGTGAATCCCTCCAGGAATTCACTTGCTCTCCATGTAATTACATAATTTTCAGGTGACTTCCACCTTATTCCTCTTCCCCTATCCTCAAACAAGTGTTTTCAAAACACGCCTCATAAACTCTTATTTTCAATATTTCAGAATTGTGTCATTGGACTAAGAAAGTTCTTCTCGACAGTACAAGCAAAGGTTCACCTTCAAAAATAGCGTGGATCTCCCACCAGAAGCGTTAATGGTTATGCTCATAATGACTCAGCATTTCTGCTACAATACAGCATAATTGCACTTAGAGTTTCCACCTCTCTGTGGTAACTTCGTAATCAGATTCAGCCTCTAAATTTCAACACAGTTGATGTGTGACTGCTGCTCTCATTGTATACAAGCAGGTTGCCTGACCAGAGACAAAACCTCAGGGCAGTTACCTAAGGACAAGTCTTTGTTATCCTTTCCCGCTGTACTCAAGTAAGTCTTCTCTCGCAGACATGACCTTTTGATAAAAGTGCTTTTAGGTGTTTATGTTACACAGGTAACCCTATTTTCTCAGTGCTTATGTGTATTTTACCAAAGTATGTAGGAGGTTAACAAAAAAGTGAGTGCCAGACCATCACTCCAGTGTTGCTTTCAGGCCAGTCTCTTCCTGGTACATGAATCCCAAGAGAAAGCCTCATGAGTATCATGAGATTTCCTAATTCTTGGTAGGAGATTTCTAGGAGACTATCACCTCATTACCTCTGCTATGCTAATATAAGCCTTTTCAGAACACGTTGAAGTAACTTCTTCTGCATCAGCATCTTAGCTTTGTTTTCATATTGGTTAAGCCAGTCTCTCGCAGATTTTTTGTCTGCTGTTTGATATAGAGAAATTCTTAAAGAGCCGTTCTTTTTGCAATGAAGAGGTATACTCACAATGACTCAGCATTTTTCCTACAATAAAGAAACATGACAGCCATGGTTTCAAACGTTATCCATTCACTACCTCACAACACACTCAAGCTCAATTATGAACACTGCCAATGTGCAACTTCTGCGTTAACCCGACTTAAGATTGGTAATGAGGATTTGACATTTGATTGGAGGTCAGTACTAAGTCTGTCTCGGCTACCTTCTGTTCCACGCATACTAATGATTTCTCCATGTTGATGTGAATTTTCTCAGTGATATGCACTCATTACATCAAAGAAAACACTAAATCATATTCCCTTGTATGGATGTGAATTGGTGACATGGGCCCAAGGTACAAGGCTGGTCTTTACCTAACAAAAAGTAGAAGTGAGATTAGGAAAAAAGGCAATAAGCCTATTATCTATTAAAACTAGTTCATAGGATAACATAAACCACAGGGCAAGTCTGTCCTCATGAAATTTGCATCTTATCTCGAAACCTAGTACCTTGTCTCCTGCCTGCTTTTTTTAATTGAGATCCAGTCAGGTGTCCCAGGTTGCTGTGACAATTCCTACATCTATTTCCAGAAAGTAGATTTGAGAAATTAGCCCTGAGAATTTCTTATGACTTACTCGGACATAGACTGAAAGGGTGGCATAAGCCAAGAGTTCTCAGCATGTTCTCTGTGAACAAATGTTGCCTGAAGAACTAGTCTCAAAGCAAAAGGCTTTTTTGGGGAAGATAAAATAAAACGGAGATTGCGGAAATCAGACCCAAGCCTGGACCTTTTAAAGGATATGGATAAAGCCCAGTTCCAAATTGTCAACCATCCAAATTATAATATATCCAGTCTCAAGAACTAGGCCCACAAACATCCAGCCTGGTCCTGTTATCTGACACTCTTGTGGGCATCTTGGCATATGGAACCAAGCTGTCATCTCTTTGGAAGATGAAGAATGTTGTATTCAGTGCACGTCTCCAAGACTGTACTCCCTGAAAGCATTTACGATAGAAATAGTTCCAATGGCACCAAACCTGTGTTGTCTTAATAGTACATTCAGCACAACCAGGTCCCTGGTCACCAATTTTTTTTTAAAACAATTATTGAAAGGTGACCATACCTTGCAGCACCAAGCCTTTCTTCTGGTAAGAAAAGGTAATGTGTGAACTAAGAAATCTGGCCAAAGCCTGGACCATTCTTTAAAAAACTCGATTGCGGAGCTTGGAATCACAGCCAAATATTGATCCTATTTCTAGGAAGTAGAGTGGAGACCTTGGCCCACAGAATCTAGCCTAACTTTATATAACAAATGTTTAGGGAGAGGACTTGGCAAACGATCACAAGACATTCTTGGTAGGACAAGAAAAGTCGTTGTAAGTCCGTGGCTAGCAGGCCGTCCTATGCTGGAACTGGCGTAAGTTGGGTGGATGTTTAAAAACACAACACCACACCAATGTTATATATAAGGTAAACTCATTTGCAATACGATTCATGCTCTGAAGCCTGGTTCATTCTTGAAGATGAATGTTAGGCTACTACTGTGAGAAGAAATTGCTTAAAGTCCAATAACTCAATGCTAAAATATTAAAAATTATGTTTATGAGACGTGTTTTGAAAAGACTTGTTTGAGGATAGGGGAAGAGGAAAAAGGTGGAAGTCACCTGAAAATCACATAGTAATCACCAATGAATTACATGGAATTCAAGTGAATACATGGAGAAATTCACATGCTGATCATGAAGACATTGCAGGAATTTGATGTATTCCAGTTTTTAAAGAATAGTCCAGACTTTAGCCAGCTTTCTTAGTGCCCATACTACCTTCTCTTATCAGAAGGAAGGCTTAGTGCTGCAAGGTATGGGCACATTTCAATAACTGTCTAAAAGGAAAATGGGTGACGTGGGATCAGGTTGTGCTGAAAGTACTGTTAGGATGACACAGGGTTGGTTCCATCGGCCCAATTTCTATTGTAAATGCTTTCAAAGGAGTACAGTCTTGGAGGCGTGCATTGAGTCCTTATTCTTGCTCCAACTAGGAGATGACAGCCTGATTCTGTAGGGCAAGGTGTCCACAATAGTTTCAGGTAGCAGAGGTCAAGCTGAATATTTGTGAGCCTATCTCTTGAGACTGGATATTGTTAGCAATTGGATTATCTTGACGTTGTGGGCCCGGACTTTAGCTATGTCTTTTTAGGAGATTCCTGCTTGGATCAGATTTCCACATAGTCTCCATTTTATTTTTTCTTCCTTAAAGAAGGCTTTCGCTTTGAGACAAGGACTTCAGGCAACATTTGTTCACAGAGAACACGCTTGGAATTGTGGGTTTATGCCACCATTTAGTCTATGTAGAAGTAAGTCTTAAGATATGCTCTGGCTAATTTCTCAAACTACTTTCTGGAAATAGATGTAGGGATTGTAACTGCAACCATGGACAGCACGCAGGATCTCAATAGGAAATGCAGGCAAGAGACAAAGTCCTAGATTTCGAGATGAGAATCAAATTACCTAAGGACAGACTTACACTGTGGTTTAAGTTATCCTATCTACTATTTTTTCAGGAAGGATATGTTAGTGCTTTGGTTCCCAACTCTCTTTTAATTTTTGTAGGAAAAGACAGGCCTTATGCTTGTGCCTGTGTCAGCAATCCTGTCTTCACAAGGGAGGATGATGCCGTGCTCCAATTGTAGTGACAAGTGCATTACACTGAGAAAATTCACATCAACACTGAGAAGTCATTACTCTACATGGAGTAGAAGGTAGCAGAGACAGCCTCCTCCTCAAACAAGTGGTTTCAAAACGCGTCTCATAAACTCTTATTTTCAATATTTTGGCAATGACTCATTGGCTTTTAAACAAATTCTTTTTGACAGTAGTAGCCTAAGGTTCACCTTCAAGAATAGTGTGGATCTCCCACCAGAACCGTAAAGGGTTATGCTCACAATGACTCAGCATTTCTGCTACAATACAGTATAATGGCACTTAGAATTTCCACCGCTCTAAGGTAGCTTCATCATTCAGTCTCAGCCTCTAATATCAATACGGTTAATGTGTGACCGCTGCTCTCATTGTATACAATTAGGTTGCCTGACCAGAGACAACACCTCAGGGCAGTTATCTAATGACAAGGGTATGTTAGCCTATGCCGCCGTCCTCAAGTAAGTCTTCTCAGGCAGACATGACTTTTCGATTGAAGGGCTGTTAGGTGGCTATGTTACACAGGTAATCTTATTTTCTCAATGCTTATGTGAATTTTACCAAGGAATGTAGAAGGTTAACACAAAAATGAGTGTCACACCATCACCCAATTTCATATGACTTTCGTGTGATGCCCTCAGGCCACTCTTTTTGGTCACTTGAATCCTGCGGGAAAGCCTCGTGAGTATCGTGAGATGCACTAATTCTTGGTATGAGATATCTAGGTGTTATCCACCTCATTACCTCTGCTAGGCTAAAATATGCCTCTTTAAACACTTTGTTAGAACAGCCTCAATGTCAATATCTCAGTTATCTTTCCCTGGTGGTTAAGCTAGTTCTCAGAATTTGTAGTCTGAGGTTTCATATAGAGAAATTCTGAGGCAACCATTTTTTCTGCCATCAAGTGGTATCCTCAGAATGACTCTGCATTTTTCCTACAATACAGAAAAATGGCAGCTATTTTTTCCACACTGCAGTTGCTGCTTGACAGCACACTCAGGCTCAATTATCAACGCCGCCAATGTGTGACTGTTGCCGCCAGGAAGAGAAGGCAGTTCTCCAAACAAACAGACAAAACTAGAGGTTAATTTAAGATCGTCTGCCCGCATGTACCGTTGACTTCAAATTAGAATTGTAATGTGGACACGACATTCGATTGGAGGGCATTTAGAAGGTGGTCTAGGCCACCTTCTGCTCCACGTAGACTAATGACTTCACAGCGTTGATGTGAATTTTCTCAGTGATATGCACATTTCACTTAAAAGGGAGCATTAAATCATCTGCCATTATAGGATATGTATAGGTGACACAGGCCTAAGGCACAAGGCCTGTCTTTTCCTAACAAAAAGTAGAAGGGAGACTGGGACCCAAAGCACTAAGCCTGTCCTCTCTGAAAACTAGTAGACAGGAGAACGTAATCCAAAGGGAAAGCTGTCCTTGTGCAATTTGAGTCTTATCTAGAAACCTATGACCTTATCTCTGGCCTCTCTTTCCTATTAGGAACCAGGATGCTTACCTTGGTGTTGCAGTTCCAATCCCTACCCTTATTCCAGGAAGTAGATCTGAGAAATTAGCCCACATCATTTCTTCCATCTTTCTCCAACATAGACTGAAATGGTGTAGCCCAATTTCCAAGCCTGTTCTCTGTGAACAAATAGTGCCTGGAGACCTGGCTCAAAGCAAAAGCCTCCTTTATCTATGAAAAATAAAATGGAGATGTAGAAATCTTAACCAAGTCTGGACCACCTAAAAGAAAGCAGTTAAACTCAGTGCCACAACGTCAAGATCATCTAAATGGTAACAATATCCAGTCTGAATACAGAAATCTACAAACATCCAGCCTGGCCCCTGCTAACTGCAACTATTGTGGACACCTTGGCTTACAGAATCAATCTGTCATCTCCTAGAAGGAGGAAGAATGGAGGACTCGGTGCACTGTTCCAAGACTATTCTACCTTTAAAGTATTTAGGATAGTTTTGGGCCGAAGATACCAACCTGTATCATCATAACAGTACATTCAGCACAAAGTGGTTCATATCACCAATTTTCCTTTTATACAATTACTGAAAGGTGACCATACCTTACAGCACCAAGCCTTTTCTCTGGTAATAGAACATAGTTTGGGCACTAGAAAACCAGAATCAAAGCCTGAACTGTTTTATAAGTTACTCGATTTGAGAGCCTGGAAGCACAGCCAAGCATTGTTTTTATTTCTAGGAAGTAGAGTATAGACGTTGGCACACAGAATCTAGCCTAACATTACTTAACTTATCTTTAGATAGAGGACATGCAATGGTCACAAGAACTTTTTGGTAGGAAAAAATGTCAATGGAAGTCCATGGCCTAGGAACCCGTGCTCTGCCATAACTAGGTTAAGTCGCATGGATGTTTGTCTACACAACACCACATCGGTCTCATTTACAGGGTACACTCGTGTGCAAAACGTTTTGAAAGCTGAAGCCCGATTCATTGTAAGAGGTAAGGTGAAAACCTAAAGTCACAGTAACAAAACATGTCACCTGGTAGACACCAGATTCCGACAGCGTCTTCCTTGATTCCCACGTGAATTTCTCCAGGTATTCATTTGATCTCCATAGAATTCTCTGGTAATTACTAGGTGATTTTCAGGAGACTTCGACCTTATTCTTCTTCCGCTATCCTCAAATAAGTGTTTTCAAAACACATCTCATAAACTCTTATTTTCAGTATTTCAGCAATGACTCATTGGCCTGAAAGCAAATTCTTCTCGACAGCAGCAGCCTAAGTTTCTCCTTTAAGAATAGCATGGATCTCTCACCAGAACTGTTAAGGGTTATGCTCACAATGACTCAGCATTTCTGCTATAATACAGCATAATTGCGCTTAGAATTTCCACCGCTCTAAGACAGCTTCATCATTCAGACTAAGCCTCTAAATTTCAACGCGGTTAATGTGTGACCGCTGCTCCCATTGTATACAAGAAGGTTGCCTGACCAGAGAGGAAACATCAGGGCAGTTACCTAATGACAAGTGTGCGTTAGCCTATTCTGCTGTCCTCAAGTCTTCTCATGGAGACATGACCTTTTGATTGAAGGCCTCTTAGGTGGCTATGTTACCCAAGTAATTTTATTTTCTCAGTGCTTATATGCATTTTACCAAGGAATGTAAAAAGATAACACAAAAGGCAGTGCCATACCATCACCGCAATTTCACCTAATTTCCGTGTGTTGCCCTCAGGCCTGTCTCTTCATGGTACTGTGAATCCTGCGGGAAGTCCTCATGAGTATTGCAAGATTCCAATTCTTGGTATGAGATTACAGGGCGATTTCCACCTCACTTTCTTCTGCTAGGGTCATACAAGTATTTTCAGAACATGTTGAAGAAACTGCCTCAAAGTCAGTATCTCAGCATTTTTTCCCATATCGATTAAGCCAGTCTCTCGCAGATTTTTAGTCTATGGTTTGATATAGAGAAAATTTTAAAAAGCCGTTCTTTATACAATGAAGAGGTAACCAAACAATGACTCAGCATATTTCCTACAATAAGTTAATATGGTAGCTATGGTTTCAACTGCTATCCATTTGCTGCCATACAGCACACTCAGGCTCAATTATGAATGCAGCTAATGTGCAAATTCTACCCCCAACTAACACAGGCAGTTTTCCTGACAAACAGACAAAAGTAGCGACAAATTACAGATCACTGACTGCCCACATGTACCATTGACCTCACATAACATTTGTAATGAGGACATGACATTCAATTGGAGGACAGTACAAAGTCTGTCTCACCCACTTTCTGTTCTACGCATATTAGTGATTTCTCAGTATTGATGTGAATTTTCTCAGTTATATGCACTCATCCCTTTAAAGAAAGCACTAAAACATCTTCTTTTGTGAGGATGTGGATTGGTGACATGGGACCAAGGCACAAGGCCTGCATTTTCCTAAAAAAAAAGTTAAAGGAGACTGAAAACCAAGGCACTATGCTTATCCTCTCTGAAAACTAGTAGATAGAAGAACTTAAACCACAGGGCAAGTCTATCTTCATGTAATTTGAGTCTTAACTTGAAACCTAGGAACTTGTCTACTGCCTGTCTTTCCTATTGAGATCTAGTGTGCTGTCCTTGGTTGCAGTTAAAATGCTTACCTCTATTTCAAGAAGGTAGATTTGAAAAATTATCCCAGAGCATTTCTTTAGACCTTTTCTGACATAGACTGAAAGGGTGGCATAAGCCTACAGTTCCAAGCCTGTTCTCCGTGAACAAATATTGACTGAAGTCCTTGTCCTAAAGCAAAAACCTTCTTTAGAAAAAAATGAATCATAGACTGTGGAAATCTGAACCAAGCCAGGTCTTCCTAAAAATAACATAGTTAAAGCCCAGTCACACAAACTTAAAACCATCTAATTTGTAACAATGACCAGTCTCAAGACCTAGGCCAACAAACAGCCAGCCTGGCCCTTGTTACCTGAAAATATTGTGGACAGCTTGGCCTGTAGAATCAAGCTGTCATCTCCTAGGAGGAGGAAGAATGGAGGACTCAGTGCACGCCTCCTAGACTATACTCCATTGAAGGCATTTACGATAGAAATTGGGCCGATGGCACCAACCCTATGTCATCTTAACAGTACTTTCAGTACAATGTGGTTCAACTTCACCAATTTTCCTTTTAGACAATTATTGAAAGGTAACCGTACCTTGCAGCACCAAGCCTTTCTTCTGGTAAGGGAAGATAGTGTGGACATTAAGAAACTTTGCCAAAGCCTGGACTATTCTTTTAAAACTCAGTTGGGGAGCTTGGAATCATAACTAAGTAATACTTCGATTTCTTAGAAGTATAGTGGCCCACAGAATCTTGCCTAACATTAATTAACGAATCTTTATGTAGAAGACTTGGCAAATGGTCACAAGACATTGTTGGTAGGAAAAGAAAAGTTGTCGGAAGTCCATGACCTAGGAAGCAGTTCTCTGCTGTTACTTAAGTAAGTTGGGTAGACGTTTGAAAACACAACACCAGGCCGATCTCATATATATGGTAAAATCGTCTGTAATATCATTCATGCTCTGAAGCCTAGTTCGTTCTATGAAGTAAAGTGAAAATCTACGGCCACAGCAACAAGACTGGTCACTTGTTAAATACCAGACTAGAGTGAAGTATTTCTTCTTATTCCTGTGAATTCCACCAGGTGTTTATTTGATCTCTGAGTGATTCTCTAGTGCTTGCTAAGTGATTTTCAGGTGATTTCCACCTTATTGCTCTTCCACTATATTCAAATAAGTGATTTCAAAACTCGTCTCATAAACTCTTGTTTTCAATATTCGGCTTCGAGTCATTGGCCTTTAAGGAATTCCCTGTTGACAGCAATGGCCAAAAGTCCACAAAAAATAATAGTGCAGGTGTCCCACATTAAGCTGTTCAGAGTTATACTCACAATGACTCAGCATTTTTGCTATACTACAGCAAAATGCCGCTTACAGTTTACAACACTAGAAAGTAGCATGGCCAAGCAGATTCAGCCTCCAAATATCAACGCAGTTAATGTTTGGCAGCAACTTCCACTGCGTTCAAGCAGGTTGCCTGACTGCAGATGAGACCTAAGATCAGTTATCTAACAATTGTCTGTTAACCTATGCTGCTGTCCTCAACCTAACCTTCTCATGCAGACATGACCTTTCGATTGAAGGGCCATTAGGTGGCTTTGTTCCACAGACACTATAATTTTCTCAGTGGTTATCCAAATTTCACCAGGGAATTGAGAAAGGTAACTCAAAAGTGAGCGCCACACCTTCAACCCAATATCACGTGACTCCCTGTGATGCCCTCAGTCCTGTCTCTTGACGGTTACATATAATCCACAGGGAGGACTCGTGAGTATCTTGAGACTTTCCAATTCTTGTTACGAGATTTCCAGACAAATTCTACCTCACTTTCCTCTGCTCGGCTAAAATAAGCCTTTTCTGAACACGTTGATCAAAGAGCCTCAATGTCAATATCTCGATTTTCTTTCCTTGGTTATTAAGCCAGTCCCTCTTAGAAATTGTAGTCTGACGTTTGATATAGAGAAATTGTGAGGCAAGTGTTCTTTCCACCTGCAAGTGGTACCCTGATAATGACTCAGCATTTTTCCTACAATACAAAAAAATAAATAAGCGGTTATTGTTTCTACCACTAGCCACTCGCTGCCTCACAGCACATTCAGGCTCAATGATCAATGCCGCCAATGTGCAACTGTTGCCTCCACCAACAGAAGGCAGATTCCTTGGCAAACATACAAAACTAGAGGCAAATTAAAAATCATTGACTGTCCTCATATACCGTTGACTTAAAATTATATTTGTAATGTGGACACGACATTCGATTGGAGGAGAGTTAGGAGGCTGTCTCGGCTACTTTCTGCTCAATGATTTCTCAGTGATGATGTGAATTTTCTCAGTGATATGCCCTTTTCACTACAAAGGGAGCATGACATCATTCTCCCTTTTGAGGATATGGATTGGTGACATGGGCCCAAAGAACAGGGCCTGTCTTTTCCTAATGAAAAGTAGAAAGGAAACTGGGACCCAAAGCTCTAAGCCCATCCTCCCTAAAAACTAGTAGATAGGAGAACTTAATCCACATGGCAAGCCTGTCCTCATGTAATTTGAGTCTTTTCTAGAAACCTAAGACCTTGTCTCCAGCCTTGATTTCTTATTAGGAACCAAAGGAATGACCTTGGTTTTGTAGTTCAATCCCTATTTCTATTTCCAGGAAGTAGATCTAGGACATTAAACAACAGCATTTCTTTCGACTTTCTCCGAGATAGACTGAAATGGTGGCGTAAGCCAAAGTTCCAAGCCTGTTTTCTGTGAACGAATGTTGCTTAGAGCCCTGGCTCAAAAGAAAAGCCTTCTTTATGAAAGTAAATATAAAACAGAGACTGCTTTATAAAAGTAAATATAAAACAGAGACTGCTTCCTTTTAGATCACCTAAAAGGAAGCAGTTAAAATCAGGGCCACAACGTCAAGATCATCCAATTGGTAACAATATATAGTCTGAAGACCTAGGCCCACAAAAATCCAGCCTGGCCCCTGTTATCAGTAAGTATTGTGGACATCTTGACCTACAGAATCATCCTGTCATCTCTGAGAAGGCGGAAGAATGGAGGACTCAGTGCACAGTTCTAAGACTGTGCTCGCTGAAAGTATTTATGATAGAAATTGGGCCGGAGACACCAACGTGTGTCATCATAACAGCACATTCAACACAAACTGGTTCCCTTTCACCATTTTTCTTCTTGGCAGTTATTGAAAGGTGACCATACCTTACGGCACCAAGACTTTCCTCTGGTAATAGAACATAGTTTGGGCACTAAGAATCCTGGGTCAAAGCCTGAACTGTTTTGTAAGTTACTCAAATGGAGAGCCAGGAAACACATCCAAGCATTGCTTTTATTTCCAGGGAGTAGAGTGGAGACTTTGGCACAGAGAATCTAGCCTATCTTTACATAGTGAATCTTTAGAAGGAGGATGTGGCACAAGGTCACAAGACCTTCTGGTAGGAAAAAATGTCAATGAAAGTCCATTGCCCAGTACCTAGGCCTCTGAAAGAACTAGCGTAAGTCTTGTATATGTTTGAATACACAACACCATGCCTATCTCATTTACAGGGTACACTCCAGTGCAAAACATTTCACAAACTGAAGACTGATTCATCGTAAGAGGTAAGGTAAAACCCTAAAGCCACAGCAACAAGATTCGTCATCTGGAATACATTAGATTCCTGCAGGGTCTTCCTTGATCCTCACGTGAATCCCTCCAGGTTTTCACTTGATCTCCATGTAAATCCCTGGTGATTACTATGTGATTTTCAGGTGACTTCTACCTTATTCCTCTTCCTTTATAACTATCCTCCAGTCGAAAGTCATGTCCTCATTACAAATCTTATTTGAAATCAACAGTATATGCAGGCAGTCATTGATCTTTATTTCGCCTCTAGTTTTGTGAGTTTTTCAGGAAAACAACCTTTTTCATGGAGGCAACAGTCACACATTGGTGGCTTTGATAATAGAGCCTGAGTGTGCTGTGAGGCAGTGACTAAATAGTGGTGGAAACAATAGCCTCCATTTTCTGAATTGTAGAAGAAGTTCTGAGTCATTGTGAGGATACCACTTGATGGCTGAAAGAATGGCTGCCCCAGAATTTCTCTATACCAAACCTTAGACTACATATTCTGAGAGATATTGGCTTAACTACAAAGGAATGAAAACTGAGATATTAACATTGAGGCTGTTCCATCAATGTGTTCTGAACAGGCTTATTTTAGCGTAGCAGAGTAAAGTCAGATGGAAGTCACCTGGAAGTCTCGTCACGAGAATTAGGGAATGTTGTGAGATTCATGAGACTTCTCCATGGGATTCACGAGTCTTCTCCATGGGATTCACGTGAGCATAACCCTTAACGGTTCTGGTGGGATATCCATACTATTCTTGAAGGTGAATCTTAGGCTACTAAGATTCAAAGGCCAATGACTAAATGCTTAAATATTGGAAACAAGGATTTATAAGTCGTGTTTTGAAAACAATTGTTTGAGGATAAGGGAAGAGGAATAAGATGGAAGTCACCTGAAAATCACATAGTAATGACCAGGGAATGACACGGAGGTCAAGTGAGTACCTGGAGGTATTCACATGGTATTCAAGAAAGAACCTGCAGGAATCTGGTGTCTACCATGTGACTAGTCTTGTTGTGGTGGTTAGGTTTTTACCTAACCACAATGAATCAAGCTTCAGTTTGTGAATTGTTATATAGAGGTTGGGTCCTGGGCCTTGTCTTTTCATCGACATTTTTTCCTACCAAGAAGGTCTTATGACTGTGCATCATGTCCTCTATATAAAGATCCATTCAGTAAGGTTAGGCTAGGTTATGTGTTCCAAGCTAAAATATTGAAAATAATTGTTTATGATACGTGTTTTGAAAACATTTGTTTGAGGTTTGGGGAAGACAATAAGGTGGAAGTCACCTGAAAATCACGTCGTAATCACCAGGGAATTACATGGAGTTCGAGGGAATATCTGGAGGGATTCACGTGGGGATAAAGGAAGTCCCTGCAAGAATTTGGTCTCTACCAGGTGATAAGTCTTTTTGCTGTGGCTGTAGGTTTTCACCTTACCCCATACAATAATTCAGACCTCAGTTCGTGAAATGTTTTGCAATCTAGTGTACCCTGTAAATGAGACTAGTGTAATATTTTGTATTCAAACATCCACAGACCTTACCCTAGTTCCAGCAAAGTACTGGGTCCTGGGCCATGAACTTCCATCGACATTTTTCCTATGAAGAATTCAGGCTTTGATCCAGGTTTTTTAGTGCCCAAACTATGTTTATTACCAGGAGAAAGTCACGGTGATATAAGATATGGTCACCTTTCAATAATTGTATCAAAGGAAAATTGGCGATATGGAACTAATTTGTGCAAATATACTGTTATGATGACACAGGTTGGTTTCTTCAGCCCAATTTCTATCATAAATACTTTCAAGGGAGGACAGTCTTGGAACTGTGCATGGAGTCTTCCATTCTTTCTCCTTCAAAAGGATGACAGCTCATTCAGTAGGCCAAGGTGTCCACAGCAGTTTCAGGTAGCAGAGGCCAGGCTTGACGTTTGTGGGCCTAAGACTTCAGACTGGATATTGTTACTAATTCGATGATCTTGACATAGTGGCCCTGAGTTTAACTGCTTCCTTTTCTGTGGTCCAGAATTGGTTCAGATTTCCACAGTCTTCATTTTACTTTTTCTTTTATAAAAAAGGCTTTTGCTTTGAGCCAGGACTCCAAGCAATATATGTTCACGGAAACAGGCTTGGAACTTGAGTTTACGCCACCATTTCAGTCTATGTCAGAGAAGGTCAGAAGAAATGCTGGGGTCAAATTACTAAAAAATACTTCCTGGAAATTAAGGTAGGGATTGAAACTGTAAAATCAAAGTAGCACCCTGGTTTCTAATAGGAAATATCGACCAGAGACGAGGTCCTAGGTTTCTAAATAAGACTTAAATTACATGAGGATAGGCTTGGTCTTTAGATTAAATTCTCCTTTCTCCTAGTTTTCAGAGAGGACAGGCTTAGTGCTTTGGGTTCCAGTCTCCTTTCTACTTTTTGTTAGGAATAAACAGGCCTTGTGCCTTCGGCTTGTGTCACGAATGCGTATCCTCACAAGTGAGGTTGATGTAGTAGTCTCATTTTCATGACAAATGCATATCGCTGAGAACATTCACATTAACACTGAGAAGCCATTAGTCTACATGGAGCATAAGGTGGCTGAGATAGCCTCCTAATGTCCTCAATTGAATGTCATGTCCACATTACATATTAATTTGAAGTCAAAGATATATATGGGCAATCAGTGGTCTTTATTTCACCTTAGTTTTGTCTTTTTGACAGGAAAACAGCCTTCTGTTTGTAGAAGCAACAGTCACACATTGGCGGGTTTGATAATTGAGCCTGAGCGTGCTGTGAGGCAGTGACTAGACAGTGGTGGAAACAATAGCCGCCATATTTCTGTATTTTAGGAAAAGTGCTGAGTCAATGAGAGGAGACCATTGGAGGGTGGAAAGAACCGCTGCCTCATAATTTCTCTATAAAAACTCAGACTACAAATTCTGAGAGGAATTGGCTTAACCACCAAGGAAAGAAAACTGAGATATTGACATTGAGGCTGTTCCATCAAAGTGTTCTGAAGAGGCTTATTTTAGTCTAGCAGAGGAAAGTGAGGTAGAAGTCACCTGGAAATCACATCACAAGAATGAGAGAATCTCGTGATACTCACAAGACTTCTCTGCGAGATTGACTTGAGTGTCAAGAGACAGACCTGAGGGCATCACAGGGTGTTACATGATACTGGGTTGATCGTGTGGCTCTCACTTTTGAGTTACCCTTCTCCAAACCTTGGTAAAATTTAAATAACCACTGAGAAAATAATAGTGTCTGTGGAACATAACCACCTAATGGCCCTTCAATCGAAACATCTTGTCTGCATGAGAAGGTTCGCATGAGGACATCACCATAGGTTAAGAGACAAGTGTTGTCAGGTAACTGGCCTTAGGTTTCATCGGCGCTCAGGCAATGTCTTGAACGCAATGGAAACTGCTTTCAAACATTAACTGCACTGATATTTGGAGACTGAGTCTGCTTGATAAAGCTACTTTACAGTGGTGTAAACTGTAAATGCCATTTTGCTGTAGTATAGCAAAAATGCTGAGTCATTATGAGTATCACTCCTAACAATTTCATGTGGAACTTCTGCACTATTATATTTTGTGGAAATTTGGCCACTGCTGCTGACAGAAATTTCCTTAAAGGCCAATGACTCGATGCTGAATATTGAAGATAAGAGTTTATAAAATGAGTTTTGAAAACACTTGTTTGAAAATAGAGGAAAAGGAATAAGGTAGAAATCACATGAAAATCACTTAGAAATAATTAGGGAATCATGCGGAGATCAAGTAAACACCTGGTTTATTTTGCATGTGGATCAAGAATTACCCAGCACTAAGCTGGTATCTACCAAGTGACCAATCTTGTTGCTATGGCCGTAGGTTTTCACTTTACTTTTTAGAATGAACCAGCCTTCAGAGCACGAATCATATTAAAATGAGTTTACCTTATATATGAGATTGACTTGGTGTTGTGTTTTCAAATGTCCACTCTTCTTCCCTCAGTTCCAGCAGAGGACTGCCTCCTAGGTCATGGACTTTCAATGCCTTTTCTTTTCCTACCAAGAAAAGAGCGGTCTAGTGACCATTTGCAAAGTCCTCTATCTATAGACTTATTAAGTAAAGTAGGGCTATATTCTGTGGGCCACGGCCTCCACTCTACTTCCTAGAAATAGGAGCAATACTTGGTTGTCATTCCAAGTTCTCCAATCAAGATTTTTAAAGAACAGTTCAGGCTTTGGCCAGGTTTCATAGTACCCACACTACCTTCTCTTACCAGAAGAAAGGCTTGGTGTTGAAAGGTATGGTCACCTTTCAATAATTATCTAAAAAAAAAAAAAATTGGTGACCTGTGACCAGGTTGTGCTGAATGTATTCTTAATATGACAAAGGGTTGTTGCCATTGGCCCAATTTCTATTGTAAATGCTTTCAAGGGAGACAGTCTTGGAGGTGTGCATGATTCCTCTATTATTCCTCCTCTAGGAGATGACAGCTTGGTACTATAGGCCAGCGTGTCCACAGATTCAGGTAACAAGGGCCAGGCTGGATGTTTGTGTGCCTAGGTCTTGAGACTGAACATTGTTACCAAATTGATGGTCTTTACGTTTGCGCCTGGGTTTTAAATATGTTTTTATAGGAGGTTCATGCTTGGATCACATTTTCACAGTCTCTGTTTTCTTCTTTCTTTCATAAAGAAGGTATTTGCTTTGAGACAAGGACTTCAGGCAACATTTGTTCACAGAGATAGGGTTGGAATTGTGGGCTCATGCCACCATTTAGTTTATGTCAGAGTAAGTCTTAAAATATGCTCTGGGATAATTTCTCAAATCTACTTTCTAGATATAGAGGTAGAGGTTGTAACTGCAACCATGGAAAGCACACTAGATCCCAATATGAAATGCAGGCAAGAGAAAGGTCTTAGGTTTTGAGATAAAACTCAAATTAAATGAGGAAAGACTTGCCCTCTGGTTTAAGTTATCCTATCTCTAGTGTTACGAGCAGATAAGCTTAGTGCCTTGGGTCCCATATCTCTTCTACTTTTTGTTAGGAAAAGACAGGCCTTGTGCTTGGGCCCGTTCATCAATCCACATCCTCACATGGGAAGAGGATGCAGTGCTTTCTTTGAAGGGACAAGTGCATAAAACTGAGAAAATACACATCAACACTGAGATATCATTAGTATGAGTGGGTCCAAAGGTAGCTGAGACAGACTTCGTACTGACTACCAATAGAATGTCATGTCCACCTTACAATTCTTATGTGAGGTCAAGGGTATATGCGCGCAGTCACTGATCTTTAATTCGCCTCTACTTTTGTCCGTTGGTCAGGAAAACTGCCTATGTCAATGGAGGCAGTAGTCGCACATTACCTGCGATCATAATTGACCCTGAGTGTGCCGTAAGGAAGCAAATAAATAGAGGTTGAAACTATAGCTTCTATATTGCTTTATTATAGAAAAAATGCTGAGTCATTGTGAGGATACCTCTTCATTTCGAAAGAAATGAATGCTTTAATATCTCTATAACAAACCACAGAATAAAAAGCTGCAAGAGACTGGCTTACGATATATGAAAAAAAAGTGAGATACTGTCATTGAGACAGTTTCTACAACATGTTCTGAAAAGGCTTGTATTAGCCTATCAGAGGTAATGAGGTGCATTCACCTAGAAATCTCGTACCAACAATTAGGGATGCTCGCAATACTCATGAGGCTTACCCGCAGGATTCAGGTGAACAGGAAGAGAATAGCCTGAAGGCAACGCACGAATCACATGATATCGAGTGATGGTGTGGCGCTCATTTTGTGTTACCTTTCTGTATTCCTTGGAAAAATTCTAATAAGCATGAGAAAATAAGATTACCAGTGTAACAGTCACCTAACAACACTTCAATCAAAAGCTCATGTGTGCATGAGAAGACTTGGTTGAGGACAGCTGCATAGGCTAACACACACTTGTCGTTAGGTAACTGCCCTGAGGTTTCGTCTCTGGGCAGGCAACCTGCTTGTATACAATGGGAGCAGCAGTCACACATTTAACCACGTTAAAATTTAGAGGCTGACTCTGAATGATGAAGCTACCTTAGAGTGGTGGTAACTCTAAATGCCATTATGCTGTATTGTACCAAAAATGCTGAGTCACTGTAAGCATAACCGTTAACGGTTCTGGTGAGTGATCCACGCTATTCCTGAAGGTGAAATTTTGGCCACTACTGTCAGAAAACCAAGGTCAGCACCCTGGTTCCTAATAAGAAATAGTGGCAGAAGACAAGGTCCTAGTTTTCTAGATAAGACTCAAATTACATGAGGACAGATTTTCCCTCTGATTGAAGTTATCCCATCTACTAATTTTCAGAGAGGATAGTCTTAGTGCTTTGATATCCAGTCTCCTTTCTACTATTTGTTAGGAAAAGACAGGTCTTGTGCCTTTAGTCCACATCACCAATCCATATCCTAACAAGGGAGGATGATGCCGTGCTCCATTTGTAGTGACTTGCGCATTGCAATGAGAAAATTCACAACACTGAGAAGTCATTATCTACAAGGAAGCAGAGACAGCCTCCTCCTCAAACAAGTGTTTTCAAAACACATATCATAAATCCTTATTTTCAATATTTCAGCACTGAGTCATTGGCCTTTAAGCAATTTCTTCTCAACAGTAGTAGCCTAATTATAAACGGCGCTAATGTGCGACTGCCGTCTCCATGAACAGAAGGCAGTTGTCCTGACAAACAGACAAAACTAGAGGCAAATTAATGATCATTGACTGCCCACATATATTGTTGACTTCAAATTAGATTTGTAAAGTAGACACGGCACTTCGATTGGAGGAAAGTTAGGAGGCTGTCTTGCCACCTTCTGCTCCACATAGACTAATGACTTCTCTGTGCCGATGTGAATTTTCTCAGTGATATGCACTTGTCCTAAAAAGAGAGAACTACATCATCCTCCCCTCTAAGGATATGGATTGGTGACATGGGCCCTAGGTACAAGGCCTGTCTTTTCTTCACAAAAATTAGAAGGGAGACAGGGACCCAAAGCACTAAGCCTGTCCCCTCTGGAAACGAGTAGAAAATGAGACTAAAATTACATGAGTCTTATCTAGAAACCTAGAACCTTGTCTTCGGCCATTATTTCTTATTAGGAAACAGGGTGCTGACCTTCATTTTGAAGTTCCAATCAATACTTCTATTTCCAGGAAGTAGATCTGAGAAATTAGCACACAGCATTTCTTCGGACTTTCTCCAACTTAGACTGAAATGTTAGCATAAGCCCAAGTTCCAAGCCTGTTTTCTGTGAACAAATGTTTCCTCGAGGCCTGGATAAAAGCAAAAGCCTTCCTTATGTAAGAAACAATAATATAGATACTGTGGAAATCTGAACCAAGCCTGGACCACTTAAAAGGAAGCAGTTAAACTCAGGGTACAACATCAAGATCGTCCAATTGGTAACAATATCCAGTCTGAAGACCTAGGTCCACAAACATAAAAATTAGACCCTGCTACCTGAAACTATTGTGGACACCTTGGCCTACAGAATCAAGCTTTCATCTCCTAGAAGGAGGAAGAATGGAGGACTCGCTGCACAGTTCCAAGAGTGTCTTCCCTTTAAAGTATTTGCAATAGAAATTGGGCAGAAGACACCGAATGTGTCATCATAACAATACATTCAGCACAAACTGGTTTTATATCACCAATTTTCTTTGATATAATTATTGAAAGATGACCATACCTTACAGCACCAAGCATTTTCCCTGGTACTAGAACATAGTTTGGACACTAAGAAACCTAGATCAAAGCCTGAACTGTTTTGTAATTGATTCGACTGGATACCTTGGAAGTACAGCCAACCATTGTTTTATTTCTTGAAAGTAGAGTGGAGACCTCGGCACACAGAATCTAGCCTAACTTTACTTAAAGGATCTTTAGATAAAGGATGTGACACATGGTTACAACCTTGTTGGTAGGAAAAAATTTCAATGGATGTCCATGGCACAGGACCCAGTTTTCTGCTGTAAGTAGGGTAAATTGTGTGGACTTTTGAATGCACAACACCATGCCAGTCTCATTTACAGGGTACACTCCAGTGCAAAACAATTTACAAACTGAAGCCTGAATCATTGTAAGGGTTAAGGTGAAAACCTAAAGCCACAGAAACAAGACTCATCACCTGGTAAACACTAGATTCCTGCAGGGTCTTCCTTGATCCCCAACTGAATCCCTGCAGGTATTCACTTGACCTCCATGTAATTCCCTGGTGATTACTACGTGATTTTGAGGTGACTTCCACCTTATTCCTCTTCCCCTATCCTCAAGTGTTTTCAAAACATGTCTCCTAAACTCTTATTTTCAATATTTCAGTATTGAGTCAATGGCCTTTAAACAATTTCTCCTCAACTGTAGTAGCCTAAAGTTCATCGTTAAGAATAGTGTGGATCTCCTACCAGAACCCTTAAAGGTTATGCTCACAATGACTCAGCATTTCCACTACAATACAGCATAGTGGCACTTAGAGTTTTCACCGCTCTAAGGTAGCTTCGTCATTCAGACTAAGCCTCTAAATTTCAACGTGGTTAATGTGTGACTGCTGCTGCCATTGTATACAAGCAGGTTGCCTGACCAGAGACAAAACCTCACGGCACTTACCTAATGACAAGTGTATGATAGCCTATGCCGCCGTCATCAAGCAAGTCTTCTCATGCAGACATGACCTTTCAATTGAAGGGCTGTTAGATGGCTATGTTACACAGCTAATCTTATTTTCTCAGTGCATATGTGAATTTTACCAAGGAATGTAGAAAGGTCAGACAAAAGTGAGTGCCACAGCATCACCCCATTTTCACATGATTTAAGTGTGTACCCTCAGGCCAGTCTCTTCCCGGTCACCTGAATCCCTCAGGAAAGCCTCGTGAGTATTGCAAGATTCCCTCATTCTTGGGACGAGATTTCCAGGAGACCTCCACCTCATTACCTCTGATAGGCTAATACAAGTCTTTTCAGAACACATTGAAGAAAATTCCTGAATGTCAGTACCTCAGCTTTTTTTCCATATTGTTTAAGCCAATCCCTCACACATTTTTAGTCTGAGGTTTGATATAGAGAAATTCTTAAGCAACTTTTCTTTTGCAAAGAAGCTGTCTCCTCACAATGACTCAGCATTTTTACTACAATAAAGCAATATGGGAGCTATGGTTTCAACAGCTATCCATTTGCTTCCTATCAGCACTCTCAGGCTCAATTATAAACGCAGCCAATGTGCAACTTCTGCCTCCACTGACATAGGCAGTTTTCCTGAAAAACACACAAAAGTAGAGGCGAATTGAAGATCATTGACTGCCCATACTTACCGTTGACCTAACTTAAGATTTGGAATATGTCCATGACATTCGATTGAAGGTCAGTACGAAGTCTATCTCGGCCACCTTCGGTACCACTCATACTAATGATTTCTCAATGTCGATGTGAATTTTCTCAGTGATATGCACTTGCCACTACAAAGAAAGTATTACATCATCTTCCCTTGTGAGGATGTGGATTGGCGACATGGTCCCAAGGTACAAGGCCTTTGTTTTCCTAACAAAAAGTAAAAGAGAGACTGAGAACCAAGGCACTAAGCCTATTCTCTCTGAATACTAGTGGATAGGATAACTTAAACCACAGGGCAAGATTTTTCTCATGTAATTTGAATCTTATCTCGAAACCTAGGACCTTATCTCCCGCCTGAATTCCCTATTGGGATCCAGTGTGCTCTCCTTGGTTGCAGTTACAATCTCAATGTCTATTTTCAGAAAGCAAATTTGAAAAATTAGCCAAGGGCATTTCTTCCGACTTTCTCCAGTATACTGAAAGAGTGGCATAAGCCCAAGGTTCCAGGACTGTTCTCTGAGAAGAAAACTCACCTGAAGTCATTGTCTCAAAGCAAAAGCCTACTTTAGGGAAGAAAAAATAAAACGTAGACTGCGGAAATCAGAACTAAGCCTGGATCTCCTAACAGGACATAGGTAAAGTCCAAGCCCACAATGTCAAGATCATCCAATTGGTAACATTGTCCAGTCTCGAGACCTAGGCCAACAAACACTCAGCCTTTCCCTTGTTACTTGAAACTCTTGTGGACATCTTGGCCTATAGAACCAAGCTGTCATCTCCTAGGAGGAGGAAGAATGGAGGACTTGGTGCATGCCTCCAAGACTGTGCTCCCTGAAAGCATTTACGATAGAAATTGCGCTGATGGCACCAACCCTGTGTCATCATAACAATGCATTCAGCCCTACATGGTCTCACATCACCAATTTTTCTTTTAGACAGTTATTGAAAGGTGACTATACCTTGCAGCACCAAGCCTTTCTTCTGGTAAGAGACGGTAGTGTAGGCACTAAGAAACCTGGCCAAAGCCTGGACTATTCTTTAAAAAACTTGATTGGGGAGCTTGGAACGACATCACAATATTGCTCCTATTTCTAGCAAGTTGAGTGGAGACCTTCACCTGCAGAATTTAGCCTAACTTTACATAACGAATCTTTAGGTAGAGGACTTGGCAAACGGTCAAAAGACATCTTGGTAGAAGAATAGTCGTTGGAAGTCCATGGCTTAATAGGCAGTCTTCTGCTGAAACTAATTTCAATTTGTTTCATGTGTGACCGCTGCTCCCATTGTATACAAGCAGGTTGCCTGACCAGAGACGAAACCTCAGGGCAGTTACCTAATGAGGTGTGTGTTAGCCTATGCTGCCGACCTCAAGCAAGTCTTCACATGCAAACATGAACTTTTGATTGAAGGGCTGTTAGGTGCCTATGTTACACAGGTAATCTCATTTTCTCAGTGCTTATGTGAATTTTACCAAGGAATGTAGAAGGGTAACACAAAAGTGAGTGCTACAGCATCACCTGAATTTCACGTGATTTCTGTGTGTTGCCCACAGGCCATTATATTTCTGGTCACCTGATTCCCACAGGAAAGCCTCGTGAGTATCGCGAGATTCTCTCATTCTTGGTACAAGATTTGCAGGCTATGTCCACCTCATTACTTCTGCTAGGCTAATAGAAGCCTTTTCAGAACTCGTTGAAGAAACTGCCTCAATGTCAGTATCTCAGCTTTTTTTCCATATTGGTTTAGCCAGTCTCTCACAAATTTTAGTTTGTTGTTTGATAAAGAGAAATTCTTAAGCAACTGTTCTTTTTGCAATGAAGAGGTAACCACATAATGACTCAGCATTTTTTCTAAAATAAAGCAATATGGGAGCTATGCTTTCAACCGCTATCTATTCGCTGCCTCAGAGCACACTCACACTCAATTATGAATGTAGTCAATGAGAGACTTCTCCTTCAATGACATAGGTGGTTTTCCTTAGAAAAAGACAAATTAAAGCTGAGTTAAAGATCATTGACTGCCTACATATACCGTTGACCTCACATAAGATTTTAATGTAGACATGACATTCGATTGGAGGTCAATATGAAGTGTATCTCGCCCACTTTCTATTCCACACATACTAGTGATTTCTCAGTGTTGACGGGAATTTTCTCAGTGATATGCACTCGTCACTTCAAAGAAAGCACTACTTCGTCTTCCCATGTGAGGATGTGGATTGGTGAATGGGCCCAGGCACAAGTCCTGTCTTTTCCTAACAAAAAGCAAAAGGGAGACTGGGAACCAAAGCACTAAGCCTATCCTCTCTGAACACTAGTCAATAGGATAACTTAAACCACAGGGAAAGTCTGTCCTCATGTAATTTGAGTCTTAACTCGAAACCTAGGAACTTGTCTATTGCCTACCTTCCTTATTGGGATCCAGTGTACTGTACTTGGTTGCAGGTAAAATCCTTTTCTCCATTTCAAGAAATTATCCCAGACCATTTTTTCTGACTTTCTCCGCCTAGACTGAAAGGGTGGTGTAAGCACCAAGTTGCAAGCCTGTTTTCTGTGAACAAGTCCTTGACTCAGCAAAAGCCTTCTTCAGAAAAGAAAAAATAGATCAGAGACTGTGAAAATCTGAACCAAGACAGGACATCCTAAAAAACATAGTCAAAGCCGTGGCTCACAACTTTAAAATCATCCAATTGGTAAAAATGTCCAGTCTCAAAACATAGGCCCACAAAATTCCAGCCTGGCCCTTATTATCTGAAACTCTTGTGGAAATCTTGGCTTATGGAACCAAGCTGTAATCTCCTAGGAGGAGGAAGAATGGAGAACTTGGTGCACACCTCCTTACTGTACTCCCGTGAAAGCAATTACGATAGAAATTGGGCCGATGGTACCAATCCTGTGTCATCATAACAGTACATACAGCACAAACTGGTCCCACATTGCCAATTTTCCTTTTCGATAATTATTGAAAGGTGACCTTCAATCAAATGTTATGTCCACATTCCAAATTTTATATGAGAACAACGGTATGTCTGGGCAGTCAATGATCTTTAATTCGCCTCCTTTTTTGTGTGTTTGTAAGGAAAACTGCCTATGTCAGTGGAGGCAGAAGTTGCACATTCGCTGCGTTCATAATTGAGCCTGAGTGTGCTGTGAGGCAGCGAATAGATAGCGGTTGAAACCACAGTCCCATACTGCTTTATTGTAGGAAAAATGCAGTCATTGTGATGATACCTCTTCATTGCTACAGAACGGCTGCTTAAGAATTTCTCTATATCAAACCTCCGACTAATATTTTGCGATGCAATGTCTTAACTTATATTTTTAAAAAGCTGAGATACTGACATACTGACAGTGAGATAGTTTCTTCAATGTTTTCTGCAAAGGCTTGTATTATACTAGCAGAGTTAATGAGGTGGAATCACCTGGAAATCTCGACACAAGAATTAGGTAATCTCGCAATACTCACGAGGCTTCCCTGAAGGATTCATGTGATCATCAAAAGACAGGCCTGAGGGCATCATAGGGAGTCACGTGATATCGGGATGATGGTTTGGTGCTCACTTTTGCGTTACTCTTCTTCATTTTTTAGTAAAAATTAGATAATCACTGAGGAAATGATAGTGTCTGTGTAACATAGCTAATAAAGGCCCTTCAATGATAAGATCATGTCTGCATGAGAAGGTTCAGTTGAGGACAGCTGCGTAGGTTAACAGACAATTTTTGTTAGATAACTGGCCTTAGGTTTCATCAGTGGTCAGGCAACCTACTTGAACGCAATGGAAGCTGCTGTCGAACATTAACTGCGTTAATATTTGGAGACTGAGTCTGCTTGATGAAGCTACTTTAGAACAGTGTAACTGTAAGCACATTTTGCTGTAGTATAGCAAAAATGCTGAGTCATTGTGAGTATCACTCTGAACAGCTTCATGTGGGAATCCTGCACTATTCTTTTTTGTGGACCTTTGGCCACTGCTGTGGACAGGGAATTCCTTAAAGGCCAATGACTCCCTGCTGAATATTGAAAATAAGAGTTTATGAGAAGAGTTTTGAAAACATTTGTTTGAAAATAGAGGAAGAGGAATAAGATGGAAATAACCTGAAAAATGACTTAGAAATCACTAGGGATTCACACAGAGATCAAGTAAACACCTGGTAGAATTCACATGGGAATCAAGGAATATCCCGCACTAATCTGATATCTACCAAGTGGCCAGTCTTGTTGCTGTGTCCGTAGGTTTTCACTTTACTATATAGAATGAACCAGGTTTCAGAGTATGAATGGTGTTGCAAAGGAGTTTACCTTATATATGAGATTGGCATGGTGTTGTGTTTTCAAACGTCCACCCAACTTACCCATGTTTGAGTAGAGGACTGCCTCCTAGGCCATAAACTTTCAATGACTTTTCTTTTCCTACTAAGAATGTCTTTTGACCGATTGCCAAGTCCCCTACCTAAAGATTCGTTATGTAAAGTTAGGTTCTATTCTATGGGTCAAGGTCTCCACTCTACTTCCTAGAAATAGGAGCAATACTCGCCTGTGATTCCAAGCTCCACAATTGAGTTTTTTAAAGAAGAGTAAAGGCTTTGGCCAAGGTTCTTAGTGCTCACACTACCTTCTCTTACCAGAAGAAAGGCTTGGTGCTGCAAGGTATGATCACCTTTTAATAATTGTCTAAAAGGAAAATTGGTGATGTGGGACCTGGTTGTACTGAATATACTGTTATAATGACACAGGGTTGGTATCACTGGCCCAATTTCTAGTGTAAATGCTTTTAAGGGAGTACAGTCTAGGAGGCATGCACCGAGTCCTCCATTCTTCCTCCTCAAAGGACATGACAGCTTGGTTCTATAGGCCATGGTGTCCACAAAGTTTCAAATAACAATGGCCAGGCTGGATGTTTGTGGGTCTAGGTCTTGAGACTGGACATTGTTACCAATCGGATGGTCTAGACTTTGTGGTCCTGGGCTTTAACTATGTCCTTTAAGGAAGTCCAGGTTTGGTTCAGATTTCCATTGTCTCTGATTTATTTTTTCTTTTCTAAAGAAGGATTTGGCTTTGAGACAAGAATTTCAGGCAACATTTGTTCACAGAGAACAGGCTTGGAGCTGTGGGCTTACACCACCCTTTCAGTAAGTGAGAGAAAGTCAGAGGAAATGTTCTGGGCTAATTTTTCAAATCTACCTTCTTGATATAGAAATAGAGATTTTTAACTGCAACCAAGGATACCAATAGGAAATGCAGGCAGTAGACAAGGTCCTAGGTTTCCAGTTAAGACTCAAATTACATGAAGACAGACTTGCCCTGTGATTTAAGTTATCCTATCGACTAGTGTTCAGAGAGGATAGACTTAGTGCCTTGGTTACCAGTCTCCCTTTTGCTTTTTGTTAGGAAAATGCAGGCCTTGTGCTTGGGCCCATGTCACCAATCCACATCCTCACAGGGAAGATGCTGCAGTGCTTTATTTGAAGTGAGGAGTGCATATCACTGAGAAAATGCATATCAACACTGAGAAATCATTAGTGTGAATGGAACCGAAGGTGGCAGAGTAAGACTTTGTACTGACCTCCAATCGACTGTCATGTCCACATTAAAATCTTATGTGAGGTCAACGGTATATGCAGGCAGTCGTTGATCTTTAATTCGTCTCTACTTTTGTCCATTTGTCAGGAAAACTGCCTATGTCAGTGAAGGCAGAGGTTGAACATTGGCTGCATTCATAATTGAGCCTGAGTGTGCTGTGAGGCAGCGAATAGATAGCGGTTGAAATCATAGCTGCCATATTGCTTTATAGTAGGAAAAATGCTTAGTCATTGTGAGGAGACCTTTTCATTGCCAAAAGAACAGCTGCTTAAGAATTTTTCTATACCAAACCACAGACTAAAAATCTACATTAGACTGGCATAACCAATATGGAAATAAAGCTGAGATACTGACATTGAGGCAGTTTCTTCAACCTGTTCTGAAAGGGCTTGTATTAGCCTAGCAGAGGTAATGAGTTGGAAGTTTCCTGGAATTCTCGTACCAAGAATTAGATAATCTCGTGATACTCATGAGTTTTTCATGAGGGATTCACGAGACCAGGAAGAGAATGGCTGAGGGCAACTCTCGGAAAACATGTGAAATTGGGGTTATGGTGTGGTGCTCACTTTTGTGTTACCCTGCTATATTCCTTGGTAAAATTCACAACAGCAATGAGAAAATAAGGTTGCCTGTATAACATAGCCACCTAACAGCCCTTCAATCGAAAGGTCATATTTGCATGAGAAGACTTGCTTGAAGACAGCACCATAGGATAACACACACTTATCGTTAGGGAACTGCCCTGAGGTTTCGTCTCTGATCACGCAACATGCTTGTATACAATGGGAGCAGCACTTACACATTAACTGCATTGAAATTTAGAGGCTTAGTCTGAATGACGAAGCTACCTTAGAGCGATGGAAACGCTAAGCGCCATTATGCTGTATTGTAGCAGAAAAGCTGAGTCATTGTGAGACTAACCCTTAGCAGTTCTGGTGGGAGATATCGTTACCAATTGGATGATCTTCATGTGGTGGCCGTGAGTTTCACTTCTTCCTTTTAGGTGGTCAAAGCTTGGGCTGTTAGGTGGCTATGTTACACAGGTAATCTTACTTTCTCTTGCTTATGTGAATTTTTTCAAGGAATGCAGAAGGGTAACACAAAGTGAGTGCCACACCATCTCCCCTATTTCACGTGATTTCTGTGTGTTGCCCTCATGCAAGTCTCTTCCTAGTCACGTGAATCCCTTGGGAAAGCCTCATGAGTTCTGCAAGATTCCCTAATTCTTGGTACGAGATTTCTATGTGAATTCCACTTCATTACCTCTGATAGGCTAACACAGCCTTTTCAGAACATGTTGAAGAAACTGCCTCAATGACAGTGTCTCACTTTTTTTTTCATAAATCTTAACCCAGTCTCTTGTAGATTCTTAGTCTGTGGTTTGATCTAGAGAAATCTTAAGCATTTATTCTTTTAGAAAGGAAGAGGTATCCACAATGACTCAGTATTTTCCCTACAATAAAGCTATATGGCAGATATGGTTCCAACCCCTATCAATTCGCTGCCTCTCAGCACACTCAGGCTCAATTATGAACTCAGCCAAAGTGCGAATTCTGCCTGCACTGATAAGGCAGTTTTCCTGATAAACAGACAAAAGTAGAGGCGAATTAAAGATCATTGACTTCCCGCAATACCGCTGAACTCACATAAGTGTTTTAATGTGGACATGACATTCGATTGGAGGTGAGTATAAAGTTTGTCTCAGCCACCTTCAGTTCCATGGATATTAATGATTTCTAAGTGTTAATGTGAATTTTCTCAATTATATGTACTTGTCACTTCAAAAAAGCACTACATCGTCTTCCCTTGTGAGGATGTGGATTGGTGACATGGGCCCAAGGCACAAGGCCTGTATTTTCCTAATTAAAAAGGAATTGGGAACCAAGGCACTAAGCCTAACCTTTCTGAAATGTACTATAAAGGATAACTTAAACCACTGGATAAGTCTGTCCTCAAGTAACTTGAGTCTCATCTCGAAACCTACGATATTGTCTCCTGCCTGCATTTCCTATCGGGATCCAGTATGCTGTCCTTGGTTTAAGTTATAATCCCTACTTTTATTTCCAGAAAGTATTTTGAGAAATTAGAGCAGAGCATTTCTTATGACTATCTGCGACATACACTGAAATGATGGCGTAAGCCCACATTTCCAATCCTGTTCTCTGTGAAAAAATGTTGCCTGAAGTACTTGTCTCAAAGCAAAAGCCTTCCTAGGGAGGAAAAAATAAAATGTAGACTATGGAAATCTGAACAAAGCCTAGACTTCCTTGAAGGACATAGTTAAAACTCTAGCCCACAATGACAAGACCATACAATTGGTAACAGGTGCAGTATCAAGACCTAGGCCCCAAAACATCCAGCCTGGCACTTGTTACCAAAATTCTTGTGGACACCTTGGCCTGTCAACCAAGGTGTCATCTCCTACGAGGAGGAAGAATGGAGGACTGGGTGCACGACTACAAGACTGTACTACCTTGAAAGCATTTACGATAGAAATTGGACCATTTCACCAACTCAGTGTCATCATAACAGTACATTCAGCACAACCTGGTCCCACATCTCCAACTGTCATTTTAGACAATTATTGATAGGTGATCATACCTTACAGCACCAAGCCTTTCTTCTGGTAAGAGAAGGTAGTGTGAGCACTAAGAAACCTGGCCAAAGCCTTTACTGTTCTTTAAAAACTCGATTGGAGATCTTGGAATGACAACCAAGTATTGCTCCTATATCTAGGAAGTAGAGTGGAGATCGGGGCCCACAGAATCTAACCTAACTTTACATAATGAAACTTTAGGTAGAAAACTTCGCAAACAGTCACAAGCCATTCTTGGTAGGAAAAAAAGTCTTTGGAAGTCCATGGCCTAGGAGGAAGTCCTCTGCTGGAACTGGGTAAGTTGGGTGGACGTTTGAAAACACAACACCACACCACTCTCATAAGAAGGCAAACTCATTTGCAATACGATTCATGCTCTAAATCCTGGTTCATTCTACAAAGTAAAGTGAAAACCTAAGGCCACAGCAACAAGACTGGTAACTTGGTAGATGCCAGATTAAAGCAGGATATTCCTTGATCCTCATGTAAACTCCACCAGGTGTTTACGTGATCTCTGCGTGATTCCCTAGTGATTTCTAAGTGATTTTCAGGTGATTTCTATCTTATACCTCTTCCCCTGTTTTCAAACAAGTGTTTTCATAACTCGTCTCATAAACTCTTATTTTCAATATTCAGCATTGAGTCATTGGCCTTTAAGCAATACCCTATCGACAATAGTGGCCAAAGGTCCGCATAAAAAAATAGTGGGCGGGGGGGGGTGCGGTGTCTCACATGAAGCCATTCAGAGTTCTACTTACAATGACTCTACATTTTTGCTATACTACAGCAAAATGGCACTTACAGTTTACACTGCTCTGAAGAAGCTTCATCAAGCAATTCAGCCTCTAAATATCAATGCAGTTAATGTTCGATAGCAGCTTCCGTTGCGTTCAAGTAGGTTGCCTGACCACTGATGAAACCTAAGGCCAGTTATCTAACAAAAATTGTCTGTTAACCTACGCAGCTGTCCTCAACTGAACCTTCTCATGCAGACATGATCTTATCATTGAAGAGCCTTTATTAGCTATGTTACACAGACACTATCATTTCCTCAGTGGTTATGTAAATTTTACCAAGGAATCGAGAAGAGTAATTCAAAAGTGAGCACCATGCCATCAACCGAATATCACGTGACTCCCTGTGATACACTCAGGCCAGTCTCTTGACAGTCACATGAATCCCGCAGGGAACTTCCACCTCATCTTCTTCTACTAGGCTAAAATAAGCCTCTTTAGAACATGTTGATGGAACAACCTCAATGTCAATATCTCAGTTTTCTTTCCTTGGTGGTTGTCAGTCTCTCTCAGAATTTGTAGTCTGAGGTTTGGTATAGAAAAATTATGAGGCAACCGTTCTTCCCGCCATCAAGTGGTATCCTCACAATGACTCAGCATTTTTCCTACAATACAGAAAAATGGCGGCTATTTTTTTTTTACCATTATCCAGTCGCTGCCTCACAGCACACTAAGGCACAATGATCGACGCCGCCAATGTGCAACTGTTGCCTCCATGAACATAAGGCAGTTTTCCTAACAAACAGACAACACTCAAAGAGAATTAAAAATTATTGACTGCCCTCATATAGCATTGACTTGAAATTAGATTTATAATGAGGACAGGAATTTGTATTGGAGGACAGTTAGGAAGCTGTCTCAGCCACCTTCTGCTCCATGGAAACTACTGACTTCTCAGTGCTGATGTGAATTTTCTCAGTGATATGCACTTGTCACTACAAAAAGAACACTATATCATCTTTTCTTGTGAGGATATAAATCAGTGACATGGTTCAAAGCCTTTCTTTTCCTAAAAAAAGGTAGGAGAAAGCACTAAGCCTGTCCTCTCTGAAAACGAGTAGATAAGAGAACTTAATCCAAAGGGTAAGCCTATCCTCATGTAACTTGAGTCTTATCTCAAAAACTAGGACCTTGTCTTTGGCCTCTATTTTCTATTAGGAACCAGGGTGCTGACCTTGGTTTTGAATTTCCAGTCCCTACCCCTATTCCCAGGAAGCAGATCTGAGAAATTAGCCCATAGTATTTCTTCCGACTTTCTCCAACATAGACTGAATTGTTGGTGTAAGAACAAGTTCCAAGTCTGTTTTGTGTGATCAATTTTGCCTTGAGCCCTGGCTCAATGCTGGAGCCTTCCTAATATAAGAAAAAAATAAAACAGACACTGTGCAAATCTGAACCAAGCCTGGATGACTTAAAAAAAAAAAAAAGCAGTTAAACTGAAGGCAAAACATCAAGATCATCCAATTGGTAACAATATCCAGTCTGAAGACCTAGGCCCACAAGCATCCAACCTGGCCCTTGGTAGCCAAAACTATTGTGGACACGTAGGTCAACAGAATCAAGCTGTCATGTCTTAGAAGGAAGAAGAATGGAGGACTCGGGGCATGCTTCCTTAGAAGGAAGAAGAATGGAGGACTCAGGGCATGGTTCCAAGAATTAACGTTAGAAATTGGACCAAAGACACCAACCTGTGTCATCATAACAGTACATCCAGCACATACTGGTTCCATGTCACCAATTTTTCTTTTATACAATTGTTGAAAGGTGACCATACCTTACAGCATCAAGCCTTTCCCCTGGTAATAGAACATATTTGGGGCAGTAAGAAACCTGGATAAAAGCCTGAACTGTTTTGTAATTACTCAATTAGAGAGATTGGAAGCATGGACAAGCATTCCCTTTATTTAAAGAAAGTAGAGCTCAGACCTTGGCAAACAGAATCTAGCCTAATTTAATTAACGAACCTTTAGAGAGAGGACATGGCACATGGTCACAAGACCTTCTTGGTAGGAAAAAATGTCCCTGGAAGTCCATGGCCCAGGACCCAGTCCTCCGCCAGAACTAGAGTAAGTTGTGTGGAAGTTTGAATACACAACACCACAAAGGTCTCATTTACAGGGTACAAACGAGTGCAAAACATTTCACAGACTGAAGCCTAATTCAATGTAAGGGGTAAGGTGAAAACCTACAGCCACAGCAACAAAACTCGTCACCTGGTAAACACCAGATTCCTGCAGGGTCTTCGTTTTTGATCACCATGTGAACGCCTCCCTGTATTCCCTTGACCTCCATGTAATTCCATGGTGATTACTATGTGATTAACAGGTGAATTCTCACCTTATTTTTCTTCTCCTATCCTCAAACATGTGTTTTCAAAACATGTCTCATAAACATTTATTTTCAATATTTCAGCATTGACTTCTTGATCTTCAAGGAATTTCTTCTCGACAGTAGTAACCAAAGGTTCACCTTCCAGAATAGCATGGATCTCCTACCAAAACCATTAAGAGTTATTCTCACAAAGACTCAGCAGTTCCACTACAAGAAAGCATAGTAGCACTTAGAGTTTCCACCGCTCTAGGGTAGCTTCATCATTAAGACACAGCCTCTAAATTTGAACGTGGTTAAAGTGTGACCACTGCGTTTATAGTATGCAAGCAGGTTGCGTGACCAGAGATGAAACCTAAGTGCAGTTACCTAAAGACAACTGTGTATTAGCCTATGCTGCTGTCCTCCAGCAAGTCTTCTCATGCAGACATGACCTTTCGATTGAAGGGCTGTTAGGTGGCTATGTTACACAGGTAATCTTATTTTCTCAGTGCTTATGTAAATTTTACCTAGGAATGTAGAAAGTTCAGACAAAAGTGAGCGCCACAGCATCACCCCACTTTAACATGATTTAAGTGTGTACCCTCAAGCCAGTCTCTTCCTGGTCACCGAATCCCACGGGAAAGCCTTGTGAGTATCGCAAGAGTTCCTAATTCTTGGTACGAGAATTCCAGCCTAGTTCCACCTCATTACTTCTGCTTGGGTAATATAAGCCTTTTCAGAACAGGTTGAAGCAATTGCATCAATGTCAGTATCTCAGCTTTTTTTCTATATTGCTTAAGCCAGTCTCCCGCAGATTTTTTTCTCTGTGGTTTGATATAGAGAAATTCTTAAGCAGCCATTCTTTTTGCAATGAAGAGATATCCCCACAATGACTCAGCATTTTCCTACAATAAAGCAATATGGCAGCTATGGTTTCAACCGCTATCCATTCGCTGCCTCACAGCACACTCAGTCTCAATTATGAACACAGCGAATGTGCAACTTCTGCCTCCACTGACATAGGCAGTTTTCCTGACAAACAGACAAAAGTAGAGGCGAATTAAAGATCATTGACTTCCCACAATACCGCTGAACTCACATAACTTTTTTAATGTGGACATGTCATTTAATTGGAGGTCAGTACAAAGTCTATCTCAGCCACCTTGTGTTCCACGCATACTAAGGATTTCTCAATATTGATGTAATTTTTTTCAGTTATATATACTTGTCACTTCAAAGAAAGCACTGCATCATCTTCCCATGTGAGGATGTGGATTTGTTACATTGGCCAAAAGTACAAGGCCTGTATTTTCCTACAAAAAGTAGAATGGAACCGGGAACCACGGTACTAAGCTTATCCTCTCTGAAAACTAGTGGATAGGATAACTTAAATCACAGGGCAATTCTGAAATCATGTAATTTGAGTCTTATCTCGAAACCTAGGACCTTGTCTCCTGCCTGCATTTCTTATTGGAATCCAGTGCTATGCTTGGTTGCAATGACAATCCCTACCTCTACTTCCAGAAAGTAGATTTGAGAAATTATCCCAGAGCATTGTTTACAATTTTCGGTGACATGGAATGAAAGGGTGATGTAAGTCCACAGTTCCAAGCCTGTTCTCTGTGAACAAATGTTTCTTGACGTTATTGTCTCAAAGCAAAAGCCTTCTTTAGAAAAGAAAAAAATAAAATGGAGACTGTGAAAATCAGAACCATGGCTGGACCTCCTAAAAGGACATAGCTAAGCTCATGCCCACAACGTAAAGACCCTCCAATTGGTAACAGTGTCCAGTTTTAAGACATAGGCTCAGAAACATCCAGCCTTGCCTTTCTTACCTGACACTCTTGTGGACATCTTGGCCTATAGAACCAAGCTGTCATCTCATTGAAAGAGGAAGAATGGAGGAGTCCTTCCATGCCTCCAAGACTGTATTCCCTTGAAAGTATTTACAAAATGAATTAGGCTGATGACACCAACCCTGTGTCATCAAAACAGTACATTCAGCACAAACTGGTACGATGTCACCAATTTTCCTTTTAGACAGTTATCGAAAGGTGACCATACCTTGCAGCACCAAGACATTCTTCTGGTAAGAGAAGTTAGTGTGGGCACTAAAAAACCTGGCCAAAGCCTGGACTGTTATTGGGGAGTTTGGAATCACAACCAAGTATTGCTCCTATTTCTAGGAAGTAGAGTGTAGACCGTGGCCCATAGAATCTAGCCTAAATTTACATAATGAGTCTTTCAGTAGAGGACTTGGCAAATGGTCACAAGACATTCTTGGTAGGAAAAGAAAGGTCATTGGAAGTCGATGGCTTAGAGTCAGTAGTCTGCTGAAACAGGGGTAAGTTGGGTGGATGTTTAAAATACAACACCACGCCAATGTCATATATAAGGTAAACTTGATTGCAATACAATTCATGCTCTAAAGCTTGGTTCATTATATGAAATAAAGTGAAAACCTAAGGCCACAGCAACAAGACTGGTCACTTGGTAGATACCAGATTAGTGTAGGTTATGCCTTGATCCCCATGTGAATTCCACCAGGTGTTTACTTGATATCCGTGTGTTTCCCTAGTGATTTTTAAGTGGGTTTCATGTGATTTCCACCTTGTTCCTCTTCTCCTATTTTCAAACAAGTGTTTTCAAAATTCATTTCATAAACTCTTATTTTTAATATTCAGCATTGAGTCATGGCCTTTCAGCAATTCCCTGTTGATAGTAGTGGTCAAAGGTCCGCACAAAAGAATAGTGCCAGAGTCCTGCATGGAGCCATTCAGAGTTATACTCACAATGACTCAGCATTTTTGCTATAACACAGGAATATGGTGCTTACAGTTTATACTGCTCCCAAGTAGCTTCGTCAAGCAGACTCAGCCTCCAAATATCAACGCTTTAATGTTCGACAGCAGTTTCCATTGCGTTCAAGCAGGTTGCCTGACCACAGATGAAACCTAAGGCCAGTTATCTAACAATTGTATGTTAACCTATGCCACTGTAATCAAGTGAACATTCTCCTGCAGACATATCCTTTCGACTGAAGGGCCTTTAGGTGGCTATGTTACACAGACCCTGTCATTTCCTCAGTGATTATCTAATTTTACCAAGGAATAGAGAAGGGTAACTCAAAAGTGACTGCCACACAATCAACCTAATATCAAATCAATCCATGTGATGACCTCAGGTCTGTCTCTTGACATTCACATGAATCCCGCACGGAGGCCTCAGCAAGATTCCCTAATTCTTGTTACGATATTTCCAGGCGACTTCTACCTCAATTTCCTCTGCTAGGCTAAAATCAGCTTCTTCAGAACACATCGATGGAACAGCCTCAATGTCAATATCTCAATTTTCCTTCTTTGGTGGTTAAATCAGTCTCTCTCAGAATTTGTAGTCTGAGGTTTGGTATAGAGTAATTCCGAGACAGCCGTTCTTTCCACCATCAAGTGACATCCTAACAATGACTCAGCGTTTTTTCTACAATTCTGAAAAATGGCGACTATTGTTTCCATCTCTATCCAGTCTCTGCCTCATACCACACATAGGCTCAATGATCAATGCCGCCAATGTGCCACTGTTGCTCCCACGAATATAAGGCTGTTTTCCTGACAAACAGACAACACTCAAGGTGACTTCAAGATCATTGACTGCCCTCATATACCTTTGATTTCAAATTAGATTTGTAATGAGGACACGAAATTGGATTGGAGGACAGTTATGAGGCTATTTCAGCCACCTTCTGCTCCATGTAGACTAATGACTTCTCAGGGCTGATATGAATTTTCTCAGTGATATGCACTTGTCACTACAAAAAGAACACTATATCATCCTTCCTTGTGAGGATATGTATTAGTGACATGGGCCTAAGGCACAAGGCCTGTCTTTCCTAACAAAAAGTAAAAGAAGGACTGGGAACCAAGACACTAAGCCTTTGCTCTCTAAAAGCGCATAGATATGAGAACTTAATCTGAAGGACAAGACTGTCTTCATGTAATTTGGGTCTTAAGTAGAAATCTAGGACCGTGTCTCTGGCCTCTATTTCCTATTAGGTGCCAGGGTGCTAACCTTGGTTTTGCAGTTCCAATTCCTACCCTTATTCCAAGAAAATAGATCTGAGAAATTAGCCCACAGCATTTGTTCTGAATATATCCAACACAGACTGAACTGGTGGTGTAAGCACAAGTATCAAGCCTGTTTTGTGTAACCAACTGTTCCTGGAGCCCTGGCTCAAAGTAAAAGCCTTCCTTATGTACGAAAAAATAATATGGATATGTGGAAATCTGAACCAAACCTTGACTACCTAAAAGGAAGCAGTTAAACTCAGGGCCAAAACATCAAATTCATCCAATTGGTAACAATATCCGGTCTGAAGACCTAGGTCCACAAACATCCAGCCTGGCCCTTGGTAGCTGAAACTTTTGTGGACACCTAGGCCTACAGAATCAAGCTGTCATGTCTTAGAAGGAGGAAGATGGAGGACTCGGTACATAGTTCTAAGACTGTACTTCCTTGAAAGAATTGGCGATAGAAATTGGACCGAAGACACCAACCTGTGTCATCATAAGAGTACACTCAGCACAATCTGATTCCACGTCACCAATTTTTTTTGATACAATTATCGAAAGGTAACAATACCTTACAGCACCAAGTCTTTCTTCTGGAAATAGAACATAGTTTGGGCAGTAATAAACCTGGATCAAGTTACTCGATTGGAGAGCCTGGAAGCATGGCCAAGCATTGCTTTTATTTCTATGAAGTAGAGTGGAGACTTCGCACACAGAATCTAGCCTAATTTTACTTAACAAATCTTTAGAGAGAAGACTATCTTGGTAGAAAAAAATGACAATGTAGGTCTATGGCCCAGGACCAAGTCCTCTGCCGGAACTAGGGAAAGTTGTGTGAACGTTTGAATACACAACACCATGCCAGTCTCATTTACATAGTAGACTTAAGTGCAAAACATTTCACAAACTGAAGTTGATTCATTGTAAGAGGTAGGTGAAAACCTACAGACACAGCAACAAGACTAGTCACATAGTAGACACCAGATTCCTGCAGTGTCTTCCTTGATCCCCATGTAAATCCCTCCAGGTATTTACTTGACTCCATGTAATTCCCTGGTGAGTATTACATGATTTTCAGATGACTTCCACTTATTCCTCTTCCCCTATTCTCAAACAAGTATTTTAAAAACACGTCTTATAAACTCTTATTTTCAGTATTTCACCATTGAGTCATTGGCCTTTAAGCAATTTCTTCTTGACAGTAATAGCCTAAGGTTCACCTTCAAGAATAGTATGGATCTCCCACCAGAACCATTAAAGGTTATGCTCACTATGACTCAGCATTTCTGCTACAAATAGCATAATGGTGTTTAAAGTTTCCAGTGCTCGAAGGTAGCTTTGTCAATCAGACTCAGACTTTAAATTTCAACACAGTTACTGTGTGACTGCTGCTCCCATTGTTATCAAGCAGTTTACCCGACCAGAGACAAAACCTCAGGACAGTTACCTAATGACAGGTGTATGTTAACCTATTCTGCTAACCTCAAGCAAGTCTTCTCATGCATACATGACTTTTCTTTTGAAGGGCCGTTAGGTGGCTATGTTGCATTGACACTATCATTTTCTCAGTGGTGATCTAAATTTTACCAAGGAATGTAGAAGGTAACAAAAAACTGAGTGACATACATTCAATCCAATATTACGTGACTCACTGTGACGCCCTCAGGCTTGTATCCTGACGTTCATGTGAATACCATACAAAAGCCTCGTGAGTATCGCGAGATTCCCTAATTCTTGGTATGAGACTTCCAGGTGACTTCAACCTCACTTTTCTAAGCTAGGCTAAAATAAGCCTCTTCAGAACACGTTGATGGAATAGCTTCAATGTCAATGTCTCAGTTTTCTTTCCTTGGTGGTTAAGCCAGTCCCTCTCAGAATTTGTAATCTGAGGTTTGGTATAGAGATATTCTGAGGCAGCCATTCTTTCTGCCATCAAGTGATATCCTCACAATGACTCAACATAAAGAAAAAATGGCAGCTATTGTTTCTACCACTATCTAGTCGCTGCCGAACAGCATAGTCAGGCTCAATGACCAATGCCGCCAACGTGCAACTGTTGCCTCCACGAACATAAGGCAGTTTTCCTGACAAATAGACAAAAGTAAAGGCATTTAAAGATCATTGACTGCCTGCATATAACGTTGACTTCAAATGAGATTTGTAATGTGGACATGACATTTGATCGGAGGACAGTTAGGAGGCTGTCTCGGACACATTCTGATCCACAGAGACTAATGACTTCTCAGTGTTGATGTAAATTTTCTCAGTGATATACACTTTTCACTACAAAGTGAGCACTACATCATCCTCCCTTGTCAGAATAAGGATTGGTGACACAGGCCCAAGGCACAAGGCCTGTCTTTTCCTAACAAAAAGTCGAATGGATACTAGGACCCAAAGCACTAAGGCTGTCCTCTCTGAAAACTAGTAGATATGAGAACTTAATCCAAAGGGCAAGGCTGTCCTCATGTAATTTGAGTCTTATCTAGAATCCTAAAACCTTGTCACCTGCCTCTATTTTTTATTAGGAGCAAGGGTGCTGACCTTGTTTTTGCAGTTCCAATCCATACCTATATTTCCAGGAAGTAGATCTGAGAAATTAGCCAATAGCATTTTTCCCGACTTTCTCTGACATAGACTGAAATGGTGGCATAAGCCCTACTTCCAAGCTTTTTTCTGTAAACAAATGTTGCCTGGAGGCCTGTCTCAAAGAAAAAGCCTTCTTGATGGAAGAAAAATAAAACGGAGACTATGGAAATCTGAACCAAATCTGGACCACCTAAAAAGAAGCAGTTAAACTCAGGGCCACAACATTACAATATCCAGTAACAATATCCAGTCTGAAGACCTAGGCCCACAAAAATTCAGCCTGCCTTCTACTACCTAAAACTATTGTGGAAACCTTGGCCTACAGAACCAAGCTGTCATCTCCCAGAAGGAGGAAGAATGCACAGTTCCAATACTGTCCTCTCTTTAATATTTATGATAGAATTTGCACCGAAGACACCATCCTGTGTCATCATAACAGTACATTTAGCACAAATTGGTTCCACGTCGCCAATTTTTCTTTTATACAATTATTAAAAGTTGACCATATCTTACAGCACCAGGCCTTTCTCTTAGTAATAGAACATAGTTTGGGCACTAAGAAACCTGGATCAAAGCCTGAGCTGTTTTGTAAGTTACTCGATTGGAGAGCCTGGAAGCATGGGCAAGCATTGCTTTAATTTCTGGAAAGTAAAGTGGAGACCTTGGCATACAGAATTTAGCCAACTTTACTTAATGGACCTTAGCTAGAGGACATGGCACACTGTCACAAGAACTTCTTGGTAAGAAAAAATGTCGTTGGAAGTCCATGGCCCAGGACCCAGTCCTCTGCCATAAATAGGATAAGTTATGTGGAGGTTTGAATTAAAACACCATGCCGGTCTCATTTACAGGGTACTCTTGAGTGAAAAACATTTTGCAAACTGAAGACTGATTCATAGTAAGAGGTAAGGTAAAACCACAGGCACAGCAACAAGACTACTCACCTGGTAGACACCAGATACCTGCATGGACTTCCTTGATCCCCAAGTGAATCCCTCCAGGTATTCATTTGACATCCATGCAATTCTCTGGTGACTACTACCTGATTTTCAGGTGACTTCCATCTTATTCCTCTTCCCCTATCCTCAAACAAGTGTTTTCAAACATGTCTCATAAATTCTTATTTTCAATATTTCAGGATAGCCTTTAAGCAATTTCTTCTCAACAGCAGCAGCCTAAGTATCACCTTTAAGAGTAGCGTGGATCTCCCACTAGAAGCGTTAAGGGTTATGCTCACAATGATTCAGCATTTCTGCTACAATACAGCATAATGGCACTTAGAGCTTCCACCGCTCTATGGTAACTTCGTAATCAGATTCAGCCTCTAAATTTCAAGTGGTTGATGTGTGACTGCTGCTCTCATTGTATACAAGAAGGTTGCCTGACGAGAGACAAAACCTCAGGACAGTTACCTAAGGACAAGTCTGCGTTATCCCTTGCCGCTGTCTTCCACTAAGTTTTCTCATGCAGACATGACCTTCTGATAGAAAGGCTTTTAGGTATTTATGTTACACAGATAATCTTATTTTCTCAGTGCTTATGTGTATTTTACCAAGGAATATAGAAGTTTAACAGAAAAGTGAGCACCAGACCATCACTCCAATTTCAGTTGTTTTCCAGCGTTGCTCTCAGGCCACTCTCTTCCTGGTCATGTGAATCCTGAGGGAAAGCCTCGTGAGTATCACGAGATTTCCTAATTCTTGGTAGGAGATTTCCAGGTGAATATCACCTCATTACCTCTGCTATGCTAATACAAGCCTTTTCAGAAGACATCGAAGAAACTTCCTCGACGTCAGTATATCAACTTTATTTTTATATTGGTTAAGTCAGTCTCTCACAGATTTTTAGTCTGTGGTTTGATATAGAGAAATTCTTAAGGAGCTGTTCTTTTTGCAATGAAAATGTATACTCACAATGTCTCAGCATTTTTCCTACAATAAAACAACATGGCAGCTATGGTTTCAACTGCTATCCATTCGCTGCCTCACAGCACACTCAGACGCAATTATGAACGCTGCCAACGTGCGACTTCTGCATTGATCCACTTAAGATTTGTAATGTGGATTTGACATTTGATTGGAGGTCAGTACTAAGTCTGTCTCCTTCTGTTCCACGCATACTAATGATTTCTCAGTGTTGATGTGAATTTTTTCACTGATATACACTCATCACATCAAAGAAAGCACTAAATCATATTCCCTTGTGCAGATATGGATTGGTGACATGGGCCCAAGGCACAAGGCCAGGCTTTACCTAACAAAAAGTAGAAGTGAGCCTGGGAACCAAAGCAATAAGCCTGTCCTCTATTAAAACTAGTTCATAGGATAACATAAACCATAGGGCAAGTCTGTCCTCATGAAATTTGCATCTTATCTCGAAACCTAGTACCCAGTCTCCTGGCTGCATTTTTTATAGGGATCCAGTGAGCTGTCCTTGGTTGCTGTGACAATCCCTACCTCTATTTCCAGAAAGAAGATTTGAGAAATTATCCCAGAGCATATCTTAGGACTTACTCTGACATAGACTGAAAGTGTGGCGTAAGCCAAGAGTTCCCAGCCTGTTCTCTGTGAACAAATGTTGCCCGAAGTCCTTGTCTCAAAGTAAAAGTCTTTATAGGGAGGGAAAAAATAAAACAGATTGTGGAAATCAAATCTGAGCCTGGACCTTTTAAAGGATCTAGTTAAAGCCCAGTCCCACATCATCAAGGCCATCCAAATTGTGACATGTCCAGTCTCAAGAACTAGACCCACAAACATTCAGCCTGGCCCTGTTACCTAATGCTTATGTGGGCACCTTGGAATATAGAACCAAGCTGTCATTTCCTTGGAGAAGGAAGAATGCTGTACTCAGTGCATGCTTCCAAGACTGTACTCCATGAAAGTATTTACGATAGAAATAGTTCCAATGGCACCAAACCTGTGTCACCCTAACAGTGTGTTCATCACAACCTGGTCCCACATGACCAATTTTACTTTTATACAGTTATTGAAAGGTGACCATACTTTGCAGCACCAAGATGTTCTTCTAGTAAGAGAAGGTAGTGTGGGCACTAAGAAACCTGACCAAAGCCTGGACTGTTCTTTAAAAAATTGATTGGGGAGCTTGGGATCATAGCAAAGTATTGCTCCTATTTCTAGGAAGTAAAATGAATACCTTGGCCCACAGAATCTAGCCTAAATTTACATAATGAATCTTTAGTAGAGGACTTGGCAAATGGTCACAAGACATTCTTGGTAGGAAAAGAAAAGTCATTGGAAGTCGTTGGCTAGGAGGCAGTCCTCTGCTGGAACTGGTGTAAGTTGGGTGGGCGTTTGAAAGCACAACGCCACGCCAATGTCATATGTAAAGTCAACTCATTTCACTACGATTCATGCTCTGAAGCCTAGTTCGTTTTACGAAGTAAAGTGAAATCCTATGGCCACAGCAACAAGACTGGTCACTTGGTAGATACCAGATTAGTGTGTTATTCCTTGATCCCCATGTGAATTCCACCAGGTGTTTACTTGAACTTCGTGTGATTCTCTAGTGATTTCTAAGTGATTTTCAGATTATTTCCACTTTATTCCTCTTCCTACATTTTCAAATAAATGTTTTTTAAACTTATGTAATAAACTCTTATTTTTGATATTCAGCATTGTGTCATTGGCATTTAAGCAATTCCCTGTCGACAGTAGTGGCCAAAGTTCTGCATAAAACTTTGCAGGAGTCCCGCATGTATCTGTTCAGAGTTATACTCACAATGACTCAATATTTTTAGTATAATACAGCAAACTGGCACTTACAGTTTACACCACTCTAAAGTAGCTTTGTCAAGCAGACTCAGCCTACAAATATCAACACAATTAATATTCAATAGTAGCTTCCATTATGCTAAAGCAAGTTGCCTGACCACAGATGAAACTTAAAACCAGTTATCTAACATCAATTGTCTGTTAACCTAACTGGTCATCCTCAAGCGAACCTTCTATGCAGACATGACCTTCCGATGAAAGGGATGAAAGGTGGCTATGTTACACAGACACTATAATTTTCTCTGTGGTTATCTAACTTTACCAAAAAATTGAGAAATGTAACTCAAAAGTGAGTGCCACACCATCAACCCAATATCATGTAACTCCCTGTGATTCCCTCAGGCCTATCTCCTGACTGTCATGTGAATCTTGCAGAAAAGTCTAGTGAGTATGGCAAGATTTCCTTATTCTTGGTACGAGATTTCCTGGTGACTTCCACCTCTCTATCCTCTGCTAGACTAAAATAAGCCTCTTCAGAACACTTTGAAGGAACAGCCTCAATGTCAATATCTCAGTTTTCTTTCCTTGGTGCTTAAGGTAGTTCCTCTCAGAATTTGTAGTCTGTGGCTTGATATAAAGAAATTCTGAGGCAGTCGTTCTTTCCTCCATCAAGTAGTATCAACATAAGTACTCAGCATTTTTCTACAGTACAGAAAATGGGGGGCTATTGTTTCCACCACTATCCAGTCACTGCATCACAGCACACTCAGGCTCAATTATCAAAGCCACCAGTGTGCAACTCTGGCCTCTATGAACAGAAGGCAGTTTTCCTGACAAACAGACAAAAGTAGAGGCAAATTAAAGATCCTTGACTGCGCGCATATACCGTTGACTTCAAATTACATTTGTAATGTGGACATGACATTCAATTGAAGGACTGTTAGGAGGCTGTCTCAGCCACCTTCTCCCACCACCACCAATCCTTAGACTAATGACTTCTCAGTGTTGATATGAATTTTGTCAGTGATATGCACTTGGCAATACAAAGGGAGCACTACATCATCCTCCCTTGTGAGAATATGTATTGTTGACACGTGCCTGAGGGACAAGATCTGTCTTTTCCTAACAAAAAGTAGAAGGGAGACTGGGACCCAAAGCACTAAGCCTGTCTTCTGTGAAAACAAGTAGATAAAAGAACTTAATCCCAAGGTCATGATTGTCCTCATGTAATTTGAGTCTTATCTAGAAAAATAAGACTTTGTCTCCAATCTATTACCTATTAAGAACCAGGATGCTGATGTTGGTTTTGCCGTTCTAATCCCTACCACTATTTACAGGAAGTAGATCTGAGAAATTCACCCTCAGCATTTCTTCCTACTTTCTCCGACATAGACTGACAAGCCTCATTTGTGTGAACAAATGTTGTCTGTAGACCTAACTAAAAGCAAAAGACTTCATGGAAGAAAAAATAAAATGGAGATTGTGGAAATCTGAACCAAATCTGGACTACCTAAAAAGAAGCAGTTAACTCTGGGCCACAACTTCAAGATCATCCAATTTGTAACAATATTCGGTCTGAAGACCGGGCCACAAACATCCAGCCTGGCCCCTGCCTCTTGAAAATATTGTAGACACCTTGGCCTACAGAATCAAGCTGTCATCTCCTAAAAGGAAGAAGAATGGAGAGCTCAGTACACGGATTCAAGACCGTACTTCTTTTAAAGATTTTATGATAGAATTTGGCCAAAGACAGCAAACTTTGTCATCATAAAAGTACATTGAGCACAAACTGGTTCCACATCTTCAATTTTCCTTTGATACAATTACTGAAAGGTGACCATAACTTACAGCACCAAGCCATTCTCCCGGTAATAGAACATAGTTTGGGCACTAAGAAACCTGGATCAAAGCCTGAATTGTTTTATAAGTTACTCGATTGGAGAGCCTGGAAGTATGGCCAAGCATTGTTTTTATTTCCAGGAAGTAGAGTGGAGTCCTGGCACATAGAATCTAGCCTAACTTTACTCAACAAATCTTTAGATAGAGGATGTGGCTCATGGTCACAAATCCTTCTTGATAGGAAAAAAATTCGATATAATGCCATTGCCCAGGACCCAGTCTTCTTCTGGAACTATGTATGGTAAGTTGTGTAGATATTTGAATACACAACACCACACCAGTCTCATTTACAGGGTACACTTGAGTGCAAAACATTTCAAAAACTGAAGCTTGATTCATTATAAGAGGTAAGGTAAAAATGTACAGCCACAGCAACAAGATTCGTCACCTGGTAGACACCAAATTCCTACCGGGTATTCCTTGATCTTCATGTAAATCCCTCCATGTATTCACTTGACCTCCATGTAATTCCCTGGTGATTACTACATGATTTTCAGGTGACTTCTACCTTATTCCTCTTCCCATATAACTGTCCTCCAATCAAATGTCATGTCCCCATTACAAATCTCTTTTGAAGTCAACGTGGGCAGTCAATGATCTCTAATTTGTTTCAAGTTTTATCTTTTTGTCAGGGAAATTTCCATCTCTTTGTGGGGGCAAAAGTCACACATAGGTGGCGTGGATTATTGAACCTGAGTGTCCTGTGAGGCAGCAACTGGATAGTGGTGGAAACAATAGCTGCCATTTTCCTGTATTGTAGGGAAAATGCTAAGTCATGGTGAGGATAACACTTGTTGGCAGAAAGAATGGCTGCCTCAGAATTTCTCTATACCAAGCCTCAGACCACAAATTCTGTCAGGACTAGCTTAACCACCAAGGAAAGAACACTGAGATATTGACGTTGAGGCTGTTCCATCAAAGTGTTCTGAAGAGGCTTATTTTAGCATAGCAGAAGAAAGTGAGGTAGAAGTCATCAGGAAATCTCGTACAAAGAATTAGAGACTCTCACGATAGTCATGAAGCTTTCCCGCAGGATTCAAGTGACCAGGAAGAGACTGCCTTGAGGGCAACACATGAAAATCACGTAAAATTGGGGTGATGGTGTGGCATTCACATTTGTGTTATCCTTCTACATTCCTTGGTAAAATTTGCATACGCACTGAGAAAATAAGATTACCTGTGTAACATAGCCACCTAACAGCCCTTCAGTCAAAAGGTCACGTCTGCATGAGAAGACGTGTTTGAGGACAGCGGCATAGGCTATCACATACTTGTCATTAGGTAACTGCTCTGAGGTTTTGTCTCTGGTCAGGCACCCTGCTTGTATATAATGGGAGCAGCGGTCACACATTAACTGCATTGAAATTTATGGGCTGACTCTACAGGACGAGCTACCTTAGAGCAGTGGAAACTCTAAGTGCATTATGCTGTATTGTAGCAGAAATGCTGAGTCATTGTGAGAATAACCCTTAACGGTTCTGGTGGGAGATCCACACTATTTGTGAAGATGAACCTTAGGCTACCACTGTCAAGAAGAAATTGCTTAAAGGCCAATGACTCAATGTGGAAATATAGAAAATAAGAGTTTATGAGACGTGTTTGAGAACACTTGTTTGAGGAGAGGAGAAGAGGAATAAGGTGGATTTGACCTGAAAATCACGTAGTAATCACCAAGGAATTACATGGAGGTCAAGTGAATAACTGGAGAAATTCACATGATGATCATGAAGACGCTGCAGGAATTTGATGTCTACCAGGTGATGAGTCTGGTTGCTGTGGCTTTAGGTGTTCACCTTACCCTTTACAATGAATTAGGCTTCAATTTTTAAAATGTTTTGCACTCGAATGTACACTGTAAAACACACCCACATGGTGTTGTGTATTCAAACGTCCCCAGAAATTAACCTACTTCCGGCAGTGGACTGGGTCTTGGGCCACGGACTTTCATCGACGTTTTTTTCCAACCAAGAAGGTCTTGTGACTATGTGCCACGTTTTCTATATAAAGAATTGTTAAGTAATATTAGGCTTGATTCTACGTACCAAATTCTCCACTCTACTTCGTGGAAATAAAAGCAATGCTTCCAGGCTTCCAGGCTCTCCAATCGAGTAACATACAAAACAGTTCAAGCTTTGAACCAGATTTCTTAGTTCCCAAACTATGTTCTATTAGCAGGGGAAAGACTTGGTACTTTAAGGTATGGTCACCTTTCAATAATTGTATCAAAGGAAAATTGGTGATGTGGAACCAGTTTGTGATGAAGGTACTGGTATGATGACACAGGTTGGTGTCTTCGGCCTAATTTCTATCGTAAATACTTTCAAGGGAGGACAGTCTTGAAATCGTGCACTGAGTTCTCCATTCTTCCTCTTTCTGAAAGATGACAGCTTGATTCTGTAGGTCAAGGTGTCCACAATAAATGCAGGTAGACTTGTCCAGGCTGAATGTTTGTGGGCCTAGGTCTTCAGACTGTATATTGTTACCAATTGGATGATCTTGACATTGTAGCCCTGAGTTCAACTGCTTCATTTAAGGTGGTCCAGACTTGGTTCAGATTTCCACAGTCTCAGTTTTATTTTTCTTCCATAAAGAAGGTTTTGCTTTGAGCCAAGGCTCCAGGGAACATTTGTTCACAGAAAACAGGCTTGGAACTTGCGTTTACACCACCATTTCAGTCTATCTCGGAGAAAGTTGGAAGAAATGCTGTGTGGTAATTGTTCAAATCCACTTTCTGGAAATAGAAGTAGGGATTGGAACTTCAAAACCAAGGTCAGCACCCTGTTTCCTAATAGGAAATAAAAGCCATAGACGAGGTACTAGGTTTCTAGATAAGACTCAAATTACATAAGGAGAGACTCGCTGTTAGGATTAAGTTCTCCTATTTACTTTTCAGAGAGAACAGGCTTAGTGCTTTGGGTCACTGTTTCTCTTCTACTTTTTGTTAGGCAAAGACAGGCCTTGTGGCTTGAGCCCATGTCACCAATTCATAGCTCACAAGGGAGGATGATGTAGTGCTTTCTTTTTAATGACAAGTGCATATCACTGAGAAGATTCACATCTGCACTGAGAAGTTATTAATCTACATGGATCAAAGTGGCCGAGACAGCCTCCTAACTGTGCTCTAATCAAATGTCGTGGTCACATTACAAATCTAATTTGAAGTCAATGGTATATGCGGGCAGTCAATGATCTTTAACTCACCTCTAGTTTTGTCTGTCAGGAAAACTGCCTTAGGTTCGTGGAGGCCACAGTCACACATTCGCGGCATTGATCATTTAACCTGAGTGTGCTGTGAGGCAGAAAATGTATAGTGGTTGAAACCATAGCTGCCATGTTGTTTTATTGTAGGAAAAATGCTGAGTCATTGTGAGGATACCTCTTCATTGCAAAAAGAACGACTGCTTAAGAATTTCTCTATATAAAACCACAGAGTGAAAATCTGTGAGAAACTGGTTAGACCAATATGGAAAATAAGCTGAGAAACTTAAATTGAGGAAGTTTCTTCAATGTGTTCTGAAAAAGCTTGTATTAGCAAGGCACAGGTAATGAGGTGGAAATCACCCTGAAATCTCGTACCAAGAATTTGGAAATCTAGCGACACTCTCGAGGCTTTCCAGCAAGATTCACATGACCAGGAAGAGACTGATCTGAGGGCAACACATGAAAATCACGTGAAATTGGGCTGATGGTATGGTGCTCACATTTGCATTAACATTCTACAGCAATGAGAAAATAAGATTACCTGTGTAACATAGCCACCTGATAGCCCTTCAATCTAAAGTTCGTGTATGCCTGACAAGACTTGGTTGAGGACGACGAAATAGGCTAACACACACTTGTCATTGGGTAACTGCCCTAAGATTTCGTCTATGGTCAGGCATCCTGCTTGTACACAATCGGAGCAGTGGTCACACATAAGCAGTGCTGAAATTTATAGGCAGAGTCTCAATGACGAAGCTACCATAGAGAAACTTTAAGGGCCATTATGTGTATTGTAGCAGAAATGCTGAGTCATTGTGAGTATAACCTTTAATGGTTCTGGTGGGAGCCCAATGCTATTCTTGAAGGTGAAGCTTAGGCTAGAGAAGAAATTGCTTAAAAGACAATGCTGAAATGTTGAAAATAAGAGTTTATGAGATGTGTTTTGAAAACACTTGTTTGAGGATAGGGAATGAGGAATAAGGTGGAAGTCACCTGAAAATCATGTAATAATCACCGGGAATGACAGAGAGGTCAAGTGAATACGTTGAGGGATTCATGTGGGGATCAAGAAAGATCCTGTAGGAATCTGGTGTCTACAAGATGATGAGTTTTATTGCTGTGGCTGTAGGTTTTCACCTTACTTCTTACAATGAATCAGGCTTCAGTTTGTGAAATGTTTTGTACTCCAGCATACCCTGTACATGACACTGGAGTGGTGTTATTTATTCAAGCGTCCACAGAACTCACCCAACTTCCGGCATATGACTGGGTCCTGGGCTATGGACTTCTATCTGCATTTTTTCCTACCAAGAAGGTCTTCTGACTGCCTGTCATCTCCTCTATCTAAAGATCCATTCAGTAAAGTTAGGCTAAATTCTGTGTGCCAAGGTCTCCAACCTACTCTGGAAATAAAAGCAATGCTTGGCCGTGCTTCCAGGCTCTCCAATCAAGTAATTTACAAAACAGTTCAGGTTTTGATCTGAGTGTCTCTGTGCCCAAATTTGTTCTTTTACCAAGGAAAGGCTAGGTGCTGTAATGTATGGTCACCTTTCAATAATTGTATCAAAGGAAAATTGGTGACGTGGAACCAGTTTGTGCTAAATATACTGTGATGATGACAGGTTGGGTCTTCAGCCCAATTTCTATCGTAAATACTTCAAAGAGTGGCCAGTCTTGGAACTGTGCACTGAGTCATGCTTCTTTCTCCTTCTAGATGACAGCTTCATCCTGTAGTCAAAGTGTCCATAATAGTTACTGATAGCAGGGGCCTGGCTAGATGTTTGTGGGCCTAGGTCTTCAGATTGGATAATGTTACCAATTGGATGATCTTGACATTGTGGCCTTGAGTTTAACTGCTTCTGTTCAAGTTGCCAGGCATTTTGCAGATTTCCACAGTTTCTGTTTTATTTTTTCTTCCATAAAAAAGGCTTTTGCTTTGAGCCAGGACTCCAAGCAACATTTGTTCACAGAAAACAGGCTTGGAACTTGGGCTTACACCACCATTTCAGTCTATGTTGGAGAAAGTCAGAAGAAATGCTGTGGGCTAATTTGTCAGATCTACTTCCTGGAAATAGGGGTAGGAATTGGACCTGCAAAACCAAGGTCAGCACCCTGTTTCCTAATAGGAAATAAAGGCCAGAGACGAGGTCCTAGGTTTCTAGGTAAGACTCAAATTACATGAGGACACACTTGCCTTTGGATTAACTTCTTCTATCTACAAGTTTTCAGAGAGCACAGGTTTAGTACTTTGTGTCCCTGTCTCACTTCTACTTTTGTCAGGAATAGAAAGGACTTGTGGCTTGGGCCCGTGTCATCAATCCATATACTACAAGGGATGATGATGTAGTGCTCCCTTTGTAGTGACAAGTGCATATCACTGAGGGAATTCACATCAACATTGAGAAGTCATTAGACTCTGTGGAGCAAAAGGTGGCTGAGGTAGCCTTCTAACTGTCTTCCAATCAAAAGTCGTGTCCACATTACAAATCTAATTGGAAGTCAACAGTATATGTGAGTATTCAATGATCTTTACTTCACCTCTAGTTTTGTCTGTTTGTCAGGAAAACTGCCTTATGTTTGTGGAGTCAACAGTCATACATTGGCAGGGTTGATAATTGAGCCTGAGTGTGCTGTGAGGAGAAACTCGATAGTAGTGAAAACCATAGCTGCCATTTTTCTGTATTGTAGGAAAAATGCAGTCATTGTGAGGATACCAATTTTTGGTGGAAAGATCAACTGCTTCACAATTTCTCTATACCAAACCTCAGACTACAAATCTGAAAGGGACTGCTGAACCAAAAAAATAAAAGACAACTGAGATATTGACTTGAGGCTATTCTTTCAACATTTTCTGAAGAGTCTTAATTTTGTCTAGCAAAAAAGTAAGGTGGAAGTCACCTGGAAATCTCGTCACAAGAATTTGGGAATCTCTCGATATTCACGAGGCTTCCCTGCTGGATTCACGTGTCCATCATAGACATGCCTAAGGGCATGACAGGGAGTCACATGATATTGGGTCGATGGTGTTGTGCTCACTTTTGAGTGATCCTTCTCCGTTTCTTGGTAAAATTTAGATAGCCACTGAGAAAATGTTAGTGTCTGTGGAACATAGCCACCTAACGGCCCTTCAATCAAAAAGTTCTCTTGAAGAAGGTGGCATAGGTTAACAGACAATTCTTGTTAGATAACTGGCCTTAGGTTTCATCTACGGTTAGGCAACTTGATCGCCTTGGAAGCTGCTATCAAATATTAACTGTGTTGATATTTTAAGGCTGAGTCTGATTGACTAAATTACTTTAGTGTGGTGTAAACTGTATGCACAATTTTGCTGTAACATAGTAAAAATGCTGAGTCATTGTGAGTATCATTCTTAACAATTTCATGTAGGACTCCCATACTTTTCTTTTATGTGGACCTTTGGCCACTACTGTCGACAGGGAAATGCTTAAAGGACAATGACTTAATGCTGAATGTTGAACAAAAACAGTTTATGAGACAAGTTTTGAAAACACTTGTTTGAAAATAAGAGAAGAGGAGTAAAGTGGAAATCATCTGAAAATTACTTAGAAGTCACTAGGGAATCAGATGGAGATCAAGTAAAAACCTGGCAGAATTCACATGGGGATCAAGGAAAACCCCACACTAATCTGGTATCTACCAAGTGACCAGTCTTGTTGCTGTAGGTTTTCAGTTTACTTCATATAATGAACCACGTTTCAGAGCATGAATCGTATTGCAATCAAGTTTACCTTATATATGACATTGACGTGGTGTTCTGTTTTCAAATATCCACACAACTTACTGCAGTTCCAGTAGAGGACTGCCTCCTAGTCCATCGACTTACGACTTTTCTTTTTCTACCAAGAATGTCTCGTGACCATGTGCCAAGACCTCTACCTAAAGATTCATTATATAAAGTTAGGGTAGATTCTGTGGCCCAAGGTCTCCACTCTAATTCCTAGAAATAGAAGCAATACTTGGTTGGATTCCAAGCTAGCCAATCGAGTTTTTAAAAGAACAGTCCAGGCTTTACCCAGGTTTCTTAGTGCACACACTACCTTCTCTTACCAGAAGAAAGGCTTGGTGCTGCAAGATATGGTAACCTTTCAATAATTGTCTAAAAAGAAAATGGGTGACATGGAATCAGGTTGTGCCAAAAGTACTGTTAGGATGACACAGGATTGGTTCCATCGGCCCAATTGCTATTATAAATGCTTTCAAAGGAGTACAGTCTTAGAGGCGAGCACCGAGTCCTTTATTCTTCCTCCTCCTAAGAGACGACAGCTTGATTCTGTAGGGCAAGGTGTCCACAATAGTTTCAGGTAGCAGGGGCCAAGTTGATTGTTTGTGGGCCTAGGTCTTCAGATTGGATATTGTTAGCATCTGGATTATCTTGACGTTGTGGGCCTGAGCTTGAACTATGTCCTTTTAGGAGATTCATGCTTGGATCAGATTTCCATAGTCTCCATTTTATTTTTTCTTCCATAAAAAAAGGCTTTTACATTGAGACAAGGACTTCAGGAAACATTTGTTCACAGAGAACACGCTTGGAATTTTGGGTTTACACCACCATTTAGTCTATGTCGGAGTATGTATTAAGATATGCTCTTAATACTTACTCCAACATAGGGACGACACATCAGAGCAGTTACCTAAGACGAGTGTGTGTTATCCTATGCTGCCGTCCGCAAGCATGTCTTCTCAAGCAGACATGACCTTTTAATTGAAGGGCTGTTAGGTGGCTATGTTACACAGGTAATCTTATTTTCTCAGTGCTTATGTGAATTTTACCAAACAATGTAGAAGGGTAACACAAAAGTGAGCACCACACCATCACACCAATTTCATGTGATTTTCATGTGTTGCCCTCAGTCCAGTCTCTTCCTGGTCACGTGAATCTCGCGGGAAAGCCTCATGAGTATTGCGAGATTCCCTAATTCTTCTATGAGATTTCAAGGAACTTCCACCTCACTTTCCAATGCTAGGCTAAAATAGGCCTCTTTACAACACTTTGATGGAACATCCTCAAGGTCAATATCTCAGTTTTCTTTCCTTGGTGGTTAAGCCAGTTCTTCTCAGATTTTCAAGTCTGAGTGATGTTATAGAGAAATTCTGAGGCAGCCTTTTTACCCACCATCAAGTGGTGTCCTCAAAATGTTTCAGCATTTTTCCTACAATACAAAAATATGGTAGCTATTGTTTCCATCACTACAGTCGCTGCCTCATAGCACACTCAGGCTCAACTATCAATACAGTAATGTACGACTCTTTACTCCATGAACAGAAAGTAGTTTTCCTTACAAAACAGGCAAAATTATAGGCAAATTAAAGATCATTGAATGCCCGCATATACCGTTTACTTCAAATTAAATTTGTAATGTGACACAACATTTGACTAGAAGACAGTTAGAAGGCAGTCTCAGCCACCTTCTGCTTCACGTAGATAAATGACTTCTCAGTGTTGATGTGAATTTTCTCAGTCATGTGCACTGTCACTACAAAGGGGGAACTACATCATCCTCCCTTGTGGGGATGTGGATTGGTAACGCAGGCCCAAGGCACAGGTCCTGTCCTTTCCTAACAAAAAGTAGAAGGAGACTAGGATCCAAAGCACTAAGCCTGTCCACTCTGACAAACAATTTTCCTTTGATACAGATATTGAAAGTTGACCATACCTACAGCACCAGTCTTTTTCTCTGGTAAGAACATAGTTTGGCTACTATGAAACCTGGATCAATGTCTGAACTGTTTTGTAAGTTACTCAGTTGGAGACCATGGAAGCACGGCCGAGCAATGCTATTATTTTCAGGAAGTCGAGTGGAGACCTTGGCACACAGAATCTAGCCTAATGTCACTTCTCAGATCTTTAGATTAAGGACGTGGCACACTGTCACAAGACCTTCTTGATAGGAAAAAATGTTAATGGATGTTCATGGCCCAGGACTCAGTCCTCTGCTGGAACTAGGGTATGTTGTGTGAACTTTTCAATACACAAAACCACACTGGTCTCTTTTACAGGGCACACTCGATTGCAAAATATTTCACAAACTGAAACCTGATTCATTGTAAGAGGTAAAGTGAAAACCTATAGCCACAGCAACAAGACTCATCACCTGGTAGACACCAGATTCCTTCAGCGTCTTCCTTGATCCCCATGTGAATCCTTCCAGTTATTCGCTTTACCCTCATGTAATTCCCTGGTAATTACTATGTGATTTTCACGTGACTTCCACCTTATTTTTCTTCCCCTAACCTCAAACATGTGTTTTCGAAATTCATATCATAAACTCTTATTTTCAATATTCACCATTAAGTCATTGGCCTTTAAAGAATTCCCTGTCGACAGCAGTGGCAAATGGTCCGCAAAAAAGAATAGTGTGGGAGTCCCATAAGAAGCTGTTCAGAGTGATACTCACAATGACTCAGCATTTTTGCTATACTACAGCAAAATGGCAGTTATATTTTACAGTGCTCTAAAGTAGCTTCATCAAGCAGACTCAGCCTCCAGATATTAATGCAGTTAATGTTCAACAGGATCTTCCTCTTCTCCTATAACTGTCCTCCTATCGAATGTCTTGTCCCCATTACAAATCTCATTTGAAATCAACAGTATATGCGAGCAATGATCTTTTTTCACCTCTAGTTTTGTGTGTTTTTCAGCAAAGCAGCCTTTTGTTCGTGGAGGAAACAGTCACACACTGGTGGCATTGATAATTGAGCCTGAGTGTTCTGTGATTCAGTGACTGGATAGTGGTGGAAACAGTAGCTGTCATTTTCTGTATTGTAGGAAAAATGCTGAGTCATTGTGAGGATACCAGCTGAAGGTGGAAAAACGGCTGCCTCAGAATTTCTCTATACTAAGCCTCAGACTACAAACTCTGAGAGGTACTGGCTTAATCACAAAGGAAGGAAAACTGAGATATTGACATTGAAGCTGTTCCATCAACATGTTCTGAAGAGGCTTATTTTAGCATAGCAGACAAAGTGAAGTGGAAGTCGCTTGGAAATCATGTCACAAGAATTAGGGAATGTCACGATACACACGAGTCTTCTCTGTGGTATTCACGTGACCTTCAAGAGACAGATCTGAGGGCATCACAGGGAATCACGTGATTTTGGGTTGATGGCGTGGCTCTTACTTTTGAGTTACCCTTCTCCATCCCTTGGTAAAATTTAGATAACCACTGAAAAAATGATAGGGTCTATGGAACATAGCCACCTAATGGCCCTTAAATCGATAGATCATCTCTCATGAGAAGGTTCCCTTGAGGACAATGGCAGAGGTTAAAAGACAATTGTTAGAATAATGGCCTTCGGTTTCATCTGTGGTCAGGCAAGCTGCTAGAACACAATGGAACCTCCTATCGAACATTAACTGCGTTGATATTTGGAGACTGAGTCTGCTTGATGAAGCTGCTTTACAGTGGTGTAAACGGTAAGCGCAACTTTGTTGTATTATAACAAAAATGCTGAGGTATTGTAAGTACAACTCTGAACTTCATGTGAGACTCCCGCAATATTCTTTTATGTGGAACTTTGGACAGTACTGTCAACAGGGAATTATTTAAATGCCACTGACTCAATGCTGAATATTGAAAATAAGAGTTTATGAGACAAGTATTGAAAACATTTGTTTGAAAATAGGGGAAAAGCAAGAAGGTGATAATCACCTGAAAATCACTAGGGAATCATGTGGAGATCAAGTAAACACCTGGTAGAATTCACATGGAGATCAAGGAATACCCTGCACTAATCTGGTATTTACCAAGTGACCAGTCTTGTTGCTGTGGCCGTAGGTTTTCACTTTTCTTCGTAGAATGAACGAGACTTCAGAGCAGATATCATATTGCAATCGCATTTACCTTATATATGAGATTGCGTGCTGTTGTTTTTTCGAAACCCACCCAACTTACCCCAGTTACAGCATACGACTGCCTTTTTGGCCACACTTCCAATGACTTTTCTTTTCCTATGATAAAAGTCTTGTGACTGTTGACCAAAACCTTTACCTAAAGATTCGTTATATAAAGTTAGACTAGGTTCTGTGCGTCAAGGTCTCGGTCACCACTCTTCTTCCCAGAAATAAGAGCAATACTTGGTTGTGATTCTGAGCTCCCAAGTCAAGTTTTTAAAGAATAATCAAGACTTTGGCCAAGTATCTTAGTGCACACACTACCTTCTCTTACCAGAAGAAAGGCTTCCTGCTGCAATGTATGGTGATCTTTCGATAATTGTCTAAAAGGAAATTGGTGACGTTGTACCAGGTTGTACTGAATGTACTGTTATGATGCACAGGGTTGGTGCCATCGGCTCAATTTCTATCGTAAATGCTTTCAAAGGAATACAGTCTTAGAGTTGTGCACTGAGTTCTCCATTCTTCATCCTCCAAGGAGATGACAGCTTGGTTCTATAGGCCAAGGTGTCCAAAAGATTTTCAGATAACAAGGGCAAGGCTGGATTTTTGTGGGTCTAGATATTGAAACTGGACATTGTTACCAATTGGTTGGTCTTCACATCGTGGGCCTGGGCTTTACTTATGTCCTTTTAGGAGGTCCAGGCTTGGTTAAGATTTCCACAGTCTTCGTTTTATTTTATTTTTTTCTAAAATATTATTTTATTTTAAGAAGGCTTTTGCTTTGAGACCAGATCAGGCAACATTTGTTCACAGAGTACAGGTTTGGAACTCTGAGCTAATTCTCAAATCTACTTTCTGAAAATAGAGGTAGGGATTGTTAATACAACCAAAAACAGCACAATGGATCACAATAGGAAATGCAGGCAGGAGAAAATGTCCTAGGTGTTGAGGTAAGACTCAAATTACATGAGTACAGACTTGCCCATAGGGTTAAGTTATCCTATCTACTAGTTTTCAGAGAGGATAGGCTTAGTGTCTTGGTTTTCTGTCTCCTACTTTTGTGAGGAAAAGAGAGGCCTTGTGCCTTGGGCCCATGTCACCAATCCACATCCTCACAAGGGAAGACGATGTACTACTATTTTAAAGTGCATATAATTGAGAAAATTCACATTAACATTGAAATCATTAATATGAATGGAACACAAGATGGTAGAGATAGCTTTGTACTGACCTCCAATCCAATGTCATGTCTAAATTACAAATCTAATGTGAGGCCAACGATATATGCAGGCAGTCAATGATCTTTAATTCACCTCTACTTTTGTCTGTTTGTCAGGAAAACTGCTTATGTCAGTGGAAGCAGAAGTCGCACATTGCCTGCGATCATAATTGGGCCTGAGCGTGCTGTGAGGCAGCAAATAGCAGCTGAAACCATAGTTGCCATATTGCTATATTGTAGGAAAAATGCTGAGTCATTGTGAGGATACCTCTTCATTGCAAAAAGAACACTGCTTAAGAATTTCTCTATATCAAACCACAGACTAAAAATCTGTGAGAGACTGGCTTAACAAATATGGAAAAAATGCTAAGATACTGAATTGAGGCAGTTTCTTCAACGTGTTCTGAAAAGGGTTGTTCTAGTCTATTAGAGTTAATTACGTAGATATAACCCGGAAATCTCGTACCAAAAATTAGAAAATTTCTCGATATTCACAAGATTTTCCCATGCGATTCACACGACCAGGAAGAGACTGGCCAGAGGGCAATACGAAAATCACATGAAATTGTGGTGACAGTTTGGGGCTCACTTCTGTGTTACCCTTCTGCATTCCTTGGTAAAACACACATATGCACTGAGAAAATAAGATTACCTGTGTAACATAGCTACCTAACAGCCCATCAATCGAAAGGTCATGTCTGCATGAGAGACTTGCTTGAAGACAGTGGCATAGGCTAACACACACGTCTTAGGTAACTGCCCTAAGATTTCATCTCTTGTCACACAATCTGCTTGTATACAATGAAAGCAGTTGTCACACATTAACGTCGTTGAAATTTAGAGGCAGAGTATGAATGACGAAGCTACCTTAGAGCAGTAGAAACTCTAAGCACCATCATTTTGTATTTTAGCAGAAATGCTGAGTCATTGTGAGAATAAATCTTAATGGTTCTGGTGGGATATTCACGCTATTCTTGAAGGTGAACCTTAGGCTACTAATGTTGAGAATAATTTGCTTAAAGGCAAATGACTCAATGCTGAAATATTGAAAATAAGAGGTTGATACATGTTTTGAAAACACTTGAGGATAGAGGAAGAGGAATAAGGTGGAAGTCACCTGAAAATCACATAGTAATCACCAGGGAATGACACGGAGGTCAAGTGAATACCTGGGGGGATTCACGTGGGGATTAAGGAAGACCCTGTAGGAATCTGGTGTCTACCAGGTGACTAGTCTTGATGCTGTGGCTTTAGGTTTTTACTTTACCTCTTACAATGAATCAGGCTTCAGTATGAATTGTTTTGCACTAAAGTTACCGTATAAATGAGACCGGCATGGTGCTGTGTATTCAAACATCCATGCAACTTACCCTAGTTCTGGCAAATGACTGGGTCCTGGGTCATGGACTTCCATTGACATTTTTGCCTACCAAGAAGGTCTTGTGACCATGTGTCTCATGTCCTCTATTTAGAAACCCATTCAGTAAAGTTAGGCTAGATTCTGTGTGCCAAGGTCTCCACTCTACACCTGGAAATACAAGCAGTGCTTGACTGTGCTTCCAGGCTCTCCAATCGAGTAACTTACAAAACAGTTCTGGTTTGGTTCCAGGTTTCTTAGTGACCAAATCCTATTCTATTACCAGGGGAAAGACTTGGTGCTGTAAGGTATGGTCACCTTTCAATACCTGTGTCAAAGGAAAATTGGTGACGTGGAATCTGTTTGTGCTGAATGTACTGTTATGATGACACAGGTTGGTGTCTTCGGCCCAATTTCTACCGTAAATACTTTCAAGAGGGTAATACTAGGAGGCGTGCACCCCGTCCTTCATTATTTCTCCTTCAAGGAGATGACAGCTTGATTCTGTAGGCCAAGGTGTCCACAGCAGTTTCAGGTAGCAGGGGCCAGGCGGCATGTTTGTGGACCTAGGTCTTCAGACTGGATATTGGTAACAATTGGATGATCTTGACGTTGTGGCCCGGAGTTTAACTGCTTACTTTAGGTGGTCAAGGCTTGGTTCAGATTTCCATATTCTTCATTTTATATTTACTTTCATAAAGAAGGCTTCTGCTTTGAGCCAGGGCTCTAGGCAACATTTGTTCACAGAAAACAGGCTTGGAACTTGGGCTTTAGCCACCATTTCAATCTATGTTGGAGAAAGTCGGAAGAAATACTGTGGGCTAATTTCTCGGATCTATTTCCTGGAAATAGGGGAAGGGATGGGAACTGCAAAACAGAGGTCAGCATCCTTGCTTCTAATAGGAAATAGTGGGCAGCGACAAGGTTTTAGGTTTCTAGATAAGACTCAAATTACATGAGGATAGGATTATCCTTTGGATTAGGTTTTCCTATCTACTAGTTTTCAGAGTGGATAGGCTTAGTGCTTTGGGTCCCAGTCTCTCTTCTACTTTTTGTTAGGCATAGATAGGCCCTGTGCCATGGGCCCGTGTCATCAATCCATATCCACATAAGGAAGAAAGATATAGTGCTCCCTTTGTAGAGAAAAGTGCATAACACTGAGAAAATTCACATCAAGACTTAGAAGTCATTAGTCTACATGGAGCAGAAGGTGACCAAGACCACCTCTTAACTGTCCTCAAATCCAATGTCGTACCCACATTACAAATCTAATTTGAAGTCGATGGTATTTGCAGACAGTCGATGATCTTTAATTCACCTCTAGTTTTGTCTGTTTGTCAGGAAAACTGCCTTCTGTTCATGGAGGCAACAGTCACACACTGGCGGCATTGGTTATTGAGCCTGAGTGTGGTGTGAGGCAGTGACTGGATAGTGGTGGAAACAATAGCCACCAATTTTCTGTATTGTAGGAAAAATGCTGAGTCATTGTGAGGATACCACTAGTTGGCAGAAAGAATGGCTGCTTCAAAATTTCTCCATACCAAACCTCAGACTACAAATTCTGAAAGGGACTTGCTTAACCACCGAGGAAAGAAATCTGAGATATTGACAATGAGGCTGTTCTATCAATGCGTTCTGAAGAGGATTATTTTAGCCTAGCCAAGGAAAGTGAGGTTGAAGTCACCTAAATCTCATACCAAGAATTAGGGATTCTCACATTTCTCACAAGGCTTCCATGCGAGATTCACGTGACCATCAAGAGACCAGCCTGAGGGCATCACAGGGAGTCACGTGACATTAGGTTGATGGTTTGGTGCACTCTTTTAAGATATGCTTCTTCATTTCCTGGTAAAATTTAGTTAATCACTGAGAAAATGATAGTGTCTGTGGAACATAGCCACCTAACGACCCTTCGATCGAAAGGCCATGTCTGCAGGAGAAGGTTCACTTGAAGACAGCAGCCTAGGTTAACAATTTTATTAGATAATTGGCCTTAGGTTTCATTTGTGGTCAGACAACCTCCTGGATGGCAATGAAAGTTGCTGTCAAACATTGATTGCGTTAATATTTGAAGGTGAGTCTGCTTAACGAAGCTACTTTAGAGCTGTGTAATCTCTAAGCACCTTTTGGTGGTACTATAGCAAAAATGCTGAGTAATTTAAGTTTAACTCTGAACGGCTTCATTTGTAACTTCGGCACTATTCTTTTATGCAAAACTTTGGCCACTACTGTTGACAGGAAAATGTTTAAAGTCCAATGATTCAAAGCAGAATATTGAAAATAGGAGTTTATAAGACGAGTTTTGAAAAAACTTGTTTGAAAATAGGAGAAGAGGAATAAGGTGGAAATTACCTGAACATCATTTGAAATCACTAGGGAAATATGAGGATATCAAGTAAACACCTGGTAGAATTTGCATGGGATCAAAGAATAGCCTGTCCTTATATGGTATCTACCAAGTGACCAGTCTCGTTGCTGTGGCCGTACGTTTTCATATTACTTCGTAAAATGAACCAGGCTTCAGAGCATGAATCGTACTAGAAATGAGTTTACCTTATATTTGAGATTGGCGCGGTGTTATGTTTTCAAACGTCCATGCAACTTACCCCAGTTCCAGCAGAGGACTGCCTGGAAGACTATGGACTTCCAACGACTTTTCATTTTCTACCAAGAATGTCTTGTGACCATCTGCCAAGTTCTCTATCTAAATATTTGTTATGTAAAATTAGGCTAGATTCTGTGGTCCCCAATATCCACTCTACTTCCTAGAAATTGGAGCAATACTTGGTTGTGATTCCAAGTTCCCCAATCGAGTTTTTTAAAGAACAGTCCAGGCTTTGGCCAAGTTTCTTAGTGCCCACACTATCTTCTCTCATCAAAAGAAAGGCTTGTACCATTGGCCCAATTTCTATTGTAAATGCTTTCAAGGGAGGACAGTCTGGGAGGCATGCACTGAGTCCTCTAATCTTCCTCTTCTAGGAGATGACACCTTGGTTCTATAGGCAAAGGTGTTCACAAGAGTTTTAAGTCACAAGGACCAGGCTAAATGTTTGTGAACCTAGGTCTTGAGACTGGACATTGTTACCAATTGGATGGCCATGACATTGTGGTCCTGGGCTTTATCTATGTCCTTTTAGGAGGTCCAGGCTTGGTTCAGATTTCCACAGCCTCTGCTTTATTTTTTCTTCTCAAAGAAGGCTTTTGCTTTAAGAAAAGAACATAAGGCAACATTTGTTCACAGAGAACTGGCTTGGAACTGTGAACTTATGCCACCTTTTCAGTTACGTTGGAGAAAATTGTTCGTAAGAAATGCTGTGGGATAATTTCTCAAATCTACTTTATGGAAATAGAGGTAGGGATTGTAACTGCAACCAAGGACAGCACACTGGATCGCAATAGGAAAAGTATGCAGGAGACAAGGTCCTAGTTTTCGAGTTCAGACTCAAATTACATGAGGACAGAATTACCCAGTTGTTTAAGTTATCCTATCTACTAGTTTTCAGAGAGGATGGGCTTAATGCCTTGGTTCCCAGTCTCTCTTCTATTTTTGTTAGTAAAGACAGGTCTTCTGCCTTGGGCACATGTCACCAATCTACATCCTCACAAGGGAAGATTATATAGGGCTTTCTTTGAAGTGACTAGTGTATATCACTGAGAAAATTCACATGAACACTGAGAAATCATTAGTATGCATTGAACATAAGGTGGCTGAGACAGACTTCGTACTGACCTCAAATCGAATGTCATGTCCACGTTACAAATCTTATGCGAGGTTAACAGTATATGCGGGCATTCAATGATCTTTAATTTGCCTCTACTTTTGTCTGTTTGTCAGGAAAACTGCCTATGTCAATGGAGGGAGAAGTCCTACATTGGCTGTGTTCAAAATTGAGCTTGAGTGTGCTGTGAGGAAGTGAATGGATACCAGTTGAAACCATAGCTGCCATATTGCATTATTGTAGGAAAAATGCTGATTCCTTGTTAGGAAACCTCTTCATTACAAAAAGCAAAACAACAATAACAACAACAACAACAAAAATGGCTGCTTACGAATCTCTGTATGTCAAACCAAACACTAAAAATCTGAGACAGACTGGCTTAACAAATATGCTAAAAAAAAGCTGAGAAAATTGAGTGTACCCTGTAAATGACGTTGATGCAAGTTCTTCAACACATTCTTAAAAGGCTTGTATTATCCTAGCAGAGGTAATGATGTGGAAGTCGCCTGGAAATTTCGTACCAAGAATTAGAAAATCTCGCAATACTCACAAGGCTTTCCGGCAAGATTCAGGTGACCAGGAAGGGACTGGCCTGAAGCCAACATGTGAAAATCACATGAAATTTCAGTGATGCTGTGATGCTCACTTTTGTGTTACTCTTCTACATTCCTTGGTAAAATACATATATGCACTGAGAAAATAAGATTACCTGTGTAACATAGCTACTTAACAACCCTTCAATCGAAAGGTCATGTCTGCATGAGAAGACATGCTTGAGGACAGCAGCATAGGATAACACACACTTGTCTTAGGAAACTGCCCTAAGCTTTCGTCTCTGGTCATGCAACCTGCTTGTATACAATGAAAGCAGCGGTCACACATTGACCACATTGAAATTTAGAGGCTGAGTCTGAAAGAAGCAGCTCTCTTAGACCGGTGGAAACTCTAAGCGCAATTATGCGGTATTGTAAAAGAATGCTGAGTCATAGCATAATCCTTAACGGTTCTGGTGGGATATCCATGCTATTATTGAAGGTGAACCTTAGGCTACTACTGTCAAGAAGAATTTGCTTAAAAGCCAATGACTCAATGCTGAAATATTAAAAATAAGAGTTTATGAGACGTGTTTTGAAAATAAGAGTTTATGAGACATGTTATGAGACTTGTTTCAGGAAAGGGGAAGAGGAGTAAGGTGGAAGTCTCCTGAAAATCATGTAGTAATCTCCAGGGAATGAAAGGGAGGTGAAGTGAATACCTGGAGGGATTCACTTAAAGATCATGGAAGACTCTGCAGGAATCTGGTGCCTACCAGGTGACTAGTCTTTCTGTAGCTTTAGGTTTTTACTTTACCTCTTACAATGAATCAGGCTTCAGTTTGTGAATTATTTTGCACAGGAGTGTACCCTGTAAATGAGACTGCCATGGTGTTGTGTATTCAAATGTTGACACACTTCCCCTAGTTCCAGCAGAGGACTGGGTTCTGGCCCATGGACTTATTGACATTTTTCCTACCAAGAAGGTCTTGTGACTGTGTGTCAAGTCTTCTATCTAAGGTCCATCAAGTAAAGTTAGGCTAGATTCTATGTGCCAAGGTCTCCAACTGCTTTCTGGAAATAAAAGCAATATGTGGCCCTGCTTTCAGGTGCTCCAATTGAGTAACTTCTGTTGAGGTTTTGATCCAGATGTCCTATTGCCCAAACTATGTTCTATTACCAGGGGAAAGACTTGGTGCTGTAAGCTATGGTCACCTTTCAATAACTATATCAAAGGAAAATTGGTGACGTAGACCAATTTGAGCTGAATGTACTATTATGATGACATAAGTAGGTGACTTCGGCCTAATTTCTATCATAAATACATTCAAAGGAGGACAGTCTTGGAACCGTGCACTGAGTCTTCCATTCTTTCTCTTTCTAGAAGACGACAGCTTGATTCTGTAGGCCCAGGTATCCATATTAGTTTCAGGTTGCAGGGGTCAGGCTCAATGTTTGTGGATCTAGGTCTTCAGATTGGACACTGTTACCATTTGGATGATCTTGATGTTGTGGCCCTCAATTTAACTGGTTCCTTTTTGGTGGTTAAGGCTTCGTTCAGATTTTCACAGTCTCCATTTTATATTTACTTCCATAAAAAAGGCTTTTGCTTTAAGCCAGGGCTCCAGGCAACATTTGTTCACAGAAAACAGGATTGGAACTTGGGCTTTCAACACTATTTCAGTCTATGTCGGAGAAAGTCGGAAGAACTACTGTGAGCTAATTTGTCAGATCTGCTTCCTGGAAATAGGGGAAGGGATTGGAATTGCAAAACCAAGGTCAGCATCCTGGTTCCTAATAGGAAATACAGGCTGGAAACAAGGTTTTAGGTTCTAGATAAGACTCAAATTGCATGAGAATAGGCTTAACCTTTGGATTAGGTTTTCCTATCTAGTTGTTGTCAGAGTGGGCAGGCTTAGTGCTTTGGGTCTCAGTCTCATTTCTACGTTTTGTTAGGCAAAGACAGGCCCTGTGCCTTGGGCCCATGTCACCAATCCATATCCTCAAACAGGAGGATGATGTAGTGTTCCCTTCATAGTGAAAAGTGCATATCACTGAGAAGATTCACATCAACATTGAGAAGTCATTAGTCTACGTGGATCAGAAGGTGGCCAAGACAGCCTCCTAACTGTCCTCTAATTGAATGGCATGTCTACATTACAAATCTAATTTGAAGTTAACGGTATCTACGGGCAGTCAATGATCTTTAACTCGCCTCTAGTTTTGTCTGTTTGTCAGGAAAACTGTTTTATGTTCGTGGAGGCCACAGTCGCACACTGGTTGCATTGATAATTGAACCTGAGTGAGTTGTGAGGCAGCAATTGGATAGTTGAGGAAACAATAGCTGCCAATTTTTTGTATTGTAGGAAAAATACTGAGTCATTGTGAGGATACCACTTGATGGCGGAAAGAACAGCTGCCTCAGAATTTCTCTATACCAAACCTCAGACTACAAATTCTGAGAGGGACTGGCTTGACCACCAATGAAAGAAATCTGAGACATTGACATTGAAGCTGTCCCATCAACGTGTTCTGAAGAGGCTGATTTTAGCCTAACAGAGGAAAGTGAGGTGGAAGTCATCTGGAAATCTCGTAACAAGAATTTGGGAATCTCGAGATACTCACGAGGCTTCCCTTCCTGATTCACATAACCATTAAGAGACAGGCCTGAGGGCATCACAGGGAGTCACGTGATATTGGCTTGAAAGTAGGGTGCCCATTTTTGAGTTACCCTTCTCAATTCCTTGCTAAAATTTAGATAACCAATGAAGAAATTATAGTGTCTGTGGAACATAGCCACCTAAAGGCCCTTCAATCGAAAGGTCATGTCTGCATGAGAAGATTCGCTTGAGTACGGAGACATAGGTTAACAGATAGCTGTTGTTAAATAACTGGCCTTAGGTTTCATCTGTGGACAGGCAACCTGCTTGAACTCAGTGGAAGTTGCTATCGAACATGAACTGCGTTGATATTTGGAGGCTGAGTTTACTTGACGAAGCTACTTTAGAGCACTGTAAACTGTTAGCATCATTTTGCTGTATTATAGCAAAAATGCTGAATCATTGTGAGTGTAACTCTGAACGGCTTCATGTGAAACTCCGGCACTATATTTTATGCAGACCTTTGGCTCAACCATCGACAGAGAATTGCTTAAAGACCAAAGACCCAATGCTGAATATTGAAAATAAGAATTTATGAGGTGAATTTTGGAAATACTTGTTTGAAAATAGGGGAAGAGAAATAAGGTGGAAATCACCTGATAGTCACTTAGAAATCACTAGGGAATCACACGGAGATCAAGTAATCACCTGGTGGAATTCACATGGGGATCAAGGAATACTCCGCAATAATATGGTATCTACCAAGTGACCAGTCTTGTTGCCGTTGCCATAGGTTTTCTCTTTACTTCATATAATGAACCAAGTTTCAGAGCACAAATCATATTGCAATCAAGATTACCTTATATATGTGGTTGGCGTGGTGTTGTGTTTTCAAACGTCCACCCAACTTACCCCTGTTCCAGCAGAAGACTGACTCCTAGGCCATGGACTTCCAACGACTTTTATTTTCCTACCAAGAATGTCCTGTGACCGTTTGCCAACTCCTCTACCTAAAGACTCATTATGTAAAGTAGGGCTATATTCTGTGGACCATGGTCTCCACTCTTCTTCCTAAAAATTGGAGCAATACTTGATTGTGATTCCAAGGTCTCCAATCAAATTTTTTAAAGAATAGTCCAGGCTTTGGCCAGGTTTCTTAGTGCCCGTACTACTTTCTCTTACCAAAAGAAAGCTTGCAACTGCAAGATATATTCATCTTTCAACAATTGTCTAAAAGGAAAATTGGTGACATGCAGCTAGTTTGTGCTGAATGTACTCTTATGATGACACAGGTTTGGAGCCACTGGCCCAATTTCTATGGTAAATGCTTTCAAGGGAGTACAGTATAGGAGGCATTCACCAAGTCCTCAATTCTTCCTCCTCTTAGGTGATGACAGCTTGTTTCTATAGGCCAGGTGTCTATAAGGATTTCAGGTAACAAGGGCCAGGTTGGATGTTTGTGGGCCTAGGTCTTGAGGCTGGACCTTGTTACCTATTGTATGGTCTTGACCACGTGGACTGGGCTTTAACTATATTTTATTAGTAGAACCAGGCTTAGTTCAGATATCTACAGTCACCATTTTATTTTTTCCTCCCTAAGAAGGTTTTTGCTTTGAGACAAAGACTTCAGCAACTTTTGTTCACAGAGAACAGTATTAGAAATATGAGATACACCATCGTTTCAGTCTATGTCGCAGAAAGTCGTAAGAGTTGCTCTGGTGTTATTTCTTAAATCTATTTTCTGAAATAGAGGTAGGGATTATAACTGCAACCAAGAATAGTAGACTGGATCCCAATAGGAAATGCAGGAAAGTGACAAGGTCCTAGGTTTTGAGATAAGACTCAAATTACATGAAGACAGACATGCCCTGTGGTTCAAGTTATCCTATCTACTAGTTTTCAGAGAGCATAGGCTTAATGCCTTGGTTCCCGGTCCCCCTTTGACTTTTTGTTAGGAAAAGACAGGCCTTGCGCCTTGGGCCCATGTCACCAATCCACATCCTCACAAGGGAAGACGATGTAGTGCTTTCTTTGAAGTGACTAGTGCATATCACTGAGAAAATTCACATCTAAACTGAGAAATCACTAGTATGCGTGGAACAAAAAGTGGGCAAGACAGACTTTGTATTGACCTCCTATCAAATGTCATGTCCACATTACAAATCTAATTTGAAATCAACCTTATATGCGGGAAGTCAATGAGCTCTAATTCGCCTCTACTTTTGTCTGTCAGGTTAATTGCCTATGTAAGTGGAGTCAGGAGTCGCACATTGGCCGCGTTCATAATTGAGCCCGATTGTGCTGTGAGGAAGCGAATGAATAGTGGTTGAAACCATAGCTGCCATATTGCTTTATTGCAGGAAAAATACTGAGTCATTCTGAGGTACCTCTTCATTGCAAAAAAGACGGCTGCTTAAGAATTTCTCTATATCAAACCAAAGACTAAAAATCTGTGAGAGACTGACTGAACCAATATGGAAAAAATGCTGAGAAACAGACATTGAGGAAGTTTTTCAACATGTTTTTAAAAGTGTTGTATTATCCTAGCAGAGGTAATGACATGGAAGTTGCCTGGAAATCTCCTACCAAGAAGTAGGAAATCTCACGATACTCAAGAGGTTTTCCCGCGGGATTCTGGTGACCAGAAAGAGACTGGACTGAGGGCAACACACGAAAATCATGTGAAATTGAGATGATGATGTGGCAATCCTTTTTTTGTTACTCTTCTACATTCCTTGGTAAAATACACATAAGCACTGAGAAAATAAGATTATTTGTGTAACATAGCCACCTAACAGCCCTTTAATCGAAAGGTCACGTATACATGAGAAGCCTATCTTGAGGACAGTGGCATAGGCTAACACACACTTGTCTTAGGTAACTGCCCTGAGGTTTCGTCTCTGCTCACACAGCCTGCTTGTATACAATGAAAGTAGTGGTCACACATTAACTGCATTGAAATTTAGAGGCTTAATCTGAAAGACGAAGCTGCCTTACAGGGGTGGAAACTCTAAGAGCCATTATGCAGTATTGTAGAAGAAATGCTGTGTCATTGTGAGCATAACTTTTAAAGGTTCTTGTGCAATATCCACGCTATTCTTGAAGGTGAAACTTAGGCTACTACTGTTGAGAAGAATTTGCTTAAAGGCCAAACTCAATGCTGAAATATTGAAAATAAGAGTTTATGAGACATGTTTTGAAAACACTTGTTTCAGGATAGGGGAAGAGGATCAAGGTGGAGGTCTCCTGAAAATCACGTAGTAATGTCCAGGGAATGACACAGAGGTCAAGTGAATACCTGGAGGAATTCACTTGGGGATTAAGGACAATCCTGCAGAAATCTGGTGTCTACCAGATGACTAGTCTTGTTGTTGTGGGTGTAGGTTTTCACCTTACCTCTTACAATGAATCAGGCTTCTGTTTGTGAATTATTTCGCACTGGCGTGTACCCTATAAATGAGACTGGCGTGGTGTTGTGTACTCAAATGTCCACAAAACTTACTCTAGTTTCAGCAGAGGACTGGATTCAGGGCCATGGACTTCTATCGACATTTTTTCCAACCGAGAAAGTCTTATGACTGTGTGTCACTTCCTCTATCTAAAGATCCATTCAGTAAAGTTAGGCTAGATTCTGTGTGCCAAGGTCTCCAACTACTTTATGGAAATAAAAGCAATGTTTGGCCATGCTTCCAGGTTCTACAATCGAGTAGCTTACAAAACACTTCAGATTTTGATCCAGGTTTCTTAGTGCCTAAACTATGTTCTATTACCAGGGGGAAGGCTTGGTGCTGTAAGCTATGGTCACCCTTCAATAATTGTATCAAAGGAAAAGAGGTGATGAAGAACCAATTTGAGCTGAATGTACTGTTATGATGAAACAGGTTGGTGTCTTTGGCCCAATTTCTACCCTAAATACTTCAAGGGAGGACAGTCTTGAAACCATGCACCGAATCCTCCATTCTTCCTCCTTCATAAAGATAACTTGATTCTGTTGGCCAAGGTGTCCTCAGTAGATTCAGATAGCAGGGGCCAGTCTGAATGTTTGTAGACCTAGGTCTTCAGACTAGATATTGTTACCAATTGGATGATCTTGATGTTGTGACCCTGAGTTTAACTGCTTCCTTTGAGGTGCTCAAGGCTTCTTTCAGATTTTCACAGTCTTCGTTTTATATTTACTTCCATAAAGAAGGCTTTTGCTTTGAGCCAGGGCTCCAGGCAACATTTATTCATAGAAAACAGGATTGGAACTTGGGCTTACACAACCATTTCAGTCTATGTCAGAGAAAGTCGGAAGAAATGTTGTTGACTAATTTCTCAGATCTTCTTCCTGGAAATAGGGGAAGGGATTGGAACTGCAAAACTGGGGTCAACATCATGATTCCTAATAGAAAATACAGGCTGGAGACAAGGTTTTAGGTTTCTAGATAAGACTCAAATTGCATGAGAATAGGCTTAACCTTTGGATTAGGTTTTCCTATCTAGTTGTTGTCAGAGTGGGCAGGCTTAGTGCTTTGGGTCTCAGTCTCATTTCTACGTTTTGTTAGGCAAAGACAGGCCCTGTGCCTTGGGCTCATGTCACCAATCCATATCCTCAAACAGGAGGATGACGTAGTGTTCCCTTCGTAGTGAAAAGTGCATATCACTGAGAAGATTCACATTAACACTGAGAAGTCATTAGTCTACGTGGAGCAAAAGGTGGCAGAGACCGCCTCCTAACTATTTGAAGTCAACGGTATGTGCAGACAGGCAATAATCTTTATTTCGCCTCTAGTTTCATCTGTTTGTCAGGAAAACTGCCTTCTGTTTGTGGAGGCAACAGTCGCACATTGGCGGCATTGGTCATTGAGACTGGTTGTGCTGTGAGACAAAGAGTAGACAGTGGTGGAAACAATAGCCACCAATTTTCTGTCTTGTAGGAAAAATGCTGGGTCATTGTGAGGATACCACTTGATGGCGGAAAGAATGGCCGCCTCAGAATTTCTCTATGCCAAACTTCAGACTACAAATTCTGAGAGAAATTGGGTTAACCACAAAGGAATGAAAACCTAGATATTGACATTAAGGCTGTTCCATCAATGTGTTCTGAAAAGGCTTATTTTAGGATAGCAGAGGAAAGTGAGGTGGAAGTCGCCTGGAAATCTCGTCACGAGAATTAAGGAATCTCGAGATACTCACGAGACTTCTCTGTGAGATTCATGTGACCTTCAAGAGACAGGCCTGAGGGCATCACAGGGAATCACGTGATATTGGGTTGATGATATAGTACTCACTTTTAGTTACCCTTCTCAATTCCTTGGTAAAATTTAGATATCTGCTAGAAAATGATAGTGTCTGTGGAACATAGCCACCTATATAGCCCTTCAATCGAAAGGTTATGTCTGCATGAGAAGGTTTGCTTGAGGACGGCGGCATAGGTTAACAGACAATTGTTGTTAGATAACTGGCCTTAGGTTTCATCTGTGGTCAGGCAATCTGCTTGAATGCAGTGGAAGCTACTGTCAAACATAAGTGTGTTGATATTTGGAGGCTGAGTCTTCTTGACAAAACTGCTTTACATCGGTATAAACTGTAAGTGTCATTTTGCTGTATTATAGCAAAAATGTGGAGTCATTGTGAGTATAACTCTGAACAGCTTCATGTGGGACTCCTGCAGTATTTTTTATGCGGACCTTTCGTCATTACTGTCGACAGAGAATTGCTTAAAGGTCAATGACCCAACGTTGAATATTGAAAATAAGATTTTATGAGATGAGTTTTGAAAATACTTGTTTGAAAATAGAGGAAGAGAAATAAGGCAGAAATCACCTGAAAACCACTTAGAAATCACTAGGGAATCACGTGGAGATTCAGTAAACACCTGGTAGAATTCACATGAAGATCAAGGAATACTCCACAATAATCTGCTATCTACCAAGTGACCAGTCTTGTTACTGTGGCCGTAGGTTTTCACTTTACTTTGTAGAATGAACCAGCCTTCAGAGCATGAATCACACTGCCATCGAGTTTACCTTATATATGAGATAAACATGGTGTTGTGTTTTCAAACGTCCACCCAACTTACCCCTGTTCCAGCAGAGGACTGACTCCTAGGCCATGGACTTCCAACGACTTTTCTTTTCCTACCAAGAATGTCTTATGACCATTTGCCGAGTCCTCTACCTAAAGACTCATTGTGTAAAGTCAGACTAGATTCTGTGGGCCATGGTCTCCGCTCTAATTCGTAGAAATAAGAGCAATACTTGGTTGTCATTCCAAGTTCCCAATCAATTTTTTTAAAGAACAGTCCAGGCTTTGGCCAGATTTCTTAGTGCACACTTTACCTTCTCTTACCAGAAGAAAGGCTTGTTGCTGCAAGATATGGTAACCTTTCAATAATTGTCTAAAAGGAAAATTGGTGACGTGGGACCGGTTTGTGCTGAATGTACTGTTATGATGACACAGGGTTGGTGCCATTGACCCAATTTCTAAAGTAAATGCTTTCAAGGTACTACAGTCTAGGAGGCGTGCATCAATTCCTCCATTCTTCCTCCTCCTAGAAGATTACAGCTCGGTCCTATTGGCCAAGATGTCTACAAGAGTTTCAGGTAACAAGGGCCAGCCTGTATGTTTGTGGACCTAGGTCCTGAGGCTGGACATTGTTACCAAATGGATGGTCTTGACGTTGTGGGCCTGGGCTTTAACTATGTCCTTTAGGAGGTCCTGTCTTCGTTCAGATTTCCACAGTCTTCATTTTATTTTTCTTCCCTAAGAAGGTATTTGCCTTGAGACAATGACTTCGGGCAATATTGTTCACAGAGAACAGGCTTGGAGCTGGGAGCTATGATGCACTTTCAGTCTATATCAGAAAAAGTCAACCATAAGAAATGTTTTGGTGTAATTTTTTAAATCTACTTTCTGGAAATAGAGAGGGCGATTATAACTGCAATCAGGGAAAGGACACTAGATCCCAATAGGAAATGCAGGCAAGAGACAAAAGTCTTAGATTTCGAGATAAGATTCAAATTACGTGAGGACAGACATGACCTGTGGTTTAAGTTATTCTATCTACTAGTTTTCAGGAAGGATAGGCTTTGTTCTTCCTTCTACTTTTTGATAGGAAAGGACAGGCCTTGTGCCTTGGACCCATATCACCAATCCACATTCTCAAAAGGGAAGAAGATATTATGCTTTCTTTGCAGTGAAGAGTGCATATCACTGAGAAAATTCACATCAACACTGAGAAATCATTAGTATGCGTGGAACAGAAGGTAGCCAAGACAGACTTCATACTGACCTCCCATCAATGTCATTTCCTCATTACAAATCTTTTGTGAGGTCAACAATATATGCGGGCATTCAATGATCTTTTATTCACCTCTACTTTTGTCTGTTTGTCAGGAAAACTGCCTATGTCAGTGCAGGCAGAAGTCACACATTGGATGTGTTCATAACTGAGCCTGAGTGTGCTGTGAGGAAGCTAATGGATAGCAGTTGAAACCATAGCTGCCATATTGCTTTATTGTAGGAAAAATGTAGAGTCATTGTGAGGATAACTTTTCATTGCAAAAAAACATGGCTGCTTATGAATTTCTGTATATGAAACCACAATAAAAATTTGCAAATGACTGGCATAACCAATATGGAAAAATGCTAAGATACTGACATTGAGGCAGTTTCCTCAACGTATTCTTAAAAGGCTTATATTAGCTTAGCAGAGGTAATGAGATGGAAGTCGCCTGGAAATCTCATACCAAGAATAGAAAATCTTGCGATACTCACGAGGTTTTCCCACAGGATTCATGTGACCAGGAAGAGACTGGCCTGAGAGCAACTCTCAAAAAACCCTCCTACATGAGTGTTACCCTCCTACATTCCTTGGTAAAATTCACAAAAGTCCTGAGAAAATAAGATTATCTGTGTAACAGCTACCTCACAGCTCTTCAATCGAAAGGTCACGTTGGGATGAGAATACTTGATTGAGGACAGCGGCACAACCTAACACACACCTATCAATAGGTAATTGCCTGGAGGTTTCATCTTTGGTCAGACAACCTGCTTATATACAATGGGAACAGCATTCATACATTAACCACATTGAAATTTAGAGGTTGAGTCTGAATGACGAAGCTACCTTAGAGCGGTGGAAACTATAAGCAAAATTATGCTGTATTGTAGCAGAAATGCTGAGTCATTGTGAGCATACTCTTAATGGTTCTTGTGAGAGATCCACGTTATTCTTGAAGGTGAACTTTAGGATAATACTGTCGAAAGAAATTATTTAAATGCCAAAGATTGAAGGCTGAAATATTGAAAATACTTGATTATGAGACATGTTTTGAAAACAATTGTTTGAGAATAGGGGAAGAGGAAAAAGTTAGAAGTCATGTGAAAATCACATAGTAATCACCATGGAATTACATGGAGGTCAAGTAAATTCCAGAGGGATTCACATGGAGATCAAGGAAGACCCTGCAGGAATCTAGTGTCTATCTGGTGACAAGTCTTGTTGCTGTGGCTGTAGGTTTTCACCTTACCTCTTACAATGAGTGAGGCTTCAGTTTGTGAAATGTTTTGCACTCGAGTGTACCCTGTAAATGAGACCGGCGCGGTGTTGTGTATTCCAACTTCCACACAACTTACCCTAGTTCCAGCAGAGGACTGGGTCCTGGGCCATGAATATTCATCGACATTTTTTCTTATCAAGAAGGTCTTGTGACTGTGTGCCACTTCACCTTTCTAAAAATCTATTAAGTAAATTTAAGCTAGATTCTGTGTGCTAAGGTCTCCACTGCACTTCATGGAAATAAAAGCAATGCTCGGCGTGCATCCATGGTATTGAAGCAAATAAATTACAAAACAGTTCAGGCATTGATCCAGGTTTCTTAGTGCCCAAACTATGTTCTAGTACCAGGGAAAATGCTTGGTGCTGTAAGGTATGGTCATCTTTCAATAATTATATCAAAGAAAATTGGTGATATAAAACCAGTTTGTGCTGAATGTATTGTTATGATGACACATTCGGTGTCTTCTGCCCAATTTCTATTGCAAATACTTTAAAGGGAAGACACTCTTGGAACTGTGCAGCGAGTCCTCCATTCTTCCTCCTTCTAGGAGATGAAAGCTTGATTCTGTAGGCCAAAGTGTCCACAATAGTTTCAGGTAGCAGGGTCTAGTTTTTATGTTTGTGGACCTAGGTCTTCAGACTGGATATTGTTACCAATTGGACGATCTTGATGTTGTACCCTGAGTTTAACTGCTTCCTTTTAAGTGGTCCAGGCTTGGTTCAGATTTCCACAGTATCTATATTATTGTTTCTTACATAAGGAAGGCTTTTGCTTTTATCCAGGCCTCGAGGAAACATTTGTTCACAGAAAACAGGCTTGGAACTTGGGCTTATGCCACAATTTCAGTCTAAGTCAGAGAAAGTCGGAAGAAATACTGGGGGCTAATTTGTCAGATCTACTTCCTGGAAAATGAAGTATTGATTGGAACTTCAAAACCAAGGTCAGCACCCTGTTTCCTAATGTGAAATAAAGGCCAGAGACAAGGTCCCAGGTTTCTAGATAAGACCCAAATTACATGAGGACAGGCTTGACCATTGGATTAAGTTCTCCTTTCTACTCATTTTCAGAGAGGAAAGGCTTTGGGTCCCTGTCTCCCTTCTACTTTTTGTTAGGAAAAGACAGGCTTTGTGCCTAGGACCCATGTCACTAATCCATATCCTCAAAGGGGAAGATGATGTAGTTCTCCCTTTGCAGTGACAAGTACATATCACTGAGAAAAGTCACATCAACACTGAGAAGTCTTTAGTCTACGTGGAGCAGAAGATGACTGAGACTGCCTCCTAAATTTCTTCCCAAGCAAATACCATGTCCACTTTACAAATCTAATTTGAAGACAACAATACATGCGGGCATTCATTGATCTTTAATTCGCCTCTAGATTTCTCTGCTTGTCAGGAAAACTGCCTACTGTTCTGATCCAAGCATGAAAACATATTTAATGCCCTGGCATGAACGTAAAGACCATCCATTTGGTAAAGCCCAGTCTCAAGACCTAGGCCCACAAACAATAAGCTTGGCCCTTGTTACCTGAAACTCTTGTGGACACCTTGGCCAATAGAACTCAGCTGTCATCTCCTATGAAGAGGAAGAATGGACGACTTGGTGCACATCTCCTAGACTGTACTCCCTTGAAAGCATTTACGATAGAAATTGGGCTGATGGCACCAACCCTTTGTCATCATAACAGTACATTTGGCACAACTTGGTCTCAGGTTGCCAATTTCTTTTAGACATTTATTGAAAAGTGACCATACCTTGCAGCACCAAGCCTTTCTTCTGGTAAGAGAAGGTAGTGTAGGTACAGAGAAATCTGGCCAAAGTCTGAACTGTTCTTTAAAAAACTCAATTGGAGAGCTTGGAATCACAACAAAGTATTGCTCCTATTTCTAGGAAGTAGAGTGGAGACCATGGCCTACATAATATAGCCCTACTTTACTTAACGAGTCTATACTATAGATAGAGGACTTGACAAACAGTCACAAGACATTCTTGGTAGGAAAAGAAAAGTTGTTGGTAGTCCATGGCCTAGGAGGCAGTCCTCTGCTGGAACTGGGATAAGTTGCGTGGACATTTGAAAAGACATCACCACGCCAACCTCATATACAAGGTAAACTCGTTTTCAATACGATTCATGCTCTGAAGGCTGGTTCATTCTAGGAAGTAAAGTGAAAACCGACGGTCACAGTAATAAAAGTGGTCACTTGGTAGATACCAGCTTAGTGCTGGGTAATTCTTGATCCCCATGTGAAATAATCCCAGGGTTTACTTGATCTCTGCATGATTCTCTAGTGATTTCTAAGTGATTTTCATGTGAATTCCACCTTATTCTTCTTCCCCTATTTTCAAACAAGTGTTTTCAAAACTCATTTTATAAACTCTTATCTTCAACATTCAGCATCGAGTCTTTGGTCTTTTAGGAATCTCTGTCAACAGCAATGGCCAAATTTTTGCAAAATATAATAGTGCGAGAGTCTCACATGAAATTATTAAGAGTGATACTCACAATGACTCAGCATTTTTGCTAACTACAGCAAAATGGCGCTTACAGTTTACACCACTTGAAAGTAGCTTCATCAAGTAGACTCAGTTTCCAAATATCAACACAGTTAATGTTCGAAAGCAGCTTCTATATGTTCAAGCACATTGCCTGAGCACAGATGAAACCTAAGGCCAGTTATCTAACAACAATTGTCTGTTAACCTATACTGACATCCTCATGCAAACTTTCTCATGCAGACAAGATGTTATGATTGAAGGGCCATTAGGTGGATATACTACACAGACACTATCATTTTCTCAGTGGTTATTTAAATTTTACCAAGGATTGGAGAAGGGTAACTTAAAAATGAAAGCCACACCATCAACCCAATATCAAATAACACCCTGTGATGCCCTCAGGCCTGTCTCTTAACACTCAAGTGAGCCCCGCAGAGAAGTCTCGTGAGTATCGCGAGATTCCCTAATTCTTGTGATGAGATTTCCAGGTGACTTCTACCTCACTTTCCTCTGCTAAGCTAAAATAAACCTCTTCAGAACACTTTGATGGAACAGCCTGAAAGTCAATATCTCAGTTTTCTTTCCTTAGTGGTTAAGCCAGTTCCTCTCAGAATTTGTAGTCTGAGGTTTGTTATACATAAATTCTGAGGCAGCTGTTCTTTCCGCCATCCAGTGGTATCCTCACGATGACTCAGCATTTTTCCTACAATACATGAATATGGCAGCTATTTTTTCCACCACTGTGCAGTCGCTGCCTCACAGCACACTCAAGCTCAATAATCAATGCCGCCAATGTGCGACTATTGCCTCTACAAACAGAAGGTTATTTTCCTAAACAAAAGACTGAACTAGAAGTGAATTAAAGATTATCGATTGCCCACATATACCGTTGACTTCAAATTAGATTTGTAATGTGGACATGACATTCGATTGAGGACAGTTAGGAGACTGTCTGGGCCACCTTATGCTCCACATAGCTCCACATAGACTAATGGCTTTTCAACGTTAATGTGAATGTTCTCCGTGATGTGCATTTGTCATGACAATGGGAGTACTACGTCAACTTCACTTGTGAGGATACGGATTTGTGACACAAGCTGAAGGCACAAGGCTTGTTTTTTCCTAACAAAATGTAGAAAGGAGACTTGGACCAAAGCACAAAGCCTGTTCTCTCTGAAAATTAGTAGATAGGAGAACTTCATCCAAAGGGCAAGCCTGTCCTCATGTAATTTGAGTCTTATTTAGAAACCTAGAACCATGTCCCCAGCCACTATTTCCTATTAGGAACCAGGGTGCTGACCTTGATTTTAAAGTTTCAATCCCTACCTTAATATCCAGGAAGTATTTCTTAGAAATTTGACCCCAGCATTTCTTCTGACTTTCTTTGAGATAGATTGAAATGATGGCATAAGCCCAAGTTCCAGCCTGTTTCCATGAACAAATATTTCTTGGAGTCCCGGCTCAAAGAAAAAGCCTTCTTTATAAAAGAAAAGGTAAAACAGAGACTGTGGAAATCTAAAACAAGTCTGGACCACAGAAAAGGAAGCAGTTAAACTCAGAGCCACTATATTGAGATCATCAAATTGGTAACAATATCCAGTCTGAAGTCCTAGGCCCACAAACATCAAGCCTGGCCCCTGCTACCTGAAACTATTGTGTACACCTTGGCCTACTGAAACAAGCTGTCATCCTTCGAAGGAGGAAGAATGGAGGACTCACTGCACAGTTCCAAGGCTGTCCTCTCTTGCAAGTACTTATGATAGAAATTGAGCCAAAGACACCAACCTGTGTCATAATAACAGTATATTTGCACAAACTGGTTCCACATCACCAATTTTCCTTTGATACAATTATTGAAAAGTGACCATACCTTATAGAACCAAGCCTTTCTCCTGATAATAAACATAGTTTGGGCACTAAAAAACCTGGATCAAAACCTGAATTCTCTTGTAAATTACTCAGTTGTAGAGCCTGGAAGTATGGCCAAGCATTGCTTTTATTTCCAGGAAGTAGAGAGGATACCTTTGCACACAGAATCTAGACTGAATTTACTTAACGGTTCTTTAGATAGAGGATGTTGCACACCATCACAAGACCTTCTTCTTAGGAAAAACTGTCGATGGAAGTTCATGGCCCAGGAGAAGTTCATGGCCCAGGACACAGTACTCTGCCAGAACTACAGTAAGTTCTATGGATGACTGAATACAAATCACCACGCCAGTCTAAATTACAAGGTACACTAGATAGCAAAACATTTTACAAACTGAAGCCTGAATCATTGTAAGGGGTAAGATGAAAACCTAAAACAACAGCAAAAAGACTCATCATCTGGTAGATACCAAATTCCTGCAGGGATCCTTTATCCTCATGTGAATCCCTCCGGGTATTCACTTGAACTCCATGTAATTCCCTGGTGATTATGACATGATTTTCAGTTCACTTCCACCTTTTTGTCTTCCACAAACTGCAAACAAGTGTTTTCAAAACACATCTCATAAACTCTTATTTTCAATATTTCAGCATTGAGTCATTGGCCTTTAAGAAATTTCTTCTCGATAGTACTAGCCTAAGGTTCACTTTCAATAATAGCATGATCTCCCACGTTAAGGGTTCTGCTAACAATGACTCAGCATTTCTACTACAATAAAGCATAGTGGCCCTTAGAATTTCTACCACTCTAAAGTAGCTTCATCATTCGGACTGAGCCTCTAAATTCAACACAGTTAATATGTGACAGCTGTGTTAATTGTATACAAGCAGTTGCGTGACCAGAGACAAAATCTCAGGGCAGTTACCAAAGACAAGTATGTGTTAGCCTATGCCGCTGTCCCAAACAGGTCTTCTCATGCAGACACGACCTTTCGATTAAAGGGCTGTTAGGTGGCTATGTTACACAGGTAATCTTATTTTCTCAGTGCTTATGTGAATTTTACCAAGGAATGTAAAAGGGTAACACCAAAGTGAGCACCACACCATCAGCCTAATTTCAAGTGATTTTCGAATGTCAACCACAGGCCTGTCTCTTCCTGGTCATGTGAATCCCATGGAAATGCCTCGTATGTATCACAAGATTTCCTAATTCTTGGTAAGACATTTTCAGGCAACTTCCACCTCATTATCTCTGCTAGGATGATACAAGCCTTTTAAGAACATGTTGAAGAAACTGCCTCAATGTCAGTATCTCAGCTTTTTTTCCATATTGGATAAGCCAGTCTCTCAGATTTTTAGTCTGTGGTTTGATATAGAGAAATTCTTAAGCATCCATTGTTTTTTCAATGAAGAGGTAACCTCACAATGACTCCGCAGTTTTCTTACAATATAGCAGTATAGCAGCTATGGTTTCAACCGCTATCTATTCGCTGCCTCACAGCACACTCAGGCACAATTATGAATGTAGCAATGTGCGACTTCTGCCTCCAATGACATAGGCAGTTTTCCTGACAAACAGACAAAAGTAGAGGCAAATTAAAGATCATTGACTGCACGCATATACCGTTGAACTGACATAAGATTTGGAATGTGAACATGACATTGATTGGAGGTCAGTATGAAGTCTGTCTCACCTACTTTCTGTTCTACGCGTCCTAGTGATTTCTCAGTGTTGATGTGAATTTCTCAGTGATATGCACTCGTCCCTTCAAAGAAAGCACTACATTTTCCCTTCTTAGGATGTGGATTGGTGACATGGGCCCAAGGCACAAGGCCTGTCTTTTCCTAACAAAAATTAGAAGGTAGATGGAGAAACAAGGTACTAAGCCTAGGCTCTCTAAAAACTAGTAGATAGGATAACTTAAACCACAGGGTATGTCTGTCCGCATGTAATTTGAGTTATCTCAAAATGTAGGACCTTGTCTCCTGCCTGCATTTTTTATTGGTTCCAGTTACAATCCCTAATTCTATTATCAAAAAGTAGATTTGAGAAATTAGCCCAGAGCCTTTTTTACAACTTTCTCTGACATAGACTGAAAGGGTGACGTAAGCCCACAGTTCCAAGCCTGTCCAGTGAACAAATGTTGCCTGAAGGCCTTGTCTCAAAGCAAAAGCCTTCTTTAGGGAAGAAAAAATAAAACAGAGACTGTGGAAATCTGAACCAAGCCTGTACCTCCTAAAGGGACATAGTTAAATGCCAGGTCCACAATGTCAAGGCCATCCAATTGGTAACAATGTTCAACATGTAGCCTGGTCTCTGTTATCTGAAACTTTTTGGATACCTTTGCCTAGAACCAAGCTGTCATCTCATTAGGAGAAAGAAGAATGGAAAACTTTGTGCACGCCTCTAAGACAGTACTCCCTTGAAAGCATTTACGATAGAAATTGGGATGCCACCAACCCTGTGTCATCATAACAGTACATTCAGCACAACTAGTGCCATGTCATCAATTTTCCTTTCAGTCAATTAAAAGGTGACCATACCTTGCAGCACGAAGCCTTTCTTCTGGTAGGAGAAAGTAGTATGGGTACTAAGAAACTTGGCTAAAGCCTGGACTGTTCTTTAAAAAACTCTTTTGTGGAGCTGGAAATCACTACCAAGTATTGCTCTTATTTCTAGGAAATAGAGTGAAGACCGTGGATCACAGAATCTAGCCTACCTTTATGTAACAAGTCTTTAGGTAGAGGACTTGACAAATGGTCACAAGACGTTCTTGGTACGATAAAAAAAAAAAAGCCATTGGAAGTTTGTGGCCTAGGAGGCAGTCCTCTGCTGGAACTGGAGTAAGTTAGGTGGACATTTAAAAACACAACACCACGCCAATCTCAAATGTAAGGTAAACTCGATTGCAATATGATTCATGCTCTAATGCCTGGTTCATTCTTCGAAGTAAAGTGAAAACCTACATCCACAGCAACAAGACTGGTCACCTGGTAGATACCAGATTAGTGCAGGGTATTCCTTGATCCCGATGTGAATTCCAACAGGTGTTTACTTGATCTCTGCATGATTCTCTAGTGATTTCTAAGTGATTTTCAGGTGATTTCCACCTTAATGCTCTGCCACTATATTAAAACAAGTGTTTCCAATATTCAGCATTGAATCATGGCCTTTCAGCAATTCCCTGTCGATAGTAGTGACAAAAGATCCACATAAAAGAATAGTGCGGGAGTCCGCATGAAGCCGTTCAGAATTATGCTCACAATGACTTAGCATTTTTGCTATAACACAGCAAAATGGCACTTACAGTTTATAAGGCTCCCAAGGAGCTTCATCAAGCAGACTCAGCTTCCAAATATCAACACTTTAATGTTCGAGGCAGCTTCCACTGCGTTCAAGCAGGTTTACCAACCACAGATGAAACCTAAGGCCAGTTATCTAACAACAATTGTCTGTTACTTATGCCACCATCCTCAAGAGAACCGTCTCCTGCAGACATATCCTTTCAATTATAGGGCCGACAGCTGACTATGTTACACAGATACTATTTTCTCAGTGGTTATCTTAATTTTACCGATAAATGTAGAAGAGTAACTCAAAAGCGAATGCCGCACCATCAACCAAACATCATATGACTCCCTGTGATGCCTTGAGGCCTGTCTCTTGACCAACACATAAATCCCGCAGAGAAGCCTCGTGAGTATCGCGAGATTCCGTACTTCCTGTTACGAGATTTCCAGGTGACTTTCACCTCAATTTCCTCTGCTAGGCTCAAATAGGCCTCTTCAGAACACGTTGTTGGAACAGCCTCAATGTCAATATCTCAGATTTCTTTCCTTGGTGGTTAAGCCAGTCCCTCACAAAAATTGTAGTCTGAGGTTTAGTATAGAGAAATTCTGAGGCAGCCGTTCTTCCCGCCATCAAGTGGCATCCTCACAATGACTCAGCATTTTTCCTACAATACAGAAAAATGGCGGCTATTGTTTCCACCACTCTCCAGTCGCTGCCTCACAGCACACTCAGGCTCAGTCATCAACACTGCCAATGTGAGACTCTTGCCTCCACAAATATAAGGCAGTTTTCCTGACAAACAAATAACACTGAAGGCAAATTAAAGATCATTGACTGCCCTCATATACCGATGACTTTAAATGAGATTTGTAATGAGGACACAAAATTGAATTGGAAGACAGTAGGGGGTTGTCTCAGCAACCTTCTGCTCCATGTAGACTAATGCCTTCTCAGAGCTGATGTGAATTTTCTCAGCGATATGCACTTGTCACTACAAAAAGAACACTATATCATCCTCCATTGTGAGGACATGTATTGGTGACACAGGCCTAAGGCACAAGGCCTGTCTTTTCCTAACAAAAAGTAGAAGGGAGACTGGGAATCAAGACGCTAAGGCTATGCTCTCCAAAATGTAGTGAATAGGAGAACTTATTTAAAGGACAAATCCTATCCTCATGTAATTTTTGTCTTATTAAGAAACCTAGGACCTTGTCTCCTGCCTCTATTTCCTATTAGGAACCAGAGTGCTGGTCTTGGATTTGCAGTTCTAATCTCTACCCCTATTTCCAGGAAGTAGATCTGAGAAATTAGCTCAAAGCATTTTTTCCTACTTTTACCAGACTAGACTGAAATGGTGGCATAAGTCCAAGTTCTAAGCCTTTTTATTGTGAATGAATTGTGCCTGGAGCCCTGACTCAAAGCAAAAGCCTTCTTGATGGAAGAAAAAAATAAAACAAAGATTGGGGAAAAATGAACCTAGTCTGGACCACCTGAAAAGAAGCAGTTAATCTCAGGGCCACAAAGACAAGATCATACAATTGGTAACAATATTCAGTCTGAAGACCTAGTTCCACAAACATCCAGCCTGACACCTGCTACCTGAAACTATTGTGGACACTTTGGCTAAGAGAATCAAGCTGTCATCTCCTAGAAGGAGGAAGAATGGAGTACTCTGTGCACGATTCCAAGACAATCCTACCATTAAAGTATTTATGATAGAAATTGAGCCAAAGACAGCAACCTGTGTCATCATAAGAATACATTCAGCCCAATCTGGTTCAATGTCACCAATTTTCTTTTTAATCAGTTATTGAAAGGTGATCATACCTTGCACCACCAAGCCTTCCTTTTGGTAAGAGAAGGTAGTGTGGGCACTAAGAAATCTGGATAAAAGCCTGAACTGTTTTGTACATTACTTGATTGGGGAGCCTGGAAGCACAGCCAAGCATTACTTTTATTTCTAGGAAGTAGAGTGGAGACCTTGGCACACAGAATCTAGCCTTACTTTACTTAACTAATTTTTAAATAGGGGATGTGGCACACAGCCACAAGACCTTCTTGGTAGGAAAAAAATGTCCATGGATCTCCATGGCCTGGGACCCAGTCCTCTGCCGGAATTAGAGTAAGTTGTGTGGACTTTTGAATACACAACACCACTCCGGTTTATTGACAGGGTACACTCGAGTGCAAAACATTTCACAAACTGAGCCTGATTCATTGTAAGAGGTAAGGTGAAAACCTACCGCCACAGCAACAAGACTCGTACCTGGTAGACATCAGATTCCTGCAAGGAGCTCCTTGATCCACATGTGAATCGCTCCAGGTATTGACTTGAACTCCATGTTATTCCCTGGTGATTACTACGTGATTTTCAGGTGACTACCACCTTATTCCTCTTCCCCTATCCTCAAACAAGTGTTTTCAAAACAAGTCTCATAAACAATTATTTCAATATTTCAGCATTGAGTCTTTGGCCTTTAATCAAATTCTTCTCGACAGTAGTAGCCTAAGGTTCACCTTCAAGAATAGCGTGGATCTCCCACCAGAAACATTCAGGGTTATTCTCACAATGACTCAGCATTACTGCTAAAATACAGCATAATGGCATTTAGAGTTTCCACCGCTCAAAGGTAACTTCATCACTCAGACTCAGCCTCTAAATTTCAACATGGTTAGTGTGTGACCACTGCTCTCATTGTATACAAGCAGGATGCCTGACCAGAGATGAAATTTCAAGGCAGTTACTTAATGACAAGTATGTGTTAGCCTATGCCGCTGTCCTCAAGCAAGTCTTCTCATTCAGACATGACCTCTCAATTGAAGGACTGTTACGTGGCTATATTACACAGGTAAACTTATTTTCTCAGTGCTTATATGAATTTGATCAAGGAAAGTAGAAAGGTAACACAAATGGGAGCACCACACCATCTTCCCGATTTCACGTGATTTTCTTATGTGGCCATAAGGCCATGTTCTTCCTGGTCACGTGAATACCGCCGGAAAGTCTCATGAGTATCGCAAGATTTCCTAATTCTTGGTACAAGATTTCCAGGCAACTTCCAACCTCACTTTTCTCTGCTAGGCTAAAATAAGCCTCTTCAGAACACGTTGATTAACCAGACTAAATGTCAGTAACTCAGATTTCTTTCCTTAGTAGTTAAGCCTGTCCCTCTCAGAATTTGTAGTCTGAGGTTTGGAATAGAGAAATTCTGAGGCAGCCGTTCTTTCTGCCATCAAGTGATATCCTCACAATGACTCAGCATTTTTCTACATTACAGAAAATTGGCAGCTACTGTTTCCACCACTCTCCAGTTGCTGCCTCACAACACACTCAGACTCAATCATCAACGCTGCCAATGTGAGACTCTTGCCTCCACAAATATAATGCAGTTTTCCTGACAGACAAAACTACAGGCAAATTAAAGATCATTGACCGCCTGCACATACCATTTACTTCAAATTAGATTTGTAATGTGGACACGACATTCAATTGGAGGATAGTTAGGAGGTGATCTCGGCCACCTTCTGCTCCACGTAGACTAATGACTTCTCAGTGTTGATGTGAATTTTTCTCAGTGATATGCTCTTTTCACTACAAAGTGAGCAAGACATCATCCTCCCTTGTGAGGATATGGATTAGTGACACAGGCCCAAGGCACAAGGCCTGTCTTTTCCTAACAAAAAGTAGAAAGGAAACTGAGACCCAAAGCACTAAGCCTGTTCTCTCTGAAAACTAGTAGATAGGAGAACTTAATCCAAAGGACAAGGCTGTCCTCATGTAATTTGATTCTTATCTCAAAACCTAGGACTTTGTCTCTGGCCCCTATTTCCTATTAGGTACCCGGGTACTGACCTGGGTTTTGCAGTTCAAATTCATACCCCAATTTACAGGAGTAGATCTGAGAAAAAGCCCACAGCAGTTTTTTCTACTTTCTCTGATATAAACGAAAATGGTGGCATAAACCCATTTCAAGCCTTTTTTATCTGAACGAATATTGCCTGGAGGCCTGGCTCAAAGCAAATGCCCTCTTTATGGAAGAAAAAATAAAATGGAGACTGTGGAAATCTGAACCAAGTTTGGTCCACCTAAAAAGAAGCAGTTAAACTCAGGGCCACAATGTCAAAATCACCCAATTGGTAACAATATCCAGTCTGAAGACCGAGGCTCACAAAAATCCAACCTGGACCCTGCTACCTCAAACTACTGTGGACACCTTGGCCAACAGAATCAAGCTGTTATCTACTAGAAGGAGGAAGAATGGAGGACTCCATGCACGGTTCCAAGACTGTCCTACCTTCAAAGTATTTACGATAGAAATTGGGCCGAAGACACTAACCTGTGTCATCATAACAGTGCATTCAACACAAACTGGTTCCACGTCACCAATTTTATTTTTATACAATTATTGAAAGGTAACCATAGGTTACAGCACTAAGCCTTTCCCCTGGTAATAGAACATAGTTTGGCAACTAAGAAACCTGGATCAATGCCTGAACTGTTTTGTAAGTTACTCGATTGGAGAGCCTAGAATCATGGCCAAGCATTGCTTTTATATCCAGGAAATGGTGTGGAGACAATAGCACACAGAATCTAACCTAATTTTACTTAACAGATTTTCAGATAGTGGACTGGCACATGGTCACAAGACCTTCTTGGTAGGAAAAAATGTCGATGGATGTCCATGGCTCAGGACCCAGTCCTCTGCCAAAATTAGGACATTTGAATACACAACACCATGCTGATCTCATTTACAGAGTACACTCGAGTGCAAAACATTTCACAAAATGAAGCCTGATTCATTGTAAGGGGTAAGGTGAATACCTACAGCCACAGCAACAAGACTCATCACCAGTAGACACCTGATTCCTGCAGGGTCTTTCTTGATCACCACATGAATGCCTCCAGGTATTCACTTGACCTCCATGTAAATCCCTGGTGATTACTAGTGATTTTCAGATGACTTCCAACTAATTCCTCTTCCCCTATCCTCAAACAAGTGTTTTCAAAACATGTCTCATAAACTCTTATTTTTAATATTTCGGCATTGAGTCTTTGGCATTTAAGTAATTTCTTCTCAACAGTAGTAGCCTAAGGTTCACCTTCAAGAATAGCGTGGATCTCCCAACATAACAGTTAAAGCTTCGACTCACAATGACTCAGCATTTCTGCTATGATACAGCATAATGTTGCTTACAGTTTCCACCGCTCTAAGGTAGCTTCGTCATTCAGACTCAACCTCTAAATTTCAATGAGATTAATGTGTTGCCACTGCTCCCATTGTATAGAAGCAGGTTGCCTGACCAAAGATGAAACCCCCAGGGAGAAGCCTAACAAGTGTGTGTTAGCATGTGCCACTGTCTTCAATTAAGTCTTCTCATCTCAACATGACCTTTCAATTGAGGTGGCTAGTTTACACAGGTAATCTTATTTTCTCAGTGCATATGTGAATTTTACCAAGTAATGTAGGAGGGTAACACAAAAGTGTTTTTCAGAGATGCCATTAGGCCAGTTCTTCCAGGTCACTTGAATCCTGTGGGAAAGCCTCGTGAGTATTGCGAGATTTCCTAATTCTTGGTACAAGATTTCCAGGGGACTCTCACCTCATTACCTCTGCTACATTAATACAAGCCTTTTAAGAACATGTTGAAGAAACTGCCACAATAGCAGTATTTCAGTATTTTTCCATAATGGTTATGCCAGTCTCTGGCAAATTTTTACTGTGGTTTCACATAGAGAAATTCGTAAGCAGCCATTCTTTTTGGAATGAAGAGGTATCCTCACAATGACTCAACATTTTTCCTACAATAAAGAAATATGGCAGCTATGGTTTTAACTGTTATCCATTAGCTTCCTCACAGCACACGCAGGCTCAGTTATGAACACAGCCAATATGCAACTTCTGCCTACAATGGCATAAGCAGTTTTCATGACAAACAGTCCAAAGTAGAGGTGAATAAAAGATCATTGAATGCCCACATATACTGTTGACTTCACAAAAGATTTGTAATGAGAACGTGACATTTGATTGGAGGTCTATACAATGTCTGTCTTGGCTACCTTCTGTTCCACACACACTAATGATTTCTTAGTGATGATGTGAATTTTCTGAGTGATGTGCACTTGTCACTGCAAATAAGTCACAATATCTTCTCCCCTTGCAAGGATATGGATTGGTGACATGGGCCCAAGGTACAAGGCCTGTCTTTTCCTATCAAAAAAGTAGAAGGAAGATTGGGAACCAAGGCACTAAGCCTATGCTCTTTGAAAACTAGTAGATAGGATAACTTAAACCATATGACATGTCAGTCCTCGTGTAATTTGAATCTTATCTCGAAACCTAGGACTTTGTCTCTTGCCTGCATTTTCCATTGGGATCCAATGTGCTTTCCCTGGTTGCAGTTACAATCCCTATTTCTATTTTCAGAAAATAGATTTAAGAAATTGCACCAGAGCATTTTTTACGACCGAGTTTTCCGATATAGACTGAAAGGGTGGCATAAGATCCAAGCTTCAAGCCTGTTCGCTATGAACAAATATTGCCTGAAGTACTTGTCTCAAAGAAAATCCTTCTTAGGGAAGAATATATAAAACGAAGACTGTGGAAAAATGAAAGAAGACTGGGCCTCCTAAAAGGACATAGTTAAAGCCCAGGCCTACAACATCAAGACTATCCATTTGGTAACAAAGTCCAGACTCAAGACCTAGGCCCACAAACAACCAGCCTGGCCCTTGTTACCTGAAACTCTTGTGGACACCTTGGCCTATAGAACCAAGCTGTCATCTCCTAGGAGGAGGACAAATGGAGGACTTGGTGCACGCCTCTTAGACTGTAGTACCTTGAAAGTATTAACAATAGAAATTGGACAATAACACCAACCCTGTGTCATCATAACAGTACATTCACCACGAACTGGTCCCACGTCACCAATTTTCCTTGTAGACAGTTACTGAAAGGTGACCATACCTTTCAGCACCAAGTCTTTCTTCTGGTAAGAGAAGGTAGTGTGAGCACAAAGAAACCTGGCCAAAGCCTGGATTATTCTTTAAAAAACTCAATTGAGGAGCTTGAAATCACAACCAAGTATTGTTCCTATTTCTAGGAAATAGAGTGGAGATTGTGGCCCACAGAATCTAGCCCTATTTTCCATAAAAAATCTTTAGGTAGATTACTTGGCAAATGGTCACAAGACATTCTTGGTAGGAAAAGAAAAGTCATTGGAAGTCCACGGCCTAGGAGTCAGTCTTCTGCTAGAACAGGGGTAAGATGGGTGGCCGTTAGAAAACAGAACACCACGCCTATCTCATATATAAGGTGAACTCAATTGCAATACGATTTATGCTCTGAAGCCTGGTTCATTCTACAAAGAAAAGTGAAAACCTATGGCCACAGCAACAAGACTGGTCACTTGGTAAATACCAGATTAGTGTAGGGTATTCCTTGATCTCCATGTGAATTCCATCAGGTGTTTACTTGATCTCCGTGCGATTCCCTGGTGATTTCTAAGTGATTTTCAGGTGATTATCACCTTATTGCTTTTCCCCTATTTTCAAACAAATGTTTTCAATACTTGTCTCATAAACTCTTATTTTCGATATTCAGCATTGAGTCAGTGGCATTTAAGTAATTCCCTGTTGACAGTACTGTCCAAAGTTCCACATAAAAGAATACTGCAGGAGTTAACAGAGACAGGAGGGGTGGCGTAAGCCCACAGTTCCAACCTGTCCTCTGTGAACAGATGTTGCCAGGAGTCCTAGGTTCATGGCAAAAGCCTTCTTTATGGAAGAGAATCTAGAATGGAAACTGTGGAAATCTGCACCAAGCCTGGACTTCCTAAAAAGAACTAGTTGGCAGCCCAGGCCCACAACGTCAAGACCATCCAATTGGTAACAAAGTTCAGACTGAAGACGTAGGCCCATAACACCTAGCCTGGCCCTTGCTACCAGAAACTCTTTTGGAGAGCTTGGCTTACAAAACCAAGCTGTTATGTCCTAGGAGAACTAAGAACGGAGGTCTAGATTCACAGCTCCAAGACTGTCCTCCCTTTAATGCATTTACGATAGAAATTTGGGCCGATGGCACCTACCTTGTGTCATGTTAACAATACATTCAGCACAACCTGATCCCACATCACCAGTTTTCCATTTTGACAATTATTGAAAGGTGATTGTAACTTACAGCACCAAGCCCTAGTAAGAGAAGGTAGGGTGGGCACTAAGAAACCTGGCACAAAGCCCAGACTGATCTTTCCAGAACTTGATTGGGGAGCTTCAAAGTATGACCAAGTACTGCTCCTATTTCCCTTGGCCCATAGAATGTAGCCTAACATTACTTAACAGAACCTTAGGTGACAGACATGGCACACCAAACAAGACCTTCTTGGCAGGAAAAAAACAAAGTCGATAGAAGTCCATGGTCCAAGACCCAGTCCTCTGCTCGGACTAGGGTAAGTAGAGTGGATATTTGAAAACTAATACAATGCTGGTCTTATTTACAACGTAAACTAGAGTTTCACACACTGAAGCCTGGTTCGTTCGTTCTAAGAAATAAAGTGAAAACCTTACTTCTTAGACTAGTCACAGCAACAAGACTAGTCACCTGGTAGACACCAGATTCCCACGGGGTCTTCCTGACACCCATGTGAATCCTGAAAGGTGTTTACATGACCCGCGCTTATTCCCTAGTGATTGCTATGTGATTCAGGCGACTTCGGCCTTATTTTTCTTCCTCTATCCACAAACAATTGTTTTCAAAACATGTCTCATAAACTCTTCATTCTCAATATTTCGGCATTGATGCATGGGCCATTAAGCAACTCCATCTCAACAGTAGTGGCCTAAGGTCTACATCCAAGAATAGTGAGGGAGTCCCACGTGAAGCCATTAAGAGTTATGCTCACAATGACTCAGCATTTTTGCTACAATACAGCAAAATGGCACCTACCCTTTCCACCGCTCTAAAGTAGTTTTGTCAAGCAGACTCAGCCTCCATATTTCAATACGGTTAATGTGTGACAGCCGCTTCCATTGCCTTCAAGTAGGTTGCCTGACCACAGACAAAACCTCAGACGAATTAACTCACAATTGTCTGGTAGCCTACACCACTGTCCTCAAGCAAGTCTACTCCTTCAGACAAGACTTTTCCATTGAAGGGTCATTACGTTACTGTTACACACGAAGTCTCATTTTCTTAGTGTTTATGTGAATTTTACCAAGAAATGTAAAAAGGTAACTCAAAAGTGAGCACCACACCATTACCCCAATGTCACGTGATCTCCCAGCGATGCCCTCAGGCCACTCTCTCTTTTGATGGTCACTTGAATCCTGCAGAAAAGCCACATGAATACTGCAAGATTTCCTAGTTTTTGCTACGAGATTTTCAGGTGACTTTTCTCTGCCGATATAAACCAAGGGTTTTCAGAATACATTGAAGGAACTGCCTGAATGACAATAGCTCTGCTTTTTTACCATGGTCGTTAGGGCAGTCCTTCTTAGCATTTGTAGTCTGAGGTTTGCTATAAATTCTGAAGCAGCCGTTCTTTCCGCCATGAAGAGGTATCCTCACAATGACTTAGCATTTTTCCTAAAATACAGCAAAATGCGGCTGTTGTTTCCACAGCTATCCAGTCGCTTCTTCACTGCACAATCAGCCTCAAATTTTAAACGTGGCAAATGTGGGACTGCCACCTCCATTGCCATAAAGCAGCTTTCCTGACAACAGACAAAAGCTGAGGCAAATTAACGATCATTGACTGGCTGCATATACCATTGACCTCAAGTAAGTTTTGTAATGTGGACACAACATTCAATTGAGGGTCAGTTAGGAGGCTCTCTCGGTCACCTTCTGTGACAAACAGACTAATGTTTTTTCAGTGTTTATGTGAATTTTCTCAAGATTTATGCATTTGTCATTCCAAAGGGAGCATTACATCATCCCCATCTATCACATGATCTCCCTGTCACACAGGACAGTCTCTTGATGGATACCTGATTCCCACGGATGGTCATGTCGTAACTCCTGCAGGGCCATATTCTCGAGGTTAACACTATCTAATTTTGAACACACTAGGCTAAAGACCTACTCACACTGTCAATACCCTAGACCCTGTGACAGAAAATTATGTGCAGTGCATGGCCCACAAATCAAAGCTGCCTACCCTTACAGAGAAAATAGGAGACCTCCATTCATGGTAACAGTACTGTCATCCCTTCAAATGATGTACACTGGAGACCCAGGCACATGACACAAAGCCAGTCTCTTCCTAACACTAATACAAAATAGCCCTGGTCTAAAGCCACCAAGCCAGTCCTCACTGAAAATTAGTATATTGGAGACCTTAAACTGCAAAGCCAGCCTTTCCTCTGGTAAGAATGTCTTTCTAGGAAAACTAGAACCTTGGCCCCAGACTTGGACTTTCTGTTAGGAGTGAGAGCGGTGACTTTGGCTTGAGTTCCAGTACCTTAACATATCCCAGGAGGTAGAGCTGAGACCTCAGGCCATAGCATTTCTTCTATTTTTCCTTATAGAGATTGAAGTGGAGGCCTGGGCCCACAATTCTAAGCCTGTCCTCCCTGAAAGAATGTCAACTGGTATCCAAGGCCCACAACAACAAGCCTGTCTTTATGCAAGGAAAACTAAAATGGAGAATTAGGCCTGTGACACCAAGCCTAGACTCTCCTCACAGGAATTAGAGTGCAGGACTAGGCTCCCAAGTTCAAGATTGTCTAATTTATAACAGACTAGACAAAACAACTACTCACACTACACCTGTGTTATTCCCTGTGAACAGATACTCATGTGAAGTGTAAGGCACACAAACAAATCTGACTTCTCTGAACAAAATAAAAACGGAGGCCTCCATTCATACCAGCAGCACTGTCTTTCCTTGAAAGTACGCGGAGTGCTGAAACTGGCCCATGACACAATGCCTGTCTTTTCGTAACAAAAAGTACAAGAGAGACTGGGACCCAAGGCACTAAGCCTCTGCAAACTAGTAGATAGGAGAACTTAACCCACAGGGCAAGCCTATCCTCAGGTAAGAGAATCTTATCTCGAGACCTAGGACCTTGTATCCTGCCTGGATTTCTAATCAGGAACAAGAATGCTGACCTTAGTTTTCAGTTCCTATTTCTACCTCTATTTCCAGGAAGCAGAGCTGAGAAATTGACCCAATGCATTTCTTCTGTCTTTCTCTAACAGAGACTGAAAAAGTAGCCAGGGCCAACGGTTCTAAGCCTGTCCTCTGTTAACAAATGTTGCCTGGAGACCTAAGCCCACAGCAAAAAGGCTTCTTTATGAAAGAGAAACTAGAATGGAGACTGTTAATATCAACACCATGCCTGGACCTCCTAAAAGGAACTAGTTGGCAGCCCCAGGTCAACAAGGTCAAGACCATTCAGTTGGTAACAAAGTCCAGACTGAAGACCTAGGCCTACAACACCTAGTCTGACATCTGCCACCAGAACCTCTTAGGGAGACCTTGGCCCACGGACCCAAGCTGTCATCTCCTAGGAGGAGGAAGAACAGAGGATTCAGTTCCTAGCCCCAAGAATGCCCCCTCTTTAAAGCATTTTCTATAGAAATGTGAGCCGATGCCACCAACCTCGTGTCATGCTAACAGTCCACTCAGCACAACCTGGTCCTGCGCCATCGATTTTCTCTTTTGCCAATTATTGAATGGTGACTGAAATTTACAGTACCAAGCCTTTCCCCTGGTAACAGAAGATAGTGTGTGCACTTAGAAATCTGGCACAAAGCCTGGTCTATTTATTCAGAAACTCGATTGGGGAGTTTGAAATCACAGCCTATCATTATTCATATTTCCAGGAGGTAGAGTGGCATCAAGGCTCACAGTATCTAGCATAACATTCCTTAACTGAACCTTAAATTTAGAACTTGGCACAAGGTAACAAGATCTTTTTTTAGAAAAAAAAAAAAGTCGATAGAAGTCCATGGCCCAGGACCCAGTTCTCTACCCAGACTGGGGGAAGTTGAGTGGATGTTTGAAAACACAACACCATTCTGGTCTCATTTACAAGATAAACTCGAGTGTAAAATGTTTCACACACTGAAGGCTGGTTCATTCTAAGAAGTAAAGTGAAAACCTATGCCCACAGCAACGAAACAAGTCGCCTGGTAGATACTGGATTTCTGCGGGAACTTCCTTGGCCCCAAGCTGAATCCTGCAAGGGAGTCACATGACTACCACGTGATTCCCTAGTGATTGCTATGTGATTTTCAGGTGACTTCCACCTTATTCCTCTTCCCCAATCCTTAATCAAGTGTTTTCAAACATGTCTCATAAATTCTTTATTTTCAATATTTCAGCATTGATGCCTTGGCCGTTACGCAATTCCACCTCAACCGTAGTGGCCACCGGTCCACATACAAGAATAGTGTGGGAGTCCCACGTGAAGCTGTTAAGAGTTATGCTCACAACAACTCAGCATTTTTGCTACAATACAGCAAAATGGCACCTACCCTTTCTACCGCTCTAAAGTAGCTTCGTCAAGCAGACTCATCCTCCAAATTTCAACAGTGGTTAATGTGCAACAGCCGCTCTCATTGCCTTCAAGCAGGTTGCCTGACCACAGACAAAACCTAAGGCCAGTTAACTAATGACAATTGTCTGGTAGCCTACACCGCTGTCCCCAAGGAAGTCTTCTCATGCAGACATACCTTTTGATTGAAGGGCTGTTAGGTGGCTCTATGACACACAAACTCTCCTTTTCTCAGTGTTTATGTGAATTTTACCAGCAAATATAGAAGAATAACTCAAAAGTGAGCTCCACACCATCACCCCAATGTCACATGATCTGTCACACCCTCAGGCCAGTCTCTCAATGGTCATGTGAATCCTGCGGGAAAGCCACGTGAATACCATGAGATTACCTAATTCTTGCTGTGAGATTTTCAGGTAATTTCAACCTCATTTCCTCTGCTGATGTAAACCAAGAGTTTTCAGAATACGTTGAAGGAACTGCCTCAACGTCAATACCTCCACTTTCTTTCCATGATGGTTAAACCAGTCCTCAGAATTTGTAATCCGAGGTTTGCGATAGAGAAATTCTGAGGCATCAGTTCTTTCCCCCATGAAGAGGTATCCTCACAATGACCCAAAATTTCTTCTACACTACAGCAAAATAGTGGCTGTTGTTTCCACCGCTATCCAGTCATTCCTCGCAACACAGTCAGCCTTTAATTTTCAACGTGGCCAATGTTGACCACTGCCACCACTGACATAAAGCAAGTTTTCTGAAAATAGACAATCTGAGGTGAATTAATGATCAGTGTCTGGCTGCATATACCGTTGACCTCTAGTAGGATTTGTAATCTGAGCACGATATTCGATTAGAGGTCAGTTACGAGGCTGTCTCAGCTAACCTTCTGTGACACACAGACTAATGCTTTCTCACTGTTTATATGAATTTTAACTAATGATATTTACTTGACATTCCAAAGGGAGTACTGCATCATCCCCATCAGTCACATGATCTCCCTGTGTTTCATATAGGCCAGTGTATTGATAGGCACCTGATTCCCATGGGTGGTCATCCTATCGTGACTCCTGCATGGCCATGATCCCGAGATTAACAGTCTAATTACAAACAGAATAGGCGAAAACCTACTCACACTACCAATATCCTAGACCCAGTGACAGATACTAACGTGCAGTGCATGACCCATAGAGAAAACCTATCTACTCTTACAGAAAAAAAAGGAGATTTCCGTTCATAGTAAGAGTAATATCCTCCCTTCAAGTGATATAGACTGGAGACCTGGGCCCCTGACACAAAGCCAGTCTGTTCCTATCACTAACACAACTTAACCCTGGTCTAAAGCCACCAAGCTAGTCATTGCTGAAAATGAGCATATTGGAGAGCTTAAACCGTAAGGCCAGCTTTTCTTCTGGGAACAATATCTTTCTTGAAAAACTAGAACCTTGGCACCAGGCCTGGATTTTCTGTTAAGAGTGAGAATAGTGACTTTGGCTTGTATTTCCAACCCTTTCACTTATTCTAAGTGGTCAAGCTGAGACCTCGGGCCACTGCATTTCTTCTGCTTTTTCCTAACAGACTGAAGTGGTGGGCTGGGCCCACGGTTCTAAGCCTGTCTTCCCTGAACAAATGTCCAGTGGTGTCCAAGGCCCATAGCAACAAGCCTATCTTTATGCAAGAGAAACTAGAATGGGACTTAGGCCTGAGATATAAGCATGGACTCTCCTAACAGGAACTAGAATGTAGGCTGAGGCTCCAAAGGTCAAGACCATCTCATTTATAACAGACAATGTAAAACAACTCACACTACACCCAAGGTATCCCCTGTGAACAGAAACTCTGAGGCAGCCATTCTTTCTTCTATAAAAAGGTATCTTCATAATGACTCAGCATTTTTCCTACACTACAGCAAAATGGCGGCTGTTGTTCCCACCACTATCCAGTCACTTCCTCACAAGACACTCAGCCTCCAATTTTTAACGCTGCCAATGTTTGACCGCCGCCTCACTGCCATAAAACAGATTTCTGGACAAAAGATAAAACGTGAGGCAAATTAATTATCATTGTCTGGCTGCATACACCACTGAACTCAAGTACGTTTTGTAATGTGGACACGACATTCCATATGAGGTCAGTTAGGAGGCTGTCTTGGGCACCTTCTGTTATACACAGACTGATGTTTTCTCAGTGTTTATGTGAATTTTGTCAGGTGATACACACTCGTCATTCCAAAGGGAGCACTATGTCATCCCCATCTGTCACATGATCTCCCTGCTTTTCATACAAGCCAGTCTCTTGATGGGCAGATGATTCTCACCAGGTAGTCACGTGATCCTGTCATGAATCTAGTGGGGCCATTCATCTGAGTTTAACACTGTCTAATTTTAAACAGACTAGGCCATGGACCTACTCACACTACCAATATCCTAGACTCTGTGACAGGAACTAATGTGTAGTGAATGCCCCACAAATCAAAGCTGTCTACTTTTACAGAAAAGAAAGGAGACCTCCATTCATGGTTACAGTACTATCCTCCCTTCAAATAATGTAGACTAGAGACCTGGGCCCACGACACAAAGCCAGTCTCTTCCTAACACTGATAGAACGGAGCCCTGGTCTAAAGGCACAAGCCTAACCTCGTTGAAAATTAGTAGATTGAAGACCTGAAACCACAAGCACAGCCTTTCTTCTGGTGCGAATATCTTTCTCAAAGAAGCAGAAACTTGATTCCAGGCCTGGACTTTCTCTTAGGTATGAGAGTGTTGACTTTGGCTTGCAGTTCTAATCCCTTCACCTATTTCAGTTGGTCAAGCTCAGACCTTGGGCCAATGCATTTCTTCTGTCTTTTTTTAACAGTGACTGAAGTGGTAGCCTGGGCCCACGGTTCTATACCTGTCCTCACTGAACAAATGTCAAGTGGTATGCTAGGCTCACAGCAACAAGCCTGTCTTTATGCAAGGGAAACTAGAATGGAGACTTAGGCCTGTGACAACAAGCATGGACTCTTCCAACAGGAACTAGAATTCAGACCCAGGCTCCCAAGGTCAAGACCATCTAATTTATAACAAACTAGGTGAATCAACTACTGTCACTACACACAAGCTAGCCCCTGCGAACAGAAATGTTTGTGGAATGAACAGCTCACAAACAAAGCAGTATTCTCTGAAAAAAAGGAATAATGGAGGCCTCCTTTTGTACCAGCAACATTGTCATCCCTTGAAAGGATATGGAGTGTTGTCACGAGCCCAAGGCACAAAGCCTGTTTTTTCCTAACAATAAGTACAAGGGAGACTGGGATCCATGGCACTAAGCCTGTCCTCTCTGAAAAGTAGTAGGTAGGAGACCTTACCTCACATGGCAAGCCTGTCCTCAGGTAAGAGATGCTTAACTCAACACCTAGGACCTTGTCTCATGCCTGAATTACTAATCAGGAACCAAAGTGCTGATCTTGGTTTGCAATTTCAATCCCTTCCCTTATATCTAGGCAGTAGATTTGAGAAATTGGACTATTGTGTTTCTTCTGTCCTTCTCTAACAGAAATTGAAGGAGTGGCCTAGGATCACGTTTCTAAGCCTTTGTTCTCTGCACAAATGTCACATTTGGTCTTAAGCAGGCAGCAGCAACCCTTCTTTATAGAAGAGAAACTAGAATGGGGTCTGTGGAAATCAGCAAAGACTGGACCTAGTAAATGGAACTAGTTGGCAGCCCCAGACCCACAAGGTCAAGACCATCCAATTGGTAACAAAGTACAGACTGTAGACCTAGTCTCACAACACCAAGCCTGGCCCCAGATACCAGATATTCTTAGAGAGCCCTTGGCCTACAGAAATAAGCTGTCACCTCCTAGAAGGAGGAAGAACAGAGGACTCAGTTCATGGCTCCAAAACTATCCTCCCTTTAAAACATTTACAAAGAAATTTGGGCTGACACCAACCTTGTGTCATCCTAACAGTCCATTCAGAAAACCTGGTCCCACACTTTCAATTTTCTCTTTTTCAATTATGAAAAGGTGACCGTAACCTACAGCACTAAGCCTTTCCCCGGTAACAGAAGGCAGTGTGGGCATTTAGAATCTTGGCACAAAGCATCGATTGTTCTTTCAGGAACTCGATTGGGGAGCTTGGAAGCACAGCCAGTCACTGTTCCTATATCCAGGAAGTAGAGTGGAGACATTGACCCACAGAATCTAGTCTAACTTTGCTTAACAGAACCTTAGGTGGAAGACTTGACACACTGTAAAAAGACCTTCTAGTTAGAAAAAAAAAGTCTATAGAAGTCTATGGCCCAAGACCCAGTCCTCTGCCCGGTCAGGGGAAGTAGAATGGATGTTTGAAAACACTACACAATGCCAGTCTCATTTTTAAGGTAAACTTGAGTGGAAAATATTTCACACACTCAAGCCTCATTCATTCTAAGAAGTAGAATGAAAATCTATGCTCACAGCAACATGACTAGTCACTTAGTAGACACACGATTTCTACGGGGTCTTCCTTTACCCCCACATGAATCTGCAATATGTTCACTTGACATCCGCATGATTTCCTAATGATTGCTACATGATTTTCAAGTGACTTTGACTGCATTCCTCTTCCTCTATCCTCAACCAAGTGTTTTCAAATTACGTGACATAAACTCTTCATTTTCAATATTTCAGGATTGATGCATTAGCCATTAAGATAGTCCCTCTCAAAAATAGTTGCCAAAGGTCCACATACAAGAATTGTGCGGGAGTCCCATCTGAAGCCATCAAGAGTTATCCTCACAATGACTCAGCATTTTTGCTACAATACAGCACAATGGCTGCTTCTGTCACCATCACTCTAAAGTAGCTTCCTTAAGCAGACTCAGCCTCCAAATTTCAACAGTGGTTAATGTGCGACAGCTGCTCCCATTGCCTTCAAGCAGGTTGCCTGACCACAGACAAAACCTAAGGCCAGTTAACTAATGACAATTGTCTGGTAGCCTACCCTGCTGTCCTCAAGGAAGTCTTCTCATGTAGACATATCTTTTGATTGAAGGGTCGTTAGATGGCTCTGTAACACATGAACTCTCCTTTTCTCAGTGTTTATGTGAATTTTACCAAAAAATGTAGACACCATGACAGAAAGGGATATGCAGTGGCCTCTCCAATCAAAGCTGTCTACTCTTACAGAAAAGAAAGGAGACTTCGTTCATAGTATCAGTACTATCCTCCCTCAAATCATGAAGACTGGAAACCCGGACCCATGACATAAAGCCAATCTCTTCCTAACACTAATACAACGAAGCCCTGGTCTAAAGCCACCAAGCCTGTCCTCATTGAAAATTAGTAGATTGGAGACCTGAATCCACAAGGCCAACTATTCTTTTGACAGCATATCTTTCTTGGAGAACTAGTACTTTTGCTCCAGGCCTGGACATTCTGTTTGGAGTAAGAATAGTGATTTTGGCTTGCAGTTCCCATCCCTTCACCTATTCTAGGTTGTCAAGCTGAGACCTAGGGCCACTGCATTTCTTCTGCATTTTCCTGTGAGGGACTGAAGTGGTGACCTGGGGCCACCGTTCTAAGGCTGTCCTTCCTGAATGAATGTCGAGTGGTGTCCTAGGGCCACAGCAGCAAGCCTGCCTTTATGCAAGGGAAACTAGAATGGAGACTTAGGCCTGTGATACCAAGCATGGACAATCCTAACAGGAACTAGAATGCAGGCCGAGGCTCCCAAGGTCAAGACCATCTCATTTATAACAGTCTAGGCGAAACAACTACTCACACTACAATCAAGGTGGCCCCTGAGTGCGGAAACTCATGTGGAGTAATAGCCCACAAAGAAGTCTTCTCTGAACAAAAGGAAGAATAGAGGCCTCTGTTCATACCAGGAAAACTGTCCTCCCTTGAAAGGTTGTGGGGTGTTGTCATGCACCCAAGGCACAACACCTGTCTTTTCCTAACAATAAGTACAAGGAAAACTTGGACCCATGGCACTAAGCCTGTTCTCTCTTCAAAGTATTAGATAGGAGACCTTAACCCACAGGGCAATCCTGTCCTCAGATAGGAAAATCTTAACTCAACAGCTTGGACCTTTTCCCCTGCCTGGATTAATAATCAGGACCACAGTGCCAACTTTGGTTTGCAGTTTCAATCCCTTCCCCTATTTCTAGGAAGTAGATCTGAGAAATTGGACCACAGTATTTCTTCTGTCCTTCCTTAATAGTCTGAGGGGTGGCCTGGGATCACATTTCTAAGCCTGTCCTCGGTGCACGAATGTCACTTTTGGTCCTAGGCAGGCAACAACAATCCTTCTTTATGGAAAAGAAACTAGAATGGGGACTGAGGAAATCGGCACGATGCCTGGACCTCATAAAAGTAACTAGTTGGCAGCCCAGGCTCACAAGGTCAAGACCATCCAATTGGTAACAAAGTCCAGACTGAAGACCTAGGCCCACAACATCCAGGCTGGCCCCTGATACCAGAAACTCTTGGGGAGACCTTAGCCCACAGAATCAAGCTGTCATATCCCAGAAGGACGAAGAATGGAGGTTTTGGTTCATGCTCCACAATCATCCTCCTTTTGAAGCATTTTTGATAGAAATTTTGGCTGAAGGCAACAATCTTGTGTCATCTTAACAGTCCATTCAGCACAACCTGGTCCCTTGCCACCAATTTTCTCTTTTTCAATTATTGAAATGTGACCATAATCTACAACACCAAACCTTTCCCCTGGTAACAGAAGGTAGTGTGGGCACTCAGAAAGTTGGCACAAAGCCTGACTGTTCTTTCAAGAACTCGATTGGAGAGCATGGAAGCATGGCTAATTGTTGTTCCTATTTCCAGGAAGTAAAGTGGAGACCTTGGCCCACAGAATCTAACCTAACTTTTCTTAATAAAACTTCAGGTGAAGGACTTGGCTTATGGTAACAAGACCGTCTCGGTAGGAAAAAAAAAAAAAAGTCTGCTGCATCCAGCAAGTGGTAAATCCTGTCATGTCCAGCACAGCTCTGGAAAATAAACCTGAGTGGCAATGGTGGGAAATTGAGAAAAAAAAAAGAAGACAGAAAGCTGGAATCCGGAGGCCCACTATCCACTGATGATGGAGTAGAAAGTGATTTTATTTTTGCAAGTTGCCTTTGTACATGAGCATACATTTGCTGGCTAAAATAAGATTATCCCCACCCAACCTATACATCCTACTATAATCATTTGCATTTCTGTAGATTATTCCCACCCTACACATCTTGCTATAATCGTTTGCATTTCAGCACAGCATTGTTCTCCAATCAGTTCCTACTTCCCATTCTTAGGACAATTTGTGTAAGTGAGGCATACTTTGGCCTCATAGATTGCAGGACCTTGTCAGCTTACAACACACTCTCCACAAAAGTCAATAGAAGCCCGTGGACCAGGACCCAGTTCTCTAACCAGATCAGGGGAAGTAGAATGGATGTGTGAATACACAACACCATGCCAGTATCATTTTCAAGGTAAACTCGAGTGTAAAACGTTTCACGCACTCAAGCACCGTTCATTCTAAGAAATAGACTGAAAACCTACACCCAGAGAAACAAGACGAGTCAGCTGGTAGACACACGATTTTGTGGGGTCTTCCTTGACCCCCATATGAATCCCACAAGGTGTTCACTTGACCCCCGTGTGATTCCCTAGTGATTGCTGCATGATTTTCAGGTGATTTCCACCATATTTTTCTTTTCCTATCCTCAACCAAATGTTTTCAAATTACATCTCATAAACTCTTCATTTTCAATATTTCAACATTGATACATTGGCCATTAAGGAATTCCCTCTCGACAATAGTGGCCTAACGTCCGCATACAAGAATTGTGAGGGAGATCCACCTGAAACCATTAAGAGTTATGTTCACAATGACTCAGCATTTTTGCTACAATACAGCAGAATGGCACCTACTGTTTCCACTGCTCTAAAGTAGCTTCATCAAGCAGACTCGTGCTCCAAATTTCAATGCAGTTAATGTGAGACAGCCGCTCCCATTGCCTTCAAGCAGGTTGCTTGATCACAGACAAAACCTCAAGCCAATTAACTAACCACAATTTTCTGGTAGCCTACACTGCTATCCTCAGTGTTAGGGTTAGGGTTAGGGTTAAGGTTAGGATTAGGGTTAGAGTTAGGGTTAGGGTTATGGTTAGGGATAGTGTTAAGGTTAGGAATATGGTTAGGTTTAGGGTAAAGGTTAGGTTGAGGGTGAGGGCGAGAGTGAGGGTGCAGGTGGTGGTGAGGGAGAAGGTGAGGGTGAGGGTGAGGGTTAGTGTTAAGGTGAGTGTGAGGTTGAGGGTGAGGGTGAAGATGAGGGTTCAGTTTTGGGTTAGGGTTAGGGTGAGTATTAGGATTAGGGTGATGGTTATGGTTAGTGTTAGGGTGAGGGTTAGTATTAGAGTTAGTTTAGGGTTAGGTTTATGGTTAGGGTTAGTGTAAGGGTGATGGTAAGGTTTATAGTGAGGGTTAGGGTTAGAGTTAGGATGAGGATGAAGGTAAGGGTAAGGGTGAGGGTGAGGGTGACTGGAGTGTGAGTATGAGCGTGAGGGTTAGGATTAGGGTTAGAGTTAGAGTTGTTAGCGTTAAGGTTAGTGTTATAGTTAGGGTTAGGGTTGTTAGAGTTAGGATTAGGGTTACGGTTAGAGTTAGGCTTCGGTTTGGTTTAGGGTTAGGGTTAGGGTTAGCATTAGGTTTAGGGTTAGAGTTAAGATGAGGTTGAGGATGAGGGAGAGAATTAGGTTTAGGCTTAGGCATAGGGTTAGGGTTAGGTTTAGGGTCAGGCTTAGGGTTAGGGTTTAGGTTAAGGCTTAGGCTTAGGTTTAGGTTTAGACTTCAGCTTAGGCTAGGCTTAGGGTTAGGGTTAGGGTTAAGGTTAGGGTTAGGGTTAGAGTAGGGTTAAGGTTAGAGCGAGGTGAGGGTTAGGGTTAAGTTTAGGCTTAGGGTTAAGATTAGGGTTAGGCTTAAGGTTAGGTTTAGGTTTAGGGTTATAGTTAATGTTAAGGTTAGGGTTAGGGTTAAGATTAGGGTTAGGGTTAGGGTTAGGGTTTGGGTTTGGGTTAGGGCCAGGGTTAGGGTTAGGGTTTGTGTTAATGTTAGGGTTAGAGTTAGCGTGATGGTTAGTGTTAGTGTTAGGGTTAGGGTGAGAGAGTGAGGGTGAGGATTAGGGTTAGGGTTAGAGTTAGGGTTAGAGTTAAGAATAGGGTTAGGGTTAGTGTTAGATTTAGGGTTAGGGTTAGGGTTAGGGTTAGGGTTAGGGATAGGGATAGGGTTGGCTTAGGGTTAGAATTAAGCTTAGGCTTATGTTTAGGGTTAGGGTTAGATTAGGGTTAGGGTGAGGGTGAGGGTGAGGGTGAGGGTGAGGGTGAGGGTGAGGGTGAGGGTGAGGGTGAGGGTGAGGGTGAGAGTGAGGATGAGGGTGAGGGTGATGGCATCTCAGCCATCGAGGCCCTAGGCCAATCTATGGCCTCAGGTGGACGAGGCCTCCTTGGGCCACAAAGGCCACGTGAGGTTCCTTTCTGTTGGCCACAGGGGGCCCTGGTTCTGAGGTGGATTATGCCCTGAACCTGGGCCAGCCAGCAAGCAGGAGAAGGCTGTGTGACCCCTGTGGCCGATGGCACGCAGCACATGAAGTTCTCTCCGAATAATCCTGGGCTGTGGTGTGGGCAGCAGTCCATTTGGGTGGATTTCTTTGATTCATTTCTTGGACTTTTTGAAATTTAGATCCTTGACATAAGCATGGACGGAGTCCACTTAAAGAAACAGAGTTGTCAGTGGTGAGCTTATCCTGCCTACTATGCCATGTGTCAGTGGTAAGCTGATCAAGAAGGGAAGGTTCAATGATTTGATGCCCAGTTGGAAGAATGTACAAAAGACAGAAATGAGAATGACACAGCAGGCACCAACTTTATTGTGTGGAGTGCACTTCTGTTTATAGAAGTGCAGTTCTATTTGGGGGAGCACAGTATTGCACGCACTTCTCCTGCTTCCCTTCTTGGGTTTCCTTTCTGCTCTCCGGGGGACCACATGGCTCCAGACATAGCAGAGTACAATAGTGGCCTTCAGCAACAAACGTTTGATTCAATAAGCTGAAGTATGTTTACATAAATTTCTAAATCTGGGGTTCTATTCCTAGCCTGGATCACAACCTGACCTTGAACCAGCCAGACCTCGGACCAGCCGGACCTTGGATTCAGCTGGGCCTGGCACCCACACTCCACCCCTACAGGGTTGTGGCACAGGATCTGGCCTAGAGGGTGCTACCTTGGGCCCACAATACACTTGCCATTCTTGGAGTGGCTTAGCCCCCCAGGATCTCACCCACAGAGTATTTTTTACCCACTATCTCTCTGGGCGATGTTCAGCACACCAGGGACATTGTGACACAGCAACTTGTGCTTGTGCCCTCATCAACCATAGCTCCCCTCCGCCATCATTTCACTACCTCTTCCATGGTACAAGCCGTCTGTGTACCAGGCATCCTTAGGGATGGGAGTCCAACCCTCTACATAGGGACTCGGTATGTCTCCCATCTCAGCAGGCTCCACCAGGAGCTCTGCTTGGAACTGCACTCATCCAAATACAGGGTACAGTTGAATGGATAGGGGGTTCGCAGAGAACTGCACCCACTGCTGCAGGTAAGCCCCCCATTTTTGTCAGCATGGGGGTTCTGTGCGATTCCTGTACAAAGAATCTTCCTTGAGATCGCAGCCACCCCTCCACAGGTTATGTGGACTCCACCATTACAAGATTTAGGGCCAGTGATGGCCTCATTGGCTAATAGAGCTGCATAATGGCAGCCAGTTGCTTCTCTATCAAGAAAATACTAGTGTTTCCGTGCTTATCAGAGAATACAGTGCTTCCATGCTTTTCCACAATTGGGACCAGAAGCCTATCAGTACCATCTGGGAACCGTGCTTCTGCCACAAGTCCCAGCCAAACCTTGCATCATCCACTTGCACCATAAGCAGGAATGGGAGGGCTGGATCTACAACATGTAGAGTCTGGGCTTGTGCTACAGCTTGCTTAGTAGCCTTAAAAGCTTCTTCTCTCTTGGGGGTCCAATCTCACTGGGCACCCCATTGCACTAAACAATGCAGAGGCTGCATCAAGGAAGCCAGGCGGGGAATAAATACTCTCTAGAACCCCAGCAGTCCCAAATAGGTTTGGAACTGCTTCACGGTCTCAGATCCGGGATATGCCTGTATCTTATCAATCACCACCTCCAGCATTACTTTTGTCTTACCAGACCAGACAACTCCCAAGAATTTGACAGAGAACCCAGGTCCCTGGACTTTGTCCTCATTGACTGCCCAACCCGTTAGCAAGAGCTTCTCACAGGCTGGTCACAGCTGCTTCTAGTTCTGTAAGAGAATCAGAGATTAGCATTATATCATCAATGTAATGATACACATGTACTACAGGTGGTCATGTCCATGTAGCTAAGTCTTGAACCACGAGACCATGGCACAGAGTAGGGCTGTGCAGATAGCCCTGGGGAAGGACAAGGAATGTCCACTGTCGTCCTTCCCAGGTAAAAGCAAACTGTTCTTGAGCTACGTCAATAGAGAAAAAGGCATTTTCTGGAGCTACGTCAATAGAGAAAAAGGCATTTTCCAAGTCCACTACATAATGATATCATCCAAGTTCATGTGACAACTGGTCCATAATGTCCATGTCATTCGGTACGGCAGCATGCAGGGGCAGCGTAACTTTATTCAGCTCCCGATAGTCAATCATCATGTACCAAGAGCCGTCAGGCTTCTTCACTGGCCACACAGGAGAGTGGTAAGGGCTATAAGCAGGATGAATAACACCAGCCTTTTTCCAGCTCCATTATAGTACGCCCTATTTCCTCATGGCCTCGCAGCAGATGATACTGTTTTGTGTTCACTACCCAGGTGACCTGAAGCAACACCAGTGGGGCATGGTGCGGATGTCCTCGGATACTATTTTTCACCACCCAGATGCAAAGGTGTAATTCACCAGCAGTGATATTCACAGTTAAGCCTCTCAAAATATCAATCCCCAAAATGTACTCCTGTATGGGGTTTATGTACACTTGGTACATCCGAGGAGGCAATCTGCCAATACCCAGTGTCACAGGGACCTGCCACACATGAATGATTCGACCCCCATAGCTTTCGACAGTGGGCCCAGGGAACTTGTCCAAATTCTCATAGAGCAGGGCGCTATCAGCACTCATGTCCACAAGGGCTAATACCATCAGCACATTGCAGAAAGACCAATGTATAATCAGTTCCACACGCAGCCTCAGGTCAACTGGCTCCCCTGCCAACTAGGTGCCCCGGCTTGAGCCCTAATCAGGGAGATAATTGGCCAGCCACACCTCACAGGCTGTGGCTTTCTCGGAAATAGGAGCGAATTGCCGGTCAGGATGCAGCTGATTAGATTCAGCTTCATTAGATTGCTGCTCAATCTTTCCTGCAGCTACCTCTCCTGCAAGGAGGTCAAACCACATCTGTCTGTGGCTCACTTTCACAGCTTATCAGGCTGCTTTGCCCTCCCTTTTCGGCCACACCTCTGTCCCTGCACTGGCCAGTCTGAGTCTGTGGCAGGTGGCACAGCACACACTTGGGTGGAACGTTCCTTGCGTCTCACCCCCACTTCCCCCAACCTAGCCATAGTGGATGTCACCTCATGGATCTGCCTATCTACATAAGGGGCCAGCAGTGCTGCCATCGTGCCAAAAGTACCAGTCAGGCCCGAAGTCAAAATCAAGCCTTTCATACAGGTTGTAAATACCTCTTCATCGGGGCTTGTATAGTGGGCATGAAACATCATCTGTCGCATGCCCATTTACTGAATTATCTAGACCAGATCTGAGTACATGGTCCATCTGCTCACTCTCTCTGGCAGCTCCCCTGGGTTGGCCCACGCTGTCCGTGCAGCGGGCATAAGCCAGTTAATGAGGGAGTGATTACCTGCACCCCACGCCATACGCGCCACATTCTGGAGGCACTCCCTGAGGGATGGTTATCACCATTACAGAGGCCAGCTGAGCCATCTCTTCTGGAGATAATTCAGTCCCTTCAGCCCCATCATCCCATAGCCACAGCAGCCACCCCGGAACCATTCCCTCGGCTCCCTGCCGTACATGTTTCTTCAGGTCCCTGAGTTCTGCAGGGGTGTACTGGATCAAGGTTGTCTGCTTTTTGACCTGGGGGGTGCCGTCAGCTTGCCCACCCCCCAGGACCAATGACTGTTCCACTTCAATGTGCTGCCGTATCACCGGCCACACCTGCCGCAGTATCACCTGTGTGCTCCCAGACCGGGATGATGGCAACACCGCATCAGGACCCTGCAGCATACATTCCGCTGCTGTCAGCCACTTCCAGTGCTTCTTCCTGGCATTGTAGCTGCTACATCCACTGTGCCTGATCCTAACACTCCAGGCTGGCCTGCTGAAGCACAGCCAGAAACATCCAGGCCACCTGACCCACTGCCTCCTGGGACATTCAGCTCCAACATCTCCAGGGCTTTCCGGACATCTTCCAGACATGGATTCACTGCATCCCAATCCTCTGGGGGCAACCACACAGCCAGATACGTGGCCACAGAATACCGCTGGGAGGCAGGGGGTGGGGGGCCCACATATCCTCCACCCGAGTCTCCTCCACCCAGGAACCATCCAGAACTCTGGGAGCTGACTCACCTCATCCCATTAACTATGCCTGGAATCAGCACCAAGCTAATCGAGAAGGGAAGGCTTAGGTGGTAAGACGCCAAGTTGAAACAATGCACCAGGAGTTGACATGAGAATGAAATGACAGGCACCAACTTTATTACAGGGAGCACACCTCTGCTTGTTTGTCTCCCCCTAGCCCCCTGTAAGGGGACTGCATGAAATGATTTTATATGTCAAAGAACAATAGTGGCATTCGGCCCCGCATGTGTGATACAACAAGCTGAGTGATGTTTACATATGTTAAAAAGCAGACACACTGCTATACTAATAAAACATTCTAAATCAGGGTCATATTCCTAGTCAAGAGCCTGGATCACAGCCAGACCTTGGACTGGTCAGACCTTGGACCAGTCAGGCCTTGGATTGATCAGGCCTTGGATCACAGCCAGACCTTAGGCCAGCCAGGCCTTGCGCACATAGCCTTCAAGCAGGTTGCCTGAACACAGACAAAACTTCAGGCCAGTTATTTAATGATCATTGTCTGGTAGCCTACACCACTGTCCTCAAGCAAGTCTTCTCATGCAGACATGAACTTTCGATTGAAGGCCAGTGAGGTGGCTGCTCGACCATGCTCTGTTACACAGGGACTATCGTTTTCTCAGTTAATGTGACTTTTACCAAGGATTGTAGGCTAACTCAAAAGTGAGCACCACACCTGCACCAAAATGTCATGTGATCTCCTTATGATGCACTCAGGCCAGTCTCTTGGTGGTCACATGATTCTCGCAGAGCAGCCACATGAATAACGTGATTCCATAGTTCTTCTTACGAGAATTTCTGGTGCCTTCCACCTCATTTTCCTCTCCTGGCCTAAACCAAGGGTTTGCAGAACACGTTAAAGGAACTGCCTCAATGTCAATATCTCAACTTTCTTTCCATGGTCGCTAAGCCAGTCCCTCTCAGAATTTGTAGTCTGAGGTTTGCTATAGAGGAATTCTGAGGCACTTGTTCTTTCCACCTCACAACAACACAGCATTCTACAATACAGAAAAATGGCAGCTGTAGTTTACAGCGCTATCCCACCGCATCCTCACAGCACACTCAGCCTCCAGTTTTCAACACGGCCAATGTGCACCCGCAGCCACCACTGCCATAAAGCAGATTTCTGGACAGCAGACAAAACCTGAGGCAAATTAACGATCATTGTCTGGCTGCATATAGCATTGACCTAAGTAAGTTTTTTAATTGGACACAACATTGGACTGGAGGTCAGTTAGCAGGCTGTCTCAGCCACCTTCTGTTACACACAGTCTAACGTTTTCTCAGTGTTTATGTGAATTTTATCAAGTGATATGCATTCATCATTCCAAAGGGAGCACTACATCATCCCCATCTGTCACATAATCTCCCCGTGTTTCACAGAGTCCAGTCTCCTGATGGGCATGTGATTCCCACAGGAACTAGAGTGAAGGCTCTGGCTCCCAAGGTCAAGACTATCTAATTTAAAACAAACTAGATGAAGCAAATTCTCACACTACACCCAAGGTAGCACATGTGAATAGAAGATCATGTGGAGTGTATGGCCCACAAACAAAGCTGTCTTCTCTGAACAAAAGGAAGAATGGAGGCCTCCATTCTTACTAGCAACATTGTCTTCCCATGAATGGATGTGGAGTGGTGACCCGGGTAAAGGCACAAAGCCTGTCTTTTCCTAACAAAAATTACAAGGGTGACAGAAAACGATGACACTAAGCAGGTCCAGTCTAAAAACTAATAGAAAGGAGACCTTAACCCACAGGGCAATCCTGTCCTCAGGTAAGAGAATCTTAACTCAAGACCTAGGACCTTGTCTCCTGCCTGGATTTCTAATCAGGAACTAGAGTGCTGACCTTGGTTTGCAGTTCCAATCGATTCCCCTATTTCTACGAAGTAGAGCTGAGAAATTGGCCCACAGCATTTCTTCTGTCTTTTCCTAACAGAGATTGAAGTAGTGGCCTGGGACCAAGGTTCTAAGCCTGTTGTCTCTGAAGGAATGTCGACTTCAGTCTCAGACCCACAGCATTAAGCCTTCTTTATGGAAGAGAAACTAGAACGGACTGTGAAAATTGGCACCAAACCTGAACCTCATAAAAGGAACTCTTTGGCAGCCCCAGGCCCACAAGGTCAAGACCATCCAATTGGTAACAAAGTCCAGACTGAGGATGTAGGCCTACAACACCCAGTCTGGCCCCTGCTATCAGAAACTCTTGGGGAGACCTTGGCCCACAAAACCAAGCTGTCATCTCCTAGGAGGAGGAAGAACAGAGGACTCAGTTCATGGCACCAACACTGTCCTCCCTTTAACGTATTTATGATAGAAATTTGGGCCTATGGCACCAATTTTATGTCATCCTAACAATCAATTCAGCACAACCTGGCCCACGTCATCAAATTTCCCTTTGCCAGTTATTAAATGGTGACTGTAACCTACAGCACCAAGCCTTTCCCTTGGTAAAAGAAGGTAGTGTAGTCACTTAGAAACTTGGCACAAAGCCTGGACTGTTCTTTCAGGACTCAACAGGGGAACTTGGAAGCAGGGGCAAACATTGTTCATATTTCCAGGAAGTAGAGTGGAGACCGTGACCCACAGAAGCCTAACTTTTCTTAACAGAATCTTAGGAGGAGGACTTGGAACATGGTAACAAGACTGTCTTGGTAGAAAAAAAAAGTTGATAGAAGTCTATGGCTCAGGACCCAGTCTTCTGCCCAATCAGGGAAAGTAGTGTGGATGTCTGAAAACACGACACCATGCCGGTCTCATTTTCGAGGTAAACTTGAGTGGAAAATGTTTCCCACAAACTCAACCCTCATTCATTCTAAGAAGTAGAGTGAAAACCTATGCCCACAGCAACAAGTCTAGTCACCTGGTAGACACATGATTCCCTCGGGGTCTTCTTTGACGCCCCACGTGAATCCTGCAAGGTGTCCACACAATCGCCGCCTGATTCCCTAGTGATTGCTGTGTGATTTCCAGGTGACTACCACCTTAGTCCTCTTCCCTTATCCTCAACCAAGTGTTTTCAAAGCATGTCTCATAAACTGCTTCAATTTCAATATTTCAGCTTTAATGCATTGGCCATTAAGGAATTTCCTCTTGGCAGTAGTGGCCTAAGGTCCACATACAATAATAAGAGTAGAGTCGCACCTGAAGCCATTAAGAGTTATGCTCACAATGACTCAACACTTCTGCTACAATATAGCAAAACAGCGGTGGCTGTTTCCACCGCTCTAAAGCAGCTTCCTCAAGCAGACTCAGCTTCCAAATTTCAACGTGGTTAATGTGCGACAGCTGCTCCCATTGCCTTCAATCAGGTTGCCTGAACACAGACGAAACCTCAGGCCAGTTTATCTAATGACAATTTTCTGGTGGCCTACACTGCTGTCCTCAAGTGAGTCTTCTCACCGTTTGCCTTGAAATTTCGACTGAAAGGCAGTGAGGTGGCTGTCTCGGCCACACTCTGTTACACACGGACTCTCCTTTTCTCAGTGTTTATGTGAATTTTACCAAGGAATGTAGGATAACTCAAAAGTGATTGCCACACCATCACCCCAATGTCATTGATCTCCCTGTGACACACTCAAGCCAGTCTCTTTGTGGTCACGTGATTTCTGCGCAACAGCCACGTGAATACCGCAAGATTCCCTGGTAATTCCTACAAGATTTTCAGGTGACTTTCACCTCATTTTCCTCTGCTGGCCGAAACCAAGGTTTTCAGAACACATTGAAGGGACTGCCCCAATGTCAGTATCTCAACTATTTTTCTATGGTCGTTAAGCCTGTCCCTCTCAGAACTTGTAGTCTGAGGTTAGCTAGAGAGGAATTCTGAGGCAGACATTCTTTCTGCCATGAAGAAGTATCCTCGCAACAACACAGCATTTTTCCTACGATACAGCAAAATGAAGGCTGTTGTTTCTACCACTATCCAATCGCTTCCTCACAGCACACTCAGCCTCCAGTTTTCACAATGGCCAATGTGCTCCTACCGTCTCCACTGACAAAATGCAGGTTTCCTGACAACAGACAAAACCTGAGGCAAATTAACAATTATTGTATGGCTGTATTTACCGTTGACCTTAAGTAAGTTTTGTAATATGGACACGACATTCGATTGGAAGTTAGTTAGGAGGACTTGGCCACCTTGTTACACACAGACTAGCGTTTTCTCAGTGTGTATGTGAATTTTATCAAGCGATATGCACTCGCCATTCCAAAGGGAGCACCTCGCCATCCCAAACAGTCACATGATCTCCCTGTGTTTCATGACAGCCAGTCCCTTCATGGGTATGTGATTCCCACGAGGTGGTCACATGATCCTGTTGTGATTCCCACGACTCCGTGCTCCTGAGGTTAACACTGTCTAAACTTGAATAGAGTAGGCTAAAGACCTACTCACACACTAACATCCTAGACCCTGTGACTGAAACTAATGTGTCGTGAATGGCCCACAATGCTCGGTCCGGGCCCCAAATGCCTGAGGAGGGGGCATGGCTATGACGTCTCTCAGATGGTTTCCTCGCTAGTGAGTTAAGAATCTTTCATTTGCTCCGAGATTACATCTGACTTCATCCTTTCTTTTTTTACTTCACATATGGAATTTCTGGTGACCGTGAAAAAGGTATGCGATGTGAGCCTCCTTTCCAGCGGCCAGCCTTAACTTTTGAGGATTCCAGACAAGTCAGCAGTGGGCCCAGAGACTTTGCAACACCCAGCAGCCACCAGCTGATTCTCTGGCACCTTTCTCCCTCAACCACCCCCCTTCTCATTGGGTGTCTGAAAAGAACTGACCCAATGATTCATTTCAGATGGTTTGCCTCGGAGAATGCCTCGCAACCTGTACTGTACCTTAAGGAATCCCAATGATAGAGTTTCAGACAGAAGGAATCACCTGGACAGGGCAGGAATATAAAAGTGTTGGCATCTGCCTGGGTCTCCGGGAGACCTTATATAGCCTGAGGCCAAAAGAAAAAATGGTTTCCAAGTACTCTTTGTTCTAAACAGGGGTGTTCATTGTTCTCCAACTTTGTACCTTGTACATGCTATTGATAAAGGGGCCAGAGTGTCCCTCTGTCAGCAGTGTCACAGACTTCTTTTTATTTTTCTATTTCTCTCTTCCCTGTTCCAGAATGGATTACAATGTCCCTCTTCCGGCTCTCAAGGAGCTGACTTCTCAAAAAGAATTGAACACGTCCTTTGGAATCCTTTTCATTTTCAAAACACAGGAGGAAGTTGACAGACACGGCCTCAGGAAACACTGAGGCACAGGAACTGCTGCTCCATTTCAAACGACACTCAGATGACTCCAACAGTCTTTGCTAGGCATTTCTGTGACAGCATGGAGAACAATCACATTGAAGCCAAACAGGGTTCCTGTGTATCCAGAAATCTGTCATCACTAGAAGGCCAGACTAAGGTTTGGCAACTCAAAACCTGCTGCGGTCTGTCCATTTGACAGAATAAAACCTAGCGAGGATACTTGGCTTATACCCTTTCCCACATGTCAGGGCACTGCCTTCTACTCCAACATCCGTCACCGGCAGGGGGTGCTCAGCACCTGCTGCCTGGTTTGTCATTGTCTTCCAAAGGCTGAGCCCCTTTACACATACGTTGTTCTCCACCTACTGCCATTAGTCTCTGACACACACCGGTCTCATGTATGAGCCTCTAAGTTAGCCTTTTGTTTGTTTGTATGTTTGTTTTCTTGCTTGTCTGTGTCTTGCTCTCTTTTTCAAGTCCACATGGAAGCAAAATCACAAGAACCCCATCCCTTGTGGTCTGATATAGTTCCATTCCCTTGACGGGAAGGGAGACTGCTCGAAAGGTCCAGTCACAAAATGAATAGGTGAGCTAAGAGCTCCTAGGTGGCATTGGCCTGAGTTCCAGGAGGAATGCGGCTCCAAAATTCCCAGGGCTGTCCAGCAACGTCTCGCCTCTGGCCTAAACACCAGTGGCTGGTCCGGCCACTCACCCAAAGGGGACAGCTTATGGCATTTAGGCAAATAGAATGCAGATGCGACCATGATTAGGGAGGCCAAAGAGGTCAGTGCGTGTCAGTGGAGGCTAGCCTCCCAGCAGGCTGGTAGCTAATGGCTGAGCCCCTGGCAGAGGACAGGGCAGGCATCCTGAGCCTTCATTCTTCTGAGGCCTCTGGAGCATTGAGGCCTGTGGAGAGTGGAAAGCCAGTCCCTCTAGTCTGCCCTGGGCTGAGGCAGAGATGGAGGTGGTGAGACATACTCGTGGCTGCTCCAGAAGGGTTCTGCTATTGATAGAGCCCAAGTTGTACGTGGCAGTTCTGACCCGCCGTTTTCAGTTCAGGACACACAAATGGAACACTCACAGTGAAATGAGGCTGCAGCCCACAACCCAGGTGAGGCTGTTATGACCACCCACCCGCCAGCATGGCAGTAGGGATGAAGTAACCACATCTCAGAGAAGGCCCAAGACAACAGCTGGCCTTGTTATTTCGAACACCTTGGGCACCAGGCCTGGAAAGGGCCTGGAATTGGGAGGTCTGGGAGTCACCGCCCTGTCCCCTCCCAGAAAACCAGCACCTGTGGAAACCCCTAAAGTTCTGCAGGGCAGTGGGCAGGGATGCTGCCTGTCTCACCCTTGCCTTGAGCATCCAAGTCACTGATAGACATGCTCTCTCCTCAGGCCTCTTGACTAATCGGGAAGTGGACAGGAGCCACTTTTTCCTTCCTCCCACTCCCCGCTGGAGCTTCTTCTCTGTCTCTTTCTCTGTCTTTGCTTGGCTCTTCTGCAAACTGGTCCCCACCAGGGCCAGAGCACTTGGACATCCTAGAGGGGAGCTCTGGGCAGGAAGGGGCAACTGGACAGGGGTTCAGCTTCTCCGGGCCCTGTGATTGGCACAGGTGAGTTGCCCAATCAACACTCCTTGGAGGCAGGAGTAGCTGTCAATTAATCAAATTGATTAGGGCCAGGCCTAGGGATCACTCCTTCCTCTTTCCTCCACTGTGTCTTCCCATGACACAGCAGCTCCACTCTTTTTCCAGACATCTCATTCCATTTTCCTTCCACTCTCAGCTTTCAAGTCCTCTCCCAGGACCCTTCCACCTCCTTCAGCCTCCACGCAGCTCATTCCCAGCCTCCTCCATGTTTCTGTACTCTCTTGCTGCCAATTCTACCATCCTCCTTTCTCCCACTTGACCAGGGTCCTTACCCCTTCTCCACAGCCATGATCCTCACCTACCTGAACCAACACAAGCGGCCTATACTCCCCCACCCCATCCTTAACCTGGACTGTCTGTTTGTGCACAGCAGGGCTTTGGACCACCAGCAAGCGCACTGCTCCTGGGACATTGGCTACTGTCAAGCCCACTACCCAGCCCAGCTGGAGCAGCCAGGGACTGGGTCCTGGGAGCAGAAGGTTGGGTCATATTTTATTAGTCTTGGCCAGCACCGCAGAAGGCAAGACCACACGTCCCCTCCACCAGCCACACTGCCAGGCACAGTCCCTTTCCTCCTAAGGCCAAGAAGTCAGAGGGCTAAGGAGACTAAGCTCGGCCTAGGCATGAAGGGCGCAGAAGATAAAGGCCTCTGGAGGCCTTGAGAACCTGGCAGAGAAGCCTCCTTGACATCAGGGGCCTTCATGTGTCTGTATCAACCAGGCACAGCCACGGCTTGACTCATTTTCTCAGCCAGCTGTGGTTGTGCTGGACCTGCTCCATGTCCCTCAATCTATAAAGAACTGAATTCAAATAGGTTTTTGACTGAGAGTTTGCAGTGTCCCTCGGTGTGTGAGTGTGTGTATATGTGTGTGCATGTTTGTGTGTGGATGTGTTTGTCTTGTGTCTAAATGTATGTGAGACAGAAATGTGGTTGTGTGATATCCAGGCAGGTAGAAATTATGTGAGTGTCCTCATGTGTGTAGCTGGGTGAACATTTCTATGAGTGTCAGCATAGGATTTCACCTGTGTTTAATGATGTGGGCACATTGTGCATGCACTTTTGTGGGAGTGCAAAGCAGCATGTGTGCCTCAAGAGACTTTTGGCGGTATTAATATCTGGTAGAATGTGTTAGTTTGTCAAAGATGTTCCCCAGAGACATCTGTCAACATTTGGTTGGGATTGCATGTGAAGGCCGGGTCTCCAAATGAAGGAGAATCTTCTCAGTCACATGATAATCATTTCCTGGGTGACAAATGATCACTGGACCTCTGTCGGTGAACACTTTGTATGGAACTGTTGCGACTGGGCAGCGTGCTCCTGAAATCGATGTCATCTGTGCTTCAATCGAGAATCTGAATTTCAAGAGAGTCAAAGTAAGGAAAAGAATCCACCCGGTAAGATCTCCCCACCCCCACACACTCGAGCCCAGACCATTAGGATGGAGCTTCATGCGCTGCCTCCCTACAACCACCGGGTGGCCCGCAGCCTGCTCGCCCAGCATCCAGGTGAGGACCAGAGAGAGCCTCCTGTCCTGAGGAGGTGGGTGACACACCGGTATTGGGGGCCAAGAGAAGCCCAGTCCACTGAGGCCACAGCTCGGTCCAGGGCCCAGATGGCTGAGGAGGGGACCTGGTTGTGGCGTCTCTCAGATGTTTTCCTCGGTAGTGAGTTGAGAACCTTTCATTTGCTCCAAGGTTACCTCAGACTTCATCCTTTTCTTTTTTGCTTCATGTATGAGAGGTGACCCACATTTCCAGTGCCCAGCCTTAACTTTTGAGAATTCCAGACAAGTCAGCAGTGGGCCCAGTACCCAGCACCAGCAGCCACTAGCTGATTCTATGGCATCTTTCTCCTTCCCCCACCAAGGGTGTTCATTGTTCTCCAAGGTTGAACCTTGTGGAAGCTGTTGAGAAAGGGGCCAGGGTGTCCCTCTGCCAGCAGCGTCACAGACTTCTTTTCATTTCCTTATTTCTTGCTCCCCAATTTCAGAATGGATTACCCTTGTCTCTCTTCCAGCTCTCAAGGAGCCAACTTCTCAAAAAGAGTTGAACACATCCTTTTGGAGTCCTTCTCATTTTCAAAACACAGGAGGAAGGTGACGGACACGGTCTCAAGAAACACTGAGGCACCGGAATTGCCGCTCTGTTGCAAACAGCACTCAGTTGACTCCAACAGTCTTTACCAGGCGGCTCTGTGACAGGATGGAAACGATCCCATCTAATCCAAACAGTGTTCTAGTGTGCCCAGAAATTTGTCATCACGAAATTGCCAGACTAGGGTTTGGCACCTCCAGACCTGCCGCGGTCTGCCCAATTGACACAATGAAACCAACAGGGATACGGGGATATACCCTTACCCTTATGTCAGTGGCGCTGTCTTCTTCTCCAACCTCGGTCACCGCCCATCCACCAGCATGACTACTATACCAAACTGAACCCCCATTTTCAGGTTTCACAGTCATTAATATAAATAATTATTGTGCACTTCCTTCTGCTTGCTTTGGGTTTGGTTTGCTCTCACTTTTCTTTCTTTTCCTCAGATTGAGTAATCTCGATTGGTCAATCTTTAACTTTGTTGAATCTTTCTTCTATTAATATCTGCTGTTGAGTTCCTCTTGTGAATATTTCATTTCGGTTCTATCTTTTTACTCCATAATTTCTATTTTTCTAATTTTTAACTCCTTATTGATATCCTCTATTTGGTGAAACAGTGTTCTTGTAGTTTCTTTTAATTCTTTAGACATGCTTTCCTTTAACTCTTTGTACATATTTAAAATAGCTGATTTAAAGTCTTGATCTAGTAAGTCCCATATCTGGGCTTTCTCAGGAACATCTTCTGTAGATTGATTTTTTTTTCTGTGTATGAGCCATATTTTCTTTCTTTCTTTCTCGCATGTTTCATATTTTTTGTGTTGAAAACTAAATATTTTAAACAATATAATGTGGCGACTCTGGAAATCAGATTCTGTCCCCTGCCCAGGGCTTACTTTTATTGTTGTTATTCTTTGTTTG